>NT_176945.1:1008676-1123482 GCF_000188095.3 Bombus impatiens
CCGTGCTCCGATTGGCCAGGCTCCCTGCCGAGGAAACGTACACCTCGCTTCTCCTCGTCTCTCTCTCTTTCTCTCCTTCCCCCTTTTTCTTCTCCTCTTTCGTCTCATCCGGGGCCCGATTCTCCGTCTCGCTTTTTCGAATCGCGTTCCCCATTTCTTTTTTTTTTTTGCATCGTAGTCCTCGTAGTCGCTGCCCCCGAGAACCCTTCCTCGTAAGTTGGTCCCCCTCGTTGCCTGGCGGCGACGTTCCTCGTTCTCTCTGTTTCTCCGAGCTTTTTCTGCTTTCTTTACGTTTCGTTCACCTTGGCTCCCTTTCGTCACCGGGCCTGGCCACCGCCACCATGGCCGCTTCCGCTTTCAGAAACGACGCAGATCCGGGGATGGAGTTCGGATGAATCTCCTCGAGGTTGAACACGTTGCCGAGGGGAGCGATTAAGGAGATAAAGGATGTGACCACTCGAAATCTGTTCGGACTGATTTGAACGGGTTTTTTTAGGCGGATCTTTCGTGCACCTGTTCGGCACCGTATCCTTTGCCATTTACTGGGTTGAACGGTCTTTTACGTGGAAGCAAATGGGGCTTTCAGGTGGACCCCACGGTTCGAACGTTGCTTGTTCTTTGGTCTTCTTCTTGTTGAGTTTAGTGAGTTTTTAGATTGATTTGAAGAAACGATTCTTGGATATGAAAGTAATGGTAGTATCTAATTACCTGGTTGATCGAGCACGCCTTAGTTATTATACAGATCGTTGTAGGTACACAGAGTTCTAGTCTTAATATCAAAATTTAATGATAAGCAGTCTTCAACTTGCAATTTCTTCCATCTTCTTCGAATCGTCCTCAAGTTTGATTTTAATGGATAATGTTTAAGGCAATTCCAAGCAACTTTCTCAGTTATTTGAATTAATAAAGAAATCTAGGGCCTGTCATAGATATGTTAAACTGATCTAAAATATTTTAACTATTTCGTTGATCGATTCTTCATTTCTAATCACAAACTTAATAATTCCAGGAATCAATTAATTTATATAGAAAACCATCGAGGAAAATATGATAGATGTCGTTCCTTGAACGATATCTGTTTTTTTCTACTAGAATATTCCATCATTTGTCGCAATAAAGTTTCGTAAACGTAATGTCTACAAACATGCCGAATTATCAAGCTTCCCACTCGAGAACTATAACATTAAATCTTACTTCATGACATCATTCTATCTTCAAGATACCATAAAGTTAACTCTCTGTACTGAATCTATATGCTTTGAACACTCTATCATGCAAATCGTATAAAACCAACTTGCCCAAAATATAAAATTTCCAATGCCGCAATTTTTCAAACGTCGTCGATGCTTGGCAAACATCGTCAACACAAGGGATTCGATTTATCGAATTTATTTGCGGAGAACGTACGACGAGGAAGGGAAAGATTGAAGACGTTCCAACGTGAAATTACGTCCGGTCAGAAGACTCGCGTGCGCCGGTGTTGCGGCGCACATGCGCGAGTCGTCCGAAGCGAATTTATCGGGTCGCATCGCGACCGTTTGCACGCGATTCCGCGCGGAATAGCGCGGCGCATGCAAAAGAAATTTCACTCCCGTAACGAAGTGAAAATTGTGCTCGGCCACCTCCGTTTTCTGTATAAATGATAGCCCAGCGTTAGACGCATCATCCTACTTTCGTTTCAGGCGGATGCTATGAGCCAACGAGAGCATTCGACAACCAACATAGTTAGCAAAGTCCTTTTTCTGCTTTTAATTCTTCTCTTCATACTTTCGCCAACGACATCTAAATTTTATAACATAACAATTTATTGACCCAAAAATTTATCCTTCCGCTGTAGCGTATATTCTTCCATTTCTGTAAAAAAGTAAGTTACCTTATTCTCACGTTAAGGCCAGGTAACCATCTTTACGTTACTCTCACGTTGGAACTAGCTGATGTGAAACTAAAATCAATTTATAACTGTTAATCCTTGATTTCGTGATTAATAAAGCGATCGATTACTGAATTAACAAATTTAGGAAAGTCATAAGGTTTCGAATAGAATCGTAATTAAATTAAACTCGGTCGATGGAGACGAAAAATTTGCTGAGAGTCCGGAACACGATGGACTTTGTTTTCATCGATTTCGTCGAGCGTTAAACGTTTTCTTGGCCAAGTAACCGTGACACACCTCGCAGACCCGGTGGTACGCGCCGCGGGATCGATTTACCCGAAGCGATTCTTCTCGTGGTGATCCAGATCGAACGACTCTCCCACGGCGAAGATCTTAGCGAATTGTGATTCTTCCTAACGGATGATGACCACGACAAACGGGCAAACAACGATGCAAAACCAACCGAGAAGCATCGGTCGTACTGGGAAGCGCTCAGTTGTCATCGACGTTATTACCGTGTCGAAAGAAAATTACCTAACGCTTAAACTTACTGCCAACGAAGACTCCACGGCGATCATCTTATTACACGAAGGAATTTGTGAGAATCAGAACGATGATAATAGGAAATGTTGATACTTAATGTCCCTTGGTCGTACTCTTTTTAATTAGTAAATCAGAATTCTTAGAAGATTTCTTCTCCTGGGTAATAATCGTGAAATGTAATAAAAAGTTATAGAGAGAAGATCGGATGTTATTTTCATAATATCGAATGGTAATTGTACTCGCTATTTATATAATTACTAATTTCTATATTTTATTGTATAGTAAAATGAACGTACTTTACTATACAGGCTTGTTTTCTGTTTTTTTAAATCCACTGTTTATTTATCCACTTGCACGTTCTTTAAATTATTTGTTATTTTATTTAAAAAACCATATTTTATCAATCCTCGGTACAGAAATTCGGTACTAGCCTATTTTCAGTGTATCAAAGTATTAAACAAATACCGATCTCCTAAGGAAATCACTAAACTGCGAATGTTTACGCATTTATGTGACATTTAACCATGGAAAAAAGGAAAAATATTTAAGTCCAGGATAAGATACTTATCGTGATAACTAAACCATGAAGCATATCTTTATATTCATAAGAACACCAATTCTCAGAAACATCTCATAAATGTAATACGAAATACTATCTAATCTATCAAAATCACTGCTGACAAATTAACGAATAAATGTCTCGTAAATTTGAAAAAAGAATTTTTAATAATTAAAAATTAATGAAATTAATATCCATAATAAAGTATCATTCGAAAAATCACACGCGTGTCGGTTGGCCAATAATTGGCAGCCAATAAACTCAGGCAAACGATCACGTTGGAAGATCGTGTGATCGTTAACAACAGGCTCGATAAATCCAACGCCTCGTCATCGACTTTACGAGTTGTGAATTCCGGCAGGCGACATTTATCTGTAGGGATCGCGACACGACCAGATACACGAACAAGTTATTGCAACAAATTCAGATAGGAATCGGTCTGATCGCATTCGCTCCCGTTTCAACCGGCCCCGGGATAGCCTGATAAAGTTTAGGAGCTCGTAGTCGGCACGCTTCTGAAAACAACTTTGCACCTGGTCGCACCTGTCCATCGATAGGATCGTCGGCGACGCGTGTCCACGATCCACGACCCACGATGTGCGAGGAGAAAGCAAATTTATCGGACGTTGAAGGTATTTGTTTAGCGAGATGTAAGATATCGTCGCCGAATTCGATGATTTAGATGACCGGAAGCGAAGGTTAGCTACGTCGGTGGCGCCCATTGTGTGGAGATTTTGTGGAATCGTATCGTAGATCGGCAAAGATTATTTTATTCTTGCTTTTCTCGAGATTCCTTGATTTTGTTTTATTCATGAATTTTTTTCGAACGGGAACTCCAGTATCGTGCGATGACTTTAATATTGTCTTTACTAGCCCATCTTTTGGATTAGAAAATATACACACAAGGATTATGTTTTATAAGATGTTCTAAAACGAAGAGTTTAATACTGTGTGATATCATTATTTAAAAAAATCTTAAACACTAGCTGGTCTATGTAACTGAATTATTATAAAGTGTAGCAAAGATATGCATGAATATACGAAAATTTTATTTTATTTATAATATATATATCGTAATTTAAAAAAAGTATTTGCCTACGAGGAATTAAATCTAATCGAAGCAACCGGCTTAACCAACCATACCACTTAAGAATTGCACGAAAAAAGAATCGACCATGGCAACAAACACTGAAAAAGGAAGAGCCGAACGTGAAGAAGCATCTCAGTCAACGATCTTCAGCCGCAAACTACAAACACATTTTTGCTCCAACATATCCGACTCGTTCTTCTCGACTCATCCTCTGCAACAAAGTTGCAATTCACCAGGCCGTAAGCAAAAAGAAGAAGTACTCTCTCCAACGAGTTCACCAGAAAAGACATCTCAACAGGTTGTCTGAGATCACGAGGCGAGCATGATCCACAGGAAATCGATGGAAAAGGGCAGCGATTGTCCGCAGGTGGCAACGATAGAGTATCGTTTCCAGTGGCACGAAGCAGCGATAAAGGTTGAAACGAGGGTGTTCGGTCGCACCTGTCTCACGTCGGTTCGACAAAGTCTGTTCAGTTTGCTGGCGCGAGAGCCGAGGGTTGCGGTCTCTGGACCGTGACGAACAGCTCTCTGCATGCTTCTAGGTAACGTCGTCGACGTCTCGTGATTCCACCCTGCGATCGATCGCATAGATTCGATCGTTCTTGCTTCCCCACAGCCGGTGAACAATGAACGTTTGTAATATCGTTTAGCTCGACAGCCGGACTGAGTGTTTAGTGTTGCAGTTTTGAAAACGTTGATGACCGTTGATAGGAATAACGAGGTTCGCTTCTGTTAGAGTTTATAGATAATAGATTTTATCTTAGCTGGAATTTATTCCTAGCGGATTTTATTTTTGTATCTATGTCTTTCTCTTTTATAGAAGTTTTAAATTTGATGGTTTATGTAACAATTAATCAATATTCCTTTTGTAATACATATATACTAGGTTAAATAATTAGAACAATTTGCATTACATTTATCAAGCATATTACATTGATAGGAAAAATGTTAATTTTGGCTTGTTGCCCTTATTTCAGGTGTTTTATCAAATCTTAACTCGAGTTTTTGAAAGATTCGAGAACTTACAGTCGGCCAATTTTACTGCAATTGATCTGTGGACGCAGTCGAAAGGGAACGGCATCGACTTTCGTCGATCTTGGTGCCCTTGCTTTATTCTCGGCGATTACTCATTAAAGTCTCTATGTTACCGTGAAATTATCTGAAAATCCCACGGCCCCTCTGTCTGTTCAGCTAGAAAACGATTTTAAACCACTCGGGGGTAATTAAAGAATCGAAACGCCTCGATTTCCATTTTTCTAACCGTAATACGCACCTGAAGCGGAGCAAAGTGTTCCTTCCCGAAGAATAATTGGAACTCGTAGTGTATTCCTCGATGAACTCGAGAAGAAATTCCCATTGTCGGCTGCCGCTGGCCTCGTCCAAAAACAAGCGTTGAACACGATGGCGATGCGATTTCACGAAGCGTGACACGGCGCGCAATTTTTCTCGCGGACAATTCGGTCCGCCCCGATAAGGAACGTGGTTGAGCATGAACAGCACGAAGAATCGTGGCTGTGACACAAGATCGTTTAATCACCAGCTGGCCAATCACCGGTGTGTCACGGCTGGAAAAGCGATTCCTTTGATCGTCGCTTTAATTATCGACCACCGATTCACTACATCTTTTACGAGGTCGTCTCGCTCGGACATGGCCAGAAGCAGAAAGCTTCGTCGACGCTACGATCGATTGCCGGGCTTGAAACACCTGTTGAACCGACCACGATTCTCTCCTCTTTCATTAAAACGATCTATTCAATAAAACTTTCGATCTCGTCTCGCTACAAAGAGGACGGTGCATCGGACAAAACGTACAAAACGAACATTTCCTACAATAATCGTCGCGCGTTCGACTTACTATGGTTTGTCGTACGTTTCAATAGAGTTTGTACTGTTTGCAGAGTGTATCTTTTTATTTCGGTGTTTATATGCTGAATTTTCACGAACCTTAGAAACGTTACGTGGGTTTTGCACATTCTTTTGGTGGAAGATGTGTTTTCTTCTAAATTTTGCTGAGATTTATACGCCATGCATTGCAAATATAAATATACGTGTGCACTTTATGCTTTAATGTTACAGTCTGTGAGAAACGACAAGACACGACTACACGCAGATACATTTGGTTCGGCAAGTAAAAAAGTCATACTAAGGGATAGCTAGTTGTGTTTTATTTTGTCGATTAATATCGTGATACCCTATATTTAGACTCTTGTTTATATTAAATACATATACAGGGTGGTTGGTAACTGGTGGTACACGCGGAACGGGGGTGATTCTACGCGAAAAAAGAAGTCGAAAATATAGAATAAAAATTAAAAAATTTAAAAATTTTTTAAATTAAAAAAATAACGTCAATCGAGACAACGATCTACAGTGAGATCCGTTATAACGAGACGTGATAATGTGCACGCGTACCGAGCGAAAATTCAAAGTCGATTTTCTCGAAAACAAAGCCTCAAACGAAAAATTTTTATTCTATATTTTCGACTTCTTTTCTCGCCTAGAATCACCTCCTTTCCGCTTGTATGTAATTGTCTGACACAGTTCGATCTTTATTAATTATCATTTTGTTACCTTATTCTTAAAGATTAATCAAAAGTGATGAAAGTATGTTATACGTATTTGTTTAACACAATTCAATTGCTTTCTAATTTTTATCTGTTTCTTAGTGACGATGTAACGATTTGATAAGGATACAAAGTAGCACAAGCACCAAATGGCAAAAAAAGAAAACGATCACATGCCGAGAATCGTAATATATTATACTATTTATTCGTTATTGCTACATGCTCCGCTTGAACGAACAATTAATTTTACAGTTACGACGCAATCAATTGCAGCTACCACACCTTCAGCTGAGTAACTCCTCGTGGATGTCAGTTTACTACGTGCCATTGCCTCGTTCGTTGCTTATAACTATAATAATTCAGTTTTGTAAAATTTGTATTTTTAAAATATCTTCTTCGTTTCATCGTTAAAACTTCCATTCCGTCCACCACTGTATGTCACGGTTCTCAAGACACATTGTACTACCGAGGCCAAGCCAGGGTCTTTCGTCCATTCAGCGAGTTTCTTCTCTTATGAATGAACCCAGTGATCCGTCATTAGCATAGTCACGATCCACGGCGACATCGCGCGTTCTCCCTAACCCGTTATTCTCGTTGCCTTGCCACCGGCTAAATAGCTTCCCGATGCAAATTGCCCCGCTTCAGATTGCATAATCATCTTTAACGGGCCGCGTTCGATCGTATAGAAAATCTCCGCTCGATTCTTATCTCTGCCTAAAATACCAAAGATAAAAAATATGCAAAGCTTCTTCACGAAAGTTACCATATTCGTTTCCCCGTCCACACGAATTTCTAGAATCACCTCCTTTCCGCTTGTATGTAATTGTCTGACACAGTTCGATCTTTATTAATTATCATTTTGTTACCTTATTCTTAAAGATTAATCAAAAGTGATGAAAGTATGTTATACGTATTTGTTTAACACAATTCAATTGCTTTCTAATTTTTATCTGTTTCTTAGTGACGATGTAACGATTTGATAAGGATACAAAGTAGCACAAGCACCAAATGGCAAAAAAAGAAAACGATCACATGCCGAGAATCGTAATATATTATACTATTTATTCGTTATTGCTACATGCTCCGCTTGAACGAACAATTAATTTTACAGTTACGACGCAATCAATTGCAGCTACCACACCTTCAGCTGAGTAACTCCTCGTGGATGTCAGTTTACTACGTGCCATTGCCTCGTTCGTTGCTTATAACTATAATAATTCAGTTTTGTAAAATTTGTATTTTTAAAATATCTTCTTCGTTTCATCGTTAAAACTTCCATTCCGTCCACCACTGTATGTCACGGTTCTCAAGACACATTGTACTACCGAGGCCAAGCCAGGGTCTTTCGTCCATTCAGCGAGTTTCTTCTCTTATGAATGAACCCAGTGATCCGTCATTAGCATAGTCACGATCCACGGCGACATCGCGCGTTCTCCCTAACCCGTTATTCTCGTTGCCTTGCCACCGGCTAAATAGCTTCCCGATGCAAATTGCCCCGCTTCAGATTGCATAATCATCTTTAACGGGCCGCGTTCGATCGTATAGAAAATCTCCGCTCGATTCTTATCTCTGCCTAAAATACCAAAGATAAAAAATATGCAAAGCTTCTTCACGAAAGTTACCATATTCGTTTCCCCGTCCACACGAATTTCTATTTCTTTTGATATTGCTGCAACGTATTGTTTCTATATTCAACGTTGACATTTGTTTAAAAATAAAATAAAAGAATAAGTCTGAAATCTTCGATATCGAAGATTCGAACAGATAAACCAGTTTCTTCGCAAAAAATAACCAGAACGGTGGAAGAAAAAGACGAAAGGGTGCAACGGGTGGTCGAAAAGGGAAGGCTGATCGAATCACGAATCACACGGGAGTAACCGAAAGTGATTTCAGGTGTGAGATCTTGATCGATCTTCGAACGGGGGCATAATTCGGGGCGCTACTATGAACCCGTCGTATTATAATATCGATATTAGCATTCCCTCTGCTGTATTATTTACACGTGTAGACGAAACAGAGCTGCGGTTGTGAGCTGCAGCAGTGGTAATCGCCACTGGTCGGGACCCCGGATAGATTAAATTGGGACAGGTAGCAAGCTGAGGTGAAGCGAAGAGTATCGAAGTCACGTGCGGCCTCCGCGCGACCGGAAACATGGTATAAAGGATCCAGGGATCCTAACAGCCGCAACACCGATAGCAGCTTCTTCTCGTGGCTTCTGATTTAACGATGTTTCGCGAAGATGAAATACCCGATTATAAGTTCTAGATTCTAAGAACGTCATCAAAGTAAAAACCGTATTTTGCAGTCGAATTTTTCCGAAGCGTTACGAAGGCCATGTTACCCGAAAAAAAGGTTTTGTACGTAAATGATACGAAATATCGGCGTCGTGTTGCAAACAGAATTATATTTGACAATTGCAAGGAATAAATGTGTAGATATTGAAAATCCCGAAGAAAAATCAAACGATATAAACGTTATACTTATACGAGGAATTTGTATGAAATTTAATTATCTATTGAAAATTAACCAAGGCGTATTTTTTACTGATATTGGAAATGGAAATTTTAGTTTGTATATTTCTATGGACAGATATCTAAATATTAACTTTACAAATTAATTCGATGACTTTATATTGAATACGTCACGAAATCACTTTAAAGATTATTTTCTTATTACTTTGGAATCTTAAGGTCTCTGAACCGGTATAGATATAACATCGGAAAACATTAAGAAATAAGATCTTTTCGTCCTTCGATCAAAAGTAAAAACGCTAAGATTAACACAAAGACGAAGTCGATAGGTAAACGATGAAATGACGAAAATCCAACAATTCTTTCGACATAATAGTGGCATAGACTGACAGGACGGTGGACAGGTTGTTAGACTCGGTTTTACCGATCAGAGCGACGATCACAGCGTGCTCGCGCCGAGCGGAATGCACGCAAGAAAGTGGCGGGATGAAAGACGAGGACGCCTGATTCCGATGGTCACAGGAAGAACCTCGGCCACGGGATTACGTGGATGTTGGTACGGCCGTGGTGTTTCTCCGCCGGCGGAAAAATTAACCGGATTCCAAAGAAATTATCGGGACAGCTTCTTGCGGAAGTTTCGAGGGCGTCGCGAGCAAACAACAGAGACGGAATTGAAAAAGCTACGAGCTTTTTTACCAGCGCCACTTCCTGTCCGCTTCGCGATAGTTCGACGCTTGGTATTTCAATATTCGTTTCCGGTATTAAATTCAGATGCATAGAGATCTTGGTGAAGCTTGTAAATTTCATCTGAATGAAGGGAAAAAGAAATATCTTCGTAATTTGTGTACATAGATGCAATGTTCTATGTCTTCTCGTGTTTCTCGAAAGTCATATAATTCTTAATTCTTTAATTCTCGTAATTAGGATTTCTTATCGCTTTTTCTATCATATTCGTATTTTGGGATTTATATTTAATTATCTTCTTTTTGTTGGATGAGACTTATCCGTTAAAGTTCCTCATTCGCTTTTTGCGCCCTTTAATTTTATTCATTCTATTTGAAATCAAGTATGCACTTAGTCTTTGAATATGTTGATAAAATAACCGGATGTATCAACCTACGCATCAAAGTTATAGTTACATCGGACAGAAAACAGGATCCAATCCAGTTCCTCTTTTTTATTCTTCCTTTCCTTCTCAAACATCGCGATGTTCTATTTCCGACAGAAACTAGTATTACACAATTTTTTTTTCATTGCAACTTTCCACCTATGTTCATAATCGGTTTATACCTTAGCAATATTTATTTCAACTTTATCCGCGTGAAATGTCTCGCGTTACTTCCGGCTATTAGTTTATCTACATCGACTCGAGCTTATATTATACCTTGATTTCCTGTATGTAATTATTCGTTGTTATGGTGTTTTCTATGCGAGATAGTGTTGCGTTAATTGACAAAACGCCGATATTTATCGCGTTAACAGGAGATCATCGATGTCTAGCAAGAACTTCTTCGTGTGAATTCACCGTGATTTACAACCTACCAGGTAAAAAACTTGCCACTCTTTACGATCTTATTAGTGAACTCGAGATGTTACACGCTTATGGAAAGTTTAAGGGTGCAAAAATCAACAGAGTGTTTTTACAAATCACTTTTGTACGAGGAATCACCTCTGTTCCGGTCGTATCACGATTACGGAGGTATCTTGTATTTCTCACGTTTCATAATTCATATTCCTTTCTCATTTCCCAATTCTGATATCCTCCAACCCACACACTTTTTCATTCTTCGCATTCGCTCATCCTTTCTTCTGTATATCACATTCCCCTTTCCACATTTTAGTTCAATAATTCCACCTTTCCAGAAGAAACTCGGAATATCCGCAAGAAGTATTTCCCCCCATAAAACGTAAAACACAGCCCACAAACAATCTACGAGAAATTACCACATTCCACAAACTAAATTTACTGTCCCGCAAAAATGAGATTTGTTTTCAATAAATTTCCCATAAAGAGGTCACCATACGCTGCAAACCAAATTCGCTATCCGACAAAGTAAAATTCGTTTGCCACAAATTTCTCACAAGAAATCACCGTATCCCGCACGCTAAATTCGCTATCCCACAAAATGAGATTTATTTCGCAGATATTTCTCACAAGAAATCACCATCGCACAAAATGCAATTTGCTTCCTACAAATTTCTCACAAGAAGTCATCACATCCACGAACCGAACTTATTATCCTAAATATACAGAATGAAATTCGTTTCTTAATGAATCAACCACGAGTTTCTGGAAAGGTGAAACACCGAAACGAAAATTGGCTCAGCGGCTACATGTATCAATGGCCGGTCGATCGACTCTTACTTTCGACACGTTTCGCGTGTCGCCGACTGGAAATGCGACATTTCTATGGTCGCGCCCTTATCACCACACTTTGTATCATAAATTAAGAGAAAGTATCGCAGCCTCCCGCTGGCCCACTGCACCGTAAACCACGGCGAATCAGAGCTGAACTATCGGCCTGTATCAATGCTCGAGAACTTCGAGTTGACACGGATTGTTGGCCCTGGATGAGGTTCGTGTCATTTGTGCTTTCTTTATGGCACGCGTTCGAACTTAAAGTGTTCGGGCACAAGACGAAGAAGAGACAAAGGGAACGCGAAGTTTCTTGCGAACAATAAAGTTCAAAATATGAGAGTTGGTTCGATAAAGAAGGGAAGTAGAATGTCTAGAGGAAAGGAAAATTGCTATTGAGTTTATGGGGCAATGAAACTGAGAAGTAGTATAGTAGTATAGTATAGCTTTCTGTGTGGGTATTCTACTATAGTATAACTATGCTTTACTTTATTTTAGCTTCGCACTGCGACGTTCGACCACAGTCTAATTCTACTGTGTACGTGCTCACTGAAAGTTTCAATTTCAGATCATTCGCTGTTAAATTCTCTGACTGATTCTTTGAGCTGAAAATCGATGGAGTTTTTGCTCTTAAAATTGAAAGTGTTGAAAAACAGTTAAAGAAATTAAATAAGCAATATAAGGGTAAAAGGAAGTTAGCTAATGTTTCAGAAATATTTTAGACGTTCTTTGCAGACATTCTATTTCATAGGTTTCTTAAATCTTTAGAGTAATTAAAAATACTTCAGGAATATTTTAACAAGCTTTGAGTTATCTCTATACCACTGATTTCTATGAATTTGTACCACATTAAAAAATACAAAATTACACAGAATGTACGTAGCATGGAAAAACGTACAAAATATCCAAAGTACAGCGCTTTTTATAACATTGAATAGGAGCAAATTTCTATCGAGGCTCTATCTTTCCAATTATATCGTCAAAAACGTAGCTCTGCATAAAAATCCGCGGTCTGGTTATCTCATTCTCGGAATACTTTGTTCCTTTCACAATATAGTTGGCACGAAAATACACGTAAGCGACAGGCAGTCAGAAACAGACTGTCACAAACAATACAAATTAATCTATAACAAATACGAGCGAAGTATCAAAGGAACGAGTAATAATCCTGATCATTCTTTGCGCACACGATAATGACAGGAACGTGTCTGCATAACAGAAGGGAAACAGCTGCAGTAAAGTATCGGCGACAAGCGTTAAGGTGTCGTAAAGGCGATAATTCAACGGGTTTATCAAGCGCGGCCGAACACGGTCGCGCACTGTCTTTACGACTGATCGATATTAATGCCCATTGTTAAAAACGACCGATGGATATCGATCGACCAGCTTGAACGCAAATTGCCAGGGCACGAGAGCAATTCCCGCGTTTCAATTCGTATTAATAAAGAGGTTATAGTCGAACGTTGGTTCGATGGTTTTCACGAACGAATCTCGTTTCCATTCTCCTTCTCCTCTTCTCTGTTTCTACCTTGTCGTTCGTCTTTATTTCGCCATCTGTGAATTCAGGCTACTGGCCAATATCTGTCGTGATGACTTTTTCAATACCTTTGCCCTTTTGCTTTCATGTTACGTGGCGATTTCGCGGTTGGATTACCAGGAAACGACCAATGAGTTGATTATTCAGATTTCCGTGCTGAGTTGTTTGTCCATAGTGTTTTATGGGGTTTACATGTAGGATATTTTTCATCTGAATGGTAGAACGTGGTTGACATTCGAAATAAGAGATATTGAAAAGCGTTGATTTTGACGATATTGTTTGGTAAAATACACGGCAATAATAAAGAGGCTAAAAAACACCTTAAGTGTCCGATGGATCAGGATAAAGGTAAACAATTGGCAATAAACAATTTGGAACAATAAACTTTGAAAAGTTAGTATATATGGACGAGACTCTTTCGGAGAAGAGTAGCAACAGCATCCTACGACAATCTTCATCAGAGCATTCCAAAACATTGAGACAGATTAATTCTACGATATAAACGAGAAATAACTATCTCCTAACAAACTGTCATCACCAATACTTCATGTTATCACACGAGACTATAAAATAAAATTACCAGAAAATCAGGAAACATATATATCGTATAATCAAAGAACAAAGCTATACAGTGAGTAAAAAGGTACAAGTAAGAGTAAGTAAAAGCAAACAAAAGTGTACGATAAAATTCGTACAAAATCAGAAAAATATCCGTAAAATGAAAGAACGAATATCTCTCGGTAAACGAAACCCTAAAACAGAGTTCGTACACGCGAAATCAGAGAAACGTTAACAGAATGAAAGAACAAAGGTATTTCTTACTATACGAAACTCTCGTATAATAAAATTACTATGAAATCAGAAAAATACGCGTACACAAAATCGAAGAACGAACATACAGGACACAAACCCATCTCTCTATCGTTCGCTCTAACTTTTCTTTCCCCGCTTTTCAGGTCGATCGCGGTTAGAGGCTAATAACTCGATGTCCGCCCCCTCTGATCCGCAAAGCAGTGAAAGCTAGGTGTGGAACAAGAGGCGTGACAAATCGTAGAATCGGGTCGATCAATGTACGAGCTGCGTAAGTGCGTGGTGGCTCGAAATTGCACGGTCGTGTCTACCTCCTTGGGCCGTGTCCACGCGTGTAAATCGCGCGTGTAGATGCAGGGAAGCGTGTCTGTGTCGCGTGTATCTCGCAGTCCAGTGATTAATCCCCTCACACACGCCCATAATTCGCCCCTGAATCGGCTCGTATACGCTGAGACCCGAACCGACCGGATTAAATAAGAGCTTTTCAATACGGCTTCTGGTCTTATCTATCCCCGATTCCGCGTTATTAGCCCTGACATAAATCGATGTATAAGCGTCCTCGAATCGACTGGTTTACCGATCGTTGTATTTTTCACGTTGGATTTCCCTGAAATCCTTTTTATTCCTTTTTTTCCCCTCTTCTTTTTGTCTATGGTTGTTGCGGTTTGTTTTATTGTAAGAAGGAAGTGGATGAAGGTTTAAGACATTCTACATCGGTCGCGTCTTGTTACGCTCCTGTCATTGACATTCAGTGGTTGATCTTTTATACTTTGAAGATTATACAATTTTAGTCCATACTTTTTAACTTCCCCATTTTATTTTGGAATTTTCCTTTTTACGCGCAATCCAAAATGTTTATCCCTAGTATCTCGTAATTTTAGGGGAACAGTTGGCAAATTGACGAATAAATCATATTTCATAAATCAAAAACGAAGTTTGCGTGTATAATTATCTTATAAATATTTTAATTAATTTTGCAAACAAAAAGTATCTTAATTTTTTAAATTATTTAATTCGTAATCGGGATACTTTTAAAAGAGAACCAAGATCTCTAAAATCTCAGTTCGATGCTTGTTAAAAAAAGCACAATCAGAATGAAATAGAGCAGCGTCATTAAAGATCATTCGTTTGTACGCGATTCAACGTGCAACGTAATGCATATATACGTGTGATTTGTCGTCTGGTACGTTTGTAAAAACGCGACTTTACCCTGAAAAGGCATTTCAACCGCGACTATACGATAGCTTGCACCAGTGGCGCATTGTGGCGCACATCATAGACAAAGCCGGATTATTTTTCACGGTTGCAAAGGAAGCGTGCAGTGGTATTGTGGACGGGAGACGGTAACAGGAACTAGTAACAATGGTTGTACTTTTTGCCTTCGTTCTTCGTGTTACACTGGTTTGACTGGACTTCTAGAAGAACAGCCCGTATGCGAGATGAAGAATGGCCGTGGACGGTGCAGCTGTCGTATTAAGCAAATTTACGTAACTTCATCGTTTGTTCGTCTTGTTCTTCATCAACTTGCATTTATAAATCTCTCTATCGGTGAATCATTTATTTTTTTTTTTTAATATATTCCAATATATCTTTCCAATTGTTCCTTTTTTCTCGATCGTTATAATATCGTACAGATTTTTGGAAACTGGTTAAAAAACCAGTACAGTTTCAGAAATTCTGAAAGACAAATTTTAATCACTGTATTGGAGTTCAAACTTTCCGTGCGAGAACCATACGAAAAAAGTATAACGATTTTTTTATTTTTATATCATTGGAGGATTAAAAGAGAGTATTTTAATCCGACTTAATTGAAAACAAATTTGTTTTAATTTTGTATAAAAGCAACAGAGCAATTAATACCGCGATTATCAGTACCAGACATCAGTACCAGAGTATCAGTAATAACCATCTGATCTTATGACAATATTTAAGAATTATTTCGTAATTTATCGTTCGACCATCTCTTCGTTCTCTACTCATCCTCGGAATTCATTAATTCGATGACTTCCGAATTTCATCAGCATAGTTAACGAAAATAGAGAACGACGATACTCGTAACGAATGCTCATTGATGTGCATCGACGTACGCGAGAAAGACGAGACCACACTCGCAGGTCCATGCGACTTTATTAATTCGTTCGTGACGGGTGAAGATGCAAACGCCATAATCCATCGAGAACGAACCGCCCCAACGCCATTAAGCCACGCTAACGAATGCTCCCTTGGGCGATAGTGAACAGGCATTTAATTTCGTTTCATAAGCAAACGAATCTCTTTAAAGAACATTCAGTTCCTTGTGTAGCCTTCCACCACGAGCATGGCGATATTGAAATCAATTCTTCTTGTTTTTAATCTCTCAGAAAATTTATTATTCCAATTTAACTCGTTGTTTAGTGGATGATTTTAAGTAGTCGACGAGCAAAGGCTGGAATTGAAAATTCATAAACCTTGCTTCTCTAGTATTATATACGTGTATTGTTATCAATCGAGAAACCAACTTGATCAACTCCACTTGTTGCAAATGTCTCAAGAAATACACGATTAATTAAATAAATAAATATTCGATTCTCAAGAAACAAATGACTTACTCCCATAAGTTTACTTGTTGCAAAATTGAATAGTAAAATTTTACAAATAGTCGAATAACAGTAAATTTTAAGATATATTTAAAAACCTTTTTCTGCTTATCAACCTATACTTTACGAACTTGTTAATCAATGTAGTTTCTGAACAGCTGAATTTACGATTGAAATTCAAATGAGCCTTGGCATTACTTGCCAGAACGATTAATAATCGTTAAAGACAAGAGAAAAAGATAAAATTTTGAGATTTATTCTATACTAAAATATCTTCAGAAAAGATAAATTCTTCGATAAAAATTTGGTAGAGGATCGATATTTCTTACGAACCAGCTGCAATTTGCCCGCTCGAGCTGCACGGCTAATTATAGGATGAGCATTTTGGTGGGCAATTTAATTTCGCAAATGATCCGTCCACCATTAATATTCATAGTTCGCGCACGTTGGATAACTGGTTATACAATATATGTTACATAACAATATACAGTCGTGCACAGAGAGAAAGAGTAAAATAGAGAAGTGAAAGGGAGGCATTAGAACGGCACTGCGTTGCAGGGCTGGCAGAAACGGGATTTTGCTGAGTTAATTCGAAATAGTGGGACAGGAAGACGAAATTCGGCATGGGTTTCAACGATACTGGGTTAATCGTCACAAAAAACCACCAGGACCTCCCACTAGAAAAAGGAGCCATGAAATTTGTAAAATTATTTCACTGCTGCCCACCTATGGTGGTATAGTGATTGTTCGCTAAATAGCAACATTTCTGAAACTTCTATCAAACTGATATCTCCGTGGTAATCTTTCACTTATTCCATTGAATATTTTGAAATTGACGAAATTGCACAATCGAACGACTATTGTCAAATTTTTCAACCTTTTAAATTATAATGCATTCCGTATAGTAATTGGGAGCTACAATCGCAACATGATGGGATCCTTGTAAAAAATCTACATTCAGATTTATTTTTGAATTTGAAAATTAACCGGTTCTATAAAATCTTTGATCACGATATCCGCGAGTTGGTGATTTATTGCAATTACATGTAAATCTTCCGCCACATAATTACGGATACGCATATAAAAATTATGATAAATATCTTGTTTAGAAAAATTTCGAACGTACTCGACAATTAAAGATGCTAGAGTGATGCTTTGTTTGTCTGGGAAAAAAATGAACAATTATTCTCTGTTATTGTTCTTCTCAATTATTCCCTATTTATTTATATACTTGTATGGAAATTATTAACAAAGTTTCTGCTGTTGTGTGCAATTTAAATATTGATTTGTAATTGACGTAATTACTGTAAAAGATTGCCAGAAGGATTTCTCGGCCGATGTAAGGATAATATAGAAAATAGATTTGAGAGGCAGGTGGACGAAACCGTAGGATTAAGTCCGGCGATCGATTTGTCGCCTGATTTCTCTTTACAGAGCTGAGTCACTGGCCTTTTTGCTCGCTTCACGGTGAATCGAAAGCAGCTGGGATTACCTAGATATAGAAATCTTTGTTCTCTCATAGAACGGGACCGAACTGCCGACGTCTGATCATTATCGACCAAAATCAGAGACGCGACTCAATTAATTAACTCGAAAAAAACTTGACCAACATTCTCAGATTCCACAAACCTGATATCCAAAGTCACTAAGGAATGAAAAACGGCTCTCACAGAAAGGAAAATAAAGATAGAGAACGAATCCTCCGTACGAGATGCTACGATCGTCGGGAGCCTGCAATTGCGGCGCATAATCGACTTCAACTTTCCCAAAATTCCAACACCAAAATCATCTTTCACGATTGAACTAATTATCAGCGATATTTTAGAAGTCACGAGTCAGTCAAGTTACCAGTGTCAATAAATTCCTCTTTATTCCAGTAACAAGTTTGGTAACGAAATAACAATTTATCATCGAATTTTGCAAATTATACAAATTGATCGTTCTATTTCACGTGAAATTGTAAAATTTATAAGGAACTGTTTGTGCAACAGAAATCTATAACGCACTGTACATTTGTAAATCACAAGGGAAAAATATGATCGGTACATTTCGGTTAATCTTCCCATTTACATGTCACTTTATGACTAAAAAGGAATATTTTGATAGAAAAAGACCATAAGCGAGAAGAAACCGTTGGATTCGAATATATAGACGACAAAGTTTGATGACAATCAAAGCTGTGACTATTGGAACAAACAATATTTTAATGGAATCACACGTATCTAATAAGTGTCAAAACCAAAATGAGTAAAATAACCGAAAGAACAATTTTGACAACACAGAACTACTTGCCACTGTACATTTTATAATTTCTCCCCCCATGAAGAAATGGGAAATGTATCTGTCATATTCCTCCTCTGCATTCTTAGTTTGTCACTTGTCGATTCGCCGATATTACTAAGCTGTTAAATTACTATACGAGAAAATCCAGACGAGGCCAGAATCAGAAAAATCCTCGATTTCTCCAGCCGAAACCGAACAAACGAAATATCGATCTCTCGTACCATCGATCACGATCTTATCAGCGGCACCCCCGTTGCAAGACTCGGAATGACGCCCTTTGGAGAATACTCTGTCGACGTTCCAGGTCCTCACGATCACACTCGCAAGAGTACACACGTACGAAGATACAAAAATGGGAAGGAGAAGAAGCACGAGAGTAAAGGAGAAACGAGGCCGAAAAGATCGAGACTCTTTATTCTCGTATCAGCAACGGGGAACGATGGAAACGACGTGGCCTATTATGAGCCGATCGTGTGAGACACAATGATCAATGCCAATCGGGCTGTGTGGAGAGCCGCTGAATGGACGCCGCTTCTCGGTGCGGGATTATGGTACCGGAGAGGGCCACCGGAGATCGACAGGGCCGATTACGTCCGCGATGACTTTAAGCCCCGTTTAAACGCTGCCATTCTTTTCCACCGAAGTCGGCTTGACCCCGTCTATCGAGGTACTCGTGCGCCGATTTTCTCATTCCCCCTTCCTTCGCTACTTCTTTTTCTTTTTCTTCGTTGCTTTCTTTCTTTCTTTGTTAGACCCCTTTCTTCCTCGGTCTGCTCCTCGAGAAACGAGAGTTCGGTGCGTGAGACACGAAGTGGATCGGGTCCCGGAAGTAGAGTTTCTCGAGGATCGTGGTATTTCTTTATGGACGAGACGATTTGTATTTTTATTTTATTTGTCTTTGAGAGATATTCTTCTTCTTCTTCTTAGACGGAGATGTATATGTTCATGTAAGTAAATATATTACTCTGTTGGAAACAAATTCATTGTACGATATAGAATAACGTGTAACTTCTGTACGTGGAAAATGTTTATAAACCGAGATGTATTCCATTGTCAGGAATTGAAAAATACTGTGAACATCGGACAAAATAGATTAAGCTTTCTGTTTCTCACGAAACTTCGACCTAAAATCAATAAATTCTACTTTCTTAACTCGTTGATGTTCTAAATCAGTTGCGGTGTATATCGAGCGAAATTTCGACAAATAATCATAAACCAAGCCGTGTTTCGTCACAGAAATATTGTAAAATACGTCAAACTAGTAGAAAATGACAAAGTTTCCAAACTTCCTATCTTCGATAAAGCTTCGAACGTAAAATCGACTAAAATCTAAATCGGAAGTCGAGCGTAGATGTCCAAACAAAATCCTGACGACTTTTCACGAACCAAATTGTACCTCGACCTATAAAAATTCTAAAATACATGGAGCATCTCACAATATAAAAAAAGATATCGAACCTCCTGTCTTATAATTGATAAAATCTAATCTAACGTAAAATCGGCTAAAAGCCTAAATCGAAGATCGAGCGTAGGTGTTCAAACAAAATCCCGACGACTTTTCACGCACCAAATTGTACCTTGACCTATAAAAATTCTAAAATACATGGAGCATCTTACAATATAAAAAAAGATATCGAACCTCCTGTCTTAAAATTGATAAAAATCTAATCTAACGTAAAAAGTCTAAATCGAAGATAGATTCAGACGATAGGTATTCAAACGAAAACTCCGACAGATTTGAGTGAGCGAGTGCATCCCCCATGGCGATCAAACGTAGGAGTCTTCAACACGCGAATGTGGGATGAATGGAAATACGGGTACTTGAGTAAGCTTAAATTACATTTCATTCATGCAGGAAAAGCAGACACGCGGGAGTCGGCCTTCCGGCTCGGCGTTGCGCACGTAGAAAGAGCCAGGGAGCTCCTGCGTAATAATGGCCGGTCTATAATGTGTATTATCCCGACATCCTGCGGCGTCTCCTTTCGCGTGCAGCTTTTCCTAGCTGAGACATTGCGACAGCAAACGCTAATCGGACACTGTATCGCGTTTTCCCAGCCGCGGACACTCTTGTGTCTCGTACGAGGAGGCGAGTCTCGTTGCGCAAACCGAGTCGAAAAGTTGGAAATTACAAGGCAAACGCGGTGAAATCAACGTTTCGATGCCTTTATCGAGGAAAATGATCGTGCAAATTGCGTTTCTTCGCTCGGCCTTCCACGTGCAATCTCTTTTTTTCCCTCTATGGCGGTACTTTTTATGCTCGTGTGGTAAATCTTTCGGATGCAATTGATTCCTCGAATGGTAGCCGATAGTATTACGAAACTGGTCGATAATTGCGTACAAACGGTTTAAATTACATTCTTAGATTAAATTTTTTAATCTATGTATCTCGCTGTAATTTCTCTGCCGTAAGTTCGATGAGAATTTATTTGAAAATAGAAATGTGAAATAGATTTATCTAGTGAAATAGATTTGTTAGAACGAATACAGATTCGATTCGTTATTTCGTTAGATATTGTCAAATAGTAATGTACTTCGGATATTTTCGATACTTTTGCATGTCACATGCATTCTCTATGTTTCTGTATATTTCAATTTTTTGAATCTGCAGTCATCTCCAAGTTGCTTAGAATTTCTATCACACGTCTTGTATTAGGTTGTCCGAAAAGTGTCTTTCTTTCGCAAACGTGTTTCTTACCACAATGCACCTTCATATAAACATGAAACCAAGTCTGTGAAATGTCACGGTATTTATCTCAACGAAACAAAATGGACCGTACGTAATTCGACAAAATAATATAAAACAAAAAACGTTGTGCGTCTATTATTTCCTCATAAAACGAAAGAAACTTTTCGGACAAGCTAATATTACAGAAATAATTAGATCACATAGATATACATCGCACAGGAACAGCTACCATGATCTATCGAAATTGCTGTTAAATGAAAATCACAATATTCATTGAAATCTTTACGTAAAAACAGTTAGCCATAGAATCTGTGAAATTATGGTTGAATAAAAATCTAGTAGAAAATTTCCTAGCTTGCTCCGGAGAGTTTTCAAACGTTTCAAACGTTGTCAAACGACGTTTCAAATATACAATTGAAATATTCTATAACTAATTCGAAGAAACACGTAGTTTTAACTGTGCAGTGGCAATTATAAAACAGATAAATCAAAGTATATAGAATGGTTTCGTGTATAGTCCATAGTGTATCGTCGTTGGTGAAAGTGATCGTCCTTTGCGAAACACGAATTCTGGAAACCACTGCAGACTTTAATCGCGAGCCATCGAGCCGCCGTTTCAATGGGGGAGTATGGTATACAGGGGACAGGAAGGGGGTAAAAATCGGTGAAGAGGAATCATGGCTGGATGCACTCCCTCCCTATGTTCACGCACTTTTACCGCCGGCTAGCATCGGCACTGGTTCTGCGTTTTTCGAGGGGGAACCGACGACCTGTTGAGCCCGTTGTCCTAACCGAGGAAAGTCGCCTGAATCGTTCGAAATATTATAGAATCTTTACACAATAACATTATACAAAAATAACTTGGCACAAATTTCATATCACAATTTTTGAAGGAAAAAATCTAGAATGAAATATGACAGAAGGAAAGTCGACTGGATTGTTGGAAATATCGTAAAAACTTCGTAATTTTACTTCCTAATTTGAAAGAGGAAAACTAAAACGAGATATTACAGGAGGTTGCAGTAAGAAACGCGATAGAATTTGAAGCCACCATTTCGCTTTCAATTTTCAGCTCGAAGATCAACGAATCTGGAGTCCATCGTTTTGATGAGTCTGGTAATTCTAGATTCAGGTTATTTTGCTGGGTTTACTTAAATGACACAATAGAGTAAGATTATTCTTTGTTTTATAAAGTTGTTCGCAATTCTTTTGTTCGAAGATTGTTTCTGCATCTTTAATCTTTATTTAGAATTACATTATTAAAATAATATTCTATGTATGTCAATTGTATCGAAAATCGCTTCATTTTAATTAGTAAAAAAAATTATATTATTAGTAAAAATTATAGTTTAACAAGTCTAACAATCCTAAATTAAAATCCTTGGCCACAAATGTAAAAAGAATTTTAACTCAAAGGCAAAGCGTTGTTCTCATTAAAATCTATAAATATCAGTCTCAATTAAAATCCAATTCGTAGCATCCAAAACGCATAGCAATTTCGACGGAAACGCGCCGTAGACTGTTGCAAACCGCTTTGGCGCTTTCACGTGGTTGCAATTTTCCCCAGTATAGTAGCTTCTTCTCCCTCCATGGATCACCATGAAAATCAAAGTAAACCGCGAAACAATATACTTTCCTACGTCACGTTGCTCCACTTTCCCTTCTGTCTTTTCCTTTTAATGACACTCATCGGGATCGTTCGTAATAATCGGTTCCGACAACGAACGAGAAATTACAATTTACATCATACGACGATGCACACGAACCACAACGTGGCTAGCTGTAAGTATAAAAAGAGAAAATCGAATGTCGTACGACCCGCAGTTTCGACCGATGGAACGTTCAAGGATGGCAAAGCTCGCAACGATCACGATCGTTCTTGCAACTTGCAGCGTGCCGCGATCCAGCGGGATTGATCCACGTGGATCGATCGAGGGCAAAATAGCGGCAACAGGTGAACGAAATATTCTTTCCTCGATAATCCATGAGATTCTTTCGTAAAGTTAACGATAAGAGAAATTTCGCTGATTTGTAAAGATCTTTCGATTCTTTTTCTATTGTGTATATTAGCAATATATTGGGAATTTTTGGAAGGTTAACTATTTGGAGATGTCTTCTTAACGTGTTTTTAAAGAAATACAAAATATAGGATTAAGAGTAGAAGAGTGGAATTGTTTTTTAAAATTCAGAGTAATATCGATAGAATAGTATTAAGGTTGACAGAGAAATTAAAGTTGTACGATATTAAGATTAAAATTCTTGGATGTCAAATTCGTGAAATATTAAATTTCTACTGAAGGAGTTTCAAATGGTTTCGAATCAGGGAAAAATTGCAATAGTTATTTCTTTGTCAGAGAATTTCAACAATGAATTTCTCGGTATTTTTGAAAAATAAGTGCAGTCAGTATTTTATATACATTATCGATTAAAAAATATCTGCTGTAATTTCCTCGATTCTAGTGAAATACGTACTACACATATCAATAGACATGTTTTTTACTTTGCTAGATTTTTAATTAAAATTGTCTTCTAAATTGTCAGATTCTGCGAAGGTAATGATTCAAAAATAGACTGCGCAAATTTGTGCAAATATCTTTTGATCAATAGCGTATACAGAGTATAGCTTTCACTAATTTTGTAGGTTGAATCTCATTAGAATTAATTTATTCAAGGTTGAATACCAAATATTTCAAGAAACGATAAAATATGAAACTGGCAGAAGTTCCTCCTTGCCAAATTTTCTAAACAGTAAATCAAAGAAGTAACTTGAGAAGAATAAAGCGAGAGAATCAAAGGTTACTTCGGCGAATTTTAAAGCTGCACGAGGGAAATCAATACAAAGGAAAATCGAATCATTCGTTGTTTCAAGCAGCTTTTATTTCAGGTATAGCGGACGAGGCCATCAGACAGATTTTTCATATTATTTCCACGGAGACGTCGAGCAAGAAGGACGACGAGCAGCTAGTGAAGCTCATCAAAGAGGAAATCGTAAGGACAGCGCACAGCATCAAAACGCCGTCAGGTTCGATCGAAGCCGCCGCCAAAAGAGCACAAACATTGGTCACTGAATTGACAGCCGCCTACACCACTGCCATTTACAAATCGAAATCCTCGGAGGAAGCCAAAGTAAACTTCGCCAGGTTCCAGAACACCGTGCAGAAGATCGTAGACTTTATAAAAAATGGTCAATTCATTGTTTAGATACAATTTTCCATCGTAGGAGTATAAAGGTTGTTAAAAATGTCAAGTATGAATTTATTTTTATAAAAAAAATTTATTCCTTGGTATGTGCAAGTTGTAAAATAAACTCGATTAAAATTGACGAGGAAATAACTACGAAGTAATAAAAAGAATTAAACGAAAAAAGATTTAAAAATGTTAAAAAACGACAAAAAGTAGAAAGGATAATTCATAGATGAATTTCAATTGATTTGATTAAATATACATAATTCCGAGGTTCTAAATAAAATTAACCTTAACACCATTTACCACGGAAGAATCATCGATTTGCAAAAATATGTAGACCATCTGGCAAACGTTGCATTGCAGATATTAAGTAAATGAAATTTCCAATAATCAAATCAAAGTTTCGAAACGTCTACAAATTTCAAAAATCCTTGGCACGTGTAGCTCGTTCCTCGATACATCGTAAAAAAGAAACAGCTGTTAAAAATATCTAAACGATCAAGCGGATAAAAATTTCAACGAACCTAGTGAAACACATAAAACCCATCGAAAATATAAACACCATCTTCTTCGATCGTTAACCATGAAGAAACTCGAAAGTCTAACCGCAAAACAATTAATAATTAAATTTTACCTCAATTCGTAAAAATATCGTATCGTAAATTAATCCTCAATTCGTAAAAATATCGAAAAATATCTATCAAAAATCCAACGATCTATCCTCGATCGCACAACGAAGCCACAGAAAGCTTCTTTCTTACATCAATCATTGAAGACGCTCTGTGAATCTATCGGGAGCATCGAGAACACGTGCCAGGAACTTTTACTCGAGTAGGAGAGATCGTACGATATATATTCTGCTTTTTTTTTTTTTTAGCTCCGTCGACAACGACATTGCCTGGGTTACACGTGTGTATACGCGTATGGCAACGAAATTATTCTGGCTGACGTATGAGTCAGGGCAGACGATCCATTGTAAAAGCGGCATGGGCTCATAATCTGGCGATGTAGGATCTCCAGGCCGAGCTGACCGGAACTGCGCCTATGCTCTCTCGCCGGAAGTGCCGCTGCCACATGTAGTAATATAAATTATAATGCCCTTACGGTTTTTCCTTTCGCGGATTTGCATTTAAAACACCGGAATGGCATTGTCGTCGGGATCGGCGCGAGCGATTTTCATGGAAATAAGAAAACCGCGGGGGCCGACGCTTCTATCCTGCGTTTCTATTCTCTTGACTCTTCTGCTGCCTGGCTGTATTTTTTTTTCTTCTTTTTTCTCTTTTTTCTTCTTTTTTTTCCTCGTGAAGTGACGAGATAATATGGCATAGAGGAGAGGGAACACGCGCGTTGATATCCATCGAATCGTGCCAAGGCTAATCGGAGATCAAATCTGGAAACGGTTCGCTTTCACCAGCTCGGACAATGGCCACTAAAGCTTTTCTAATTTGTTTTGTTTCCTTGCCCGTCTCTATTTTCCTTCGGCGTTTTGTTTTTCTTTCCTCGTTTCTTTATCTTCCGGAGGACTCGCGGCCAGTTAGGATGCGTGAGATATAGGAGAGTTTCCTTAATTAATTAGCTGCCATGCTAAACGCGAAAACACGAACGTGCAAACCGGCTAATTAGAAATTATTTATTAACTATTTATCATGGGCGATGGTAATTGTTGATTGTACGAGGCCCGCGTTATTGCGAGTTTTAAAATAGATACGATGGAAATCTTTGCTTGCAACGTAGTTTTCTTGCTATCTTTGTAACTTCTGCGAGGATTACGTGTCTGAAAAAGTCAATCTTCGCGATTGCGACAGTGTCGGTTGTGAAAAATCGCATATTTATGGATTGATTGTAAGGAAATGATTGTGAAAAGTTGCACGTAAGGTGTTTGGTCTTGGCTGCACATACCTTACAAAAATACCTGATCTTTTTGATATTTAATTTTTCATTAATTCAACTGTGATCGCAAGAGATACAATGAACGTTATTGCGAATGTACATTGCCGAATGAATTAATTAACGTGCAAAGACCACATAAACTAACATTATCTTCTTCAAATGAAACGAATGGTAATTTTCCTCAATAGATCCTTAACTAAACACTTTTCTAATCTAACGTATAACGATTTCAAGCTTTCAACCATACTATATATTTTGCTTGCAACTATGCAAATATGTTATTATAAAACATCGTAGCTTGAATTCTTGAAATCCAGCGGCTAAAATAATTAAATTCATAAGTAAAACGTCTCAATAACATGCACAACGTCGCCAAGATATCATAAACACTTTCGAAACATAAAACGAAGATTAAACGAAGTCCAAGCACTGTTGAATAATCTTCAAGGCACATCCTCGGGCTAAGAAAGGCTCTCCACGATGTATCTAAATTTTCCACATAATCCTACGAAGTCCACTTGGTGCTGAACGAGCACCAAGGACACCCTGAAGGAGCAGAGCAGACTCTCGTCGTGGCCAGTTCGAAGTTACGACGAAGTCCGTGGCATCTCAGGTGGATTTTATATGGGAAACTGATTCGACCACGAACCGGAGGATAATATAACACCGAGGGCATTTTGTTTTGTTGCGCAAGAGGATAATAAACATCGTTCGGGCCCGCTACCGTGCCGACTAGATAGCTACGACGATGAAACAATGCGGCATTGTCCCTGCAGGCTGAACCGCCAAAGCACAGCCGAACCCAAGCACCGTGTTAAGTCATGAACGGCGTTGCACGCGGCCTTAGAAACGTCCAAGCCACGTAGCTTCGATAGAACCAGGGACCTGACCCCGGTCAAGCATGCTCCTTCACGGAAAAATCACGGCAATGGCCTCTATGTTCGCCGGAAACGGAAGATCGACTTTATGTTCGCGCGAGATCCCCGAACCACTCGACAGTAAAAGCAAAATATCGTGCAGGCATCGCTGCTGATTTCTTCTCAACGTGCTTCTTGACGAAGAAAACATCGATGTATGAGGACAAGCAGGATAGGAAGAGTTTGCAAGTATCGTACTCCTGTCGTATTTTCGGCTAAAAAGTCGAATGGGAAGTTATAGTTTTTGATGGTATTAGGTCGTCTGAAAAGTTTCTTTCGTTTTATAAGGAAATAATGGATGCACAACATTTTTCGTCTTATATTATTTTATCGAATTACGTATGATCCATTTTGTTCTATCAAAATAAAGATCACAACGTTCGACAGATTAGGTTTCATGTTTGTATGAAGATGCATCGTTGTAAAAGACAGGTCTGTAAAAGAAAGACACTTTTCGAACAACCTAATAGTTTCATTACGATTGCATGTTACAGAATAGTCGAATATATAATTTTATATAAGATATATTGGGAATTCATTTTCAGGATATTTTTAATGACAGAGAAGAGCGATTTGCTACGATGAAAAGGATTGCTCTCGAAGTTGTACCTTTCAAGGCATTCGAATGGGAAAGTTACTTTTCACAGGTAATTTGTATTGAGAGTTGATTTGCACTGCAGATTGGACGATGCTAAGTGATACATTGGAACAGTTTTATGTGGGAGATATCGAGAATCTTTTTTAAAATACTTGCAACGGAAGAAAAAAGTGATTTACGAAGGCAAATGGAAAGGGTCAATCCCAATATTGCTATAATTCCGATTCCATTGCATAATATCCAAGACAAACTCTGAAACAAAGCTGAAGGCAGAAGCAAAACGCATTTTATCGTGTTATTCCTTCTGTATCCGAAGCACGTTCGCGTGCACCATTCTCCGGGAGAGAGAAGAAGAAGAGCGTTCTGTGCGCCGCTTTACAAATAATTCGAAACGGGCTGGCTCGAAGGACGATTCCTTCGGGAAGGGGATTTTTCCGGTAGGGCAAGCGGCTCTCCTCGATTGTTCGCGTTGTTCACGGCGCAATGAAAGCTCGATGGTACGAACAAAAAGCCGTGAGGTAGACATAAATAAATAGGTGGTGGGTGTGGTTGGTAGGCCGCACACATGGCGTCGTGACCCGTCTCTTCTCTTCGTGAGCTCAGGGCTCGCTTAAGTTATGCCCTGCGGAATGCTGCTGCTCCCGCTTCTTTCGGTGTCGTGGCTAAACGCAGTTTCACCGTGCCCCGGCTCAGTTTCGCTTCCTTTTTGCTCCTCACGTTCGATTCTTCTTTTGCCTCCTAATGTTTATTTAGATACAGATTAATCCTTCAACTGGACACGTGATGTTATATCGATACAATGTTCTGACTGCCACGCGATTTTTATACGTTTTGACCTGGAAGCCACGATAGATTGAAATAAACCACACCATTTCGTTTTTGCAAGATACAATATCGTATTTGCACGTCTTTTTCTCGCGATGTTATCTAAATTATTCGCACCGTCCAACTTCATTTGATCCATGAAATTTGTCTTGCTTCGATCGATGTAAAAAATTTATTAGCGTGGGCCATCGGCGACCACCGTCGTAGTCGACCTGTTACAGCGTTGTTTGATCAAATATTTTCATTTTGCAACGACTTATACTTTTTTAAATAGTTTTTATCTCGAAGACGATAATATACGATCGATCGAACAAAGATTAACAATTCCGTTTCTTTTTCTCGAGTAATCGTAATTTTAATCGTCTTCGTAATGGGAATTTTTCGCTAGTCTTTGGAAAGAAACTGAACCGTAAAAATGCATCGCACGCGTCGCGTCCGTCGGAATCGTGAGGACGATGCCGACCAGATAAGACCTTCCTTTTGCAGATAGCAACGCGGAAGTCGTGAACGCGGAAATATTCCCTTTGATAGTACGACGATCTGGATCCAGAATATTCGTTTACTCTTATCTTCGTGGGAAGCCTTTCTCCTGAACGATCTTAATTGAGACTAATATTACAGATAAATTTTAAGTTATCACTCCGAAGGAAGCCGCCATACAGCGAGGTAGAATTATTTGAGTAAATAATTTGCCTGATAATTCCCAAATTCAGTTCTGAACAATTTTTAAGCGACTTGCGCTCGAAGGAGCTTGTACTTATCCAAAGGCAAATTTCTTCGGTCGATGTTAATATCTTCGGTTGTAATTAATTGTCACGATTCAATCGTCGTGTGTACATTATTTTATTTCGGAAAATTATTCTTAAATTAATTATTCTTAAATTAAATTATTATTATTATCTTATTAATTCTAATATAATGCTTTCTGGCTGACTCGAATAATATTTTTGTCGATTCTTAATGGATGAAATAATTTTCTGCTCAAATTCCATTCTTTCAATTACGTCTATAAAAATACAAATTTGCATAAACATCCACGATCTACTTGTCGCACTGCGAACGAGACGAATGATTGATGATCCAATAGAAATTTTCATTATTGCTGACCATTAATCCAGAGCTCGTTTCGAAGTTGAGACGAGGAGAGAGTCGAAAGAAACGTTCGCCAAAGGCGAGGAAAAGCTGGCTAATATTCTGGATGAAGCAACGGTAAAACGGCCGGCCGTTATATTATAAATTAGAGTCGAATGGAAGATTCGCTTCACAAACTGCGTGAATAATTTATGCGAGGCGTATGTTAGCGAACAGCGAAGATTCAATGGAGTGTCGAGTAACGTTGAAGATATCGATTACGAAGATTCTTAAGGGACCACTTCCAGTTATTAACAGCCAGCTGATATGCCCCATTCGTATTCGATTTTTACATTCGTTCATTGTTTCAACGTCACTGAGCAATTAAATCGTAGAAAAAGATTTCTCGGAAGTTCGACAAGGAAATTGACACGGAGGCCCATTTTTACAATCAACAATTTACAATTTTTACATTCGTTGGTTGTTTCGACGTCACTGAGCAATTAAATCGTAGGAAAAGATCTCTTGGAAGTTTGACGAGGAAATTGACATAATTTCAAAGATGACCGAAGTCGTTAGGATGTCGTGGTGGACGTTGCTTGCTAATCCAACGCGGGAAGGTGGAGGAAAACGTAAGAAGGAAAACGTGGTTGACCCGAGACGATGTGCAGCGTTTAATTATCACCCACCCTAGAATTTGCTCGGCCGTTTACCGTTAGAGGCGGCGCTCCGTGTATACACAAATATAGCACGGCTCGTGATTCGCGGCAAACCGTTAATAACGCGCGAAGTGTCTAAAAGCTGCAACATTCGTAACGCTGTGGCAACCGTCGCGTTCCAACCGGACCATAAAATCACGAACATCCCGGCCGTCGAGTAAATTCTGCCTCTTTCTGACGCGAACGGATAGATATTAAATATGGCCGACTTGGTTTCTACAATGTTGCATAGAAATGCATTAATGTCGTCAAATAGCGTTAAATGATATTCTTCGACTGTAACAAATGTGAAACGGATATAATAGATAGAAGTCGCAGACGAAGAAGCAATGGAACATGTGTTACGTTTCTCGTCTTCTGTGAAAGAACAATTTTAGAATTTAATACGTTATCGCTCAATCCTACGTCAGAAACTATCTTTTCGTTTCATTTTATATTAACAGCGTTTCTTGTCACGCTAATATCGAGTTAAGCTAATACGAGTTAAGATAATGCAACAATTGAAGTAACATTATACGTTTGCTAGAAAACGTTGCGAGTTTATTATCTCTTTTCAAAATGGTTGTTTCTTCGAATCTATCAGGTTACTCGTCTCTTCGACTGTGTCGTATTACAATATTCTTCGTGGCATTAAATTCCATCTTCGCTCTATCTTAGCAACGAGACGAAGATTCAGAAATATTTGAAACTTAACAAACAATTGTACTAACGAAGATGCTTAAGAAACGTTTCAAGTAGCACGACGATTCGATGAATACTGTTAACGACAAAAAAGAAAGAAATGAATAAATCGAGGGTCGCCGTAGAAGAGACTCGCGCGATTTAACGAGCGGTCTGGCTCGCGCGTGTCCGCGGACGAAAAGGCCGCAACCCCCTCGGTACACAATCTCCGTCAATTTATCTACCGCGGCGCATTTAATTCCCCAATTACGGGAAACTTTCATTGCACATGATAATTGCGATCCCGCTTGCTAATTAAACCCCATTAATCTCTTATTACGGAGCTACCGTTGAATCATCCCCGTGTTATACAACAGGCTGGACGTACAAGCGGACGATAGAAAGAAAACAAAGAAGCGAGAATAAAAAAGGCAACAAATTAATACAAAAAGTCACGTCCTTATCTGGTATTCTTGAACGACCGACAATCGAGAGAGCCTACTATGTTCGTTTTAAAACCTCCAAACCGGAACAATGGCCTGACTGGATGGATAGTGGAAAAAAGCAACGACCGAGGAGGATAGAGGATGGACAAAGGAAGATGGCGGAGGAAAGCAAAAAGGAAAGAAACTGACTGAAACTGCCTATGGTAACGCGACAGACTTACGATCGTACAACGAAGGCGCACGACCATACGCGGCCAATTTTCTTCTTTTATTTTTTACCCCGCCTCGTTCCCTCTTTTCTTTCGATTCTTCTCTATCCCTTCTTTTTAACTATCGTCTCGATTAACTCGCGTTGGCGCGCGAGCACTCGCGTCCTTATATCGCGGCTCGATCGCCGCGGAGGAGGCGGCAGCGCTTTTTAAATAACTATAATGAGGGCAATTATCGTGTGCGCCGGCAAGCAGAGTGTGACGAGTCGTTGTTACACATTACGGCACGGAGGATGATCGCTCGAGCTAGATGAAGGAATGGCACGGAGAACGGGGAGGAAGAGTTGCGGGAATCATAAAGAGTAGGGGACTTCGAGAAGAGAGAAAAAGACAGCGTAGAAGCTTCGTGGCGAACAACGAAATGCTGTATTTCTATCAATTGGATAGAAATTTGGAACGATTGTATGTAGAAGATTTTTCAATCGGTAATTATAGTTGACTTTTAATATAGTTATTATAATTATTGTAACTATTGTATTACTTATGTTGTATATGTTATATGTTACTTATAACTATTCTAACGTACCTTTGATAATTTACTTCATTTCTGTTGTAGAAGCTAAGAAGAGATTCATCGCTACTGTTAATCCTCATATGGAACTTGCTTGATATAAAATTCAAGTGTAATTATACATTCTTTATTGGGGAGACGAGCACTGTTTTCGTTGTATTATTGGTTAGAGATTGTACCGTGTTTTATATTTGAATTATCTAAGCCGTGTCTGTCGATTTTTCGAGTCATTCAAATATGGAGAACGCAAGAAAGGAAAACATCGTGAAGACGTTCAAGAAGTAGAATAAGACGGTCTAACGCGGGCAAAAAGAAAATGGAAGATCAACGTTTTCTATCAACGATGAATAATCGAAAAACGTAAAAAAGGAGGAAAAATGTATTGAAAAGAGTGGAGCGAAAAATGGAAGAAAGTTTTCTATCGACGATAAAGGATTTGAATAAAACAGCCAAAGACATAAATGTATATTAGAACGAGTGTATAAAATTTGGATCGAGGAGGGAGGAGGAAGTGATGAGGTGGAGGAGAAGCGGAGAAGCGCATCAGAAGAGAGAGGAGAGACAGGTAGCGCGTGGCAGCAGGCCTCTCCCCCTGTCGACCCTCTCCTCCTCCGGTAACTAATGCCTCGATCCGTGCAACCACCTCCGCCAGTCGAGGCCTTAACTACTTTCTTATTCGCTCGTTTCAGGCCAGCCTTACGGGCCCGTGCATAATGCCACACAGCGCTCCTTACGCATGCTGAACGACGAACACGCTCCTTCCTCCGCTTCTCCTCCCGCGCCATCTTTCTCCATCGTCCTTCTCCTCCACCTCTTCATCGTGATGCTCGTCCACCTCCGCCTCCCCGGAACACTGTACCTCAGAGAGGAACTGCGGGTCAGAGACTGCGAGGCATATTCGACGCAGACTCGTGGCTCGTGCCTAGATCCATTGGCGTCTGACTCTACTGAATTCTGCTCACTGGAATATTCTACTTTGGAAAGACAGCTTATTACATTTATATTAACGAAACATTGGATTCTGGGCGTTTTTAAATATTTAATAATAATGATTTTATATAACTAACTCGAGCTGTTATATAAAAATAGTTTTATGTAAAAATACTTGAATTGTTATTGGAATTATGTTACTGGGAGCATTGGGAGTTTTTACGTAAATATGTTTTCATACGATAGCTCAACTTAGTTACATGAAAATATTTCAAAGTCAATGTTTCGATAATGTAAGTAGAATGGACTATCCTACCGGATAAAGTAGGATATTTCAAATAGAATTCTGTAGAATTAGACGCTATTAGACTGCAACGTATAAAATGTTTGATTACGATCTAACGTTAACGAGATTTGATCGAGTTGATTAGTTTGGTTTCTAAACGGTTCTATATGCACCTAATTAATTATTATACTATTTCGCAGAGAATATCACGTATGAACAAATACTATAAATCATCGCGCCGGAATTATAAAGATGTCTTAAAGAATATCAGACATGTATACAAGTAAATATAGAATAAAATATTACCTAGTTACTATCAACATAGAACCTTAATTAAAGACTTACAGCTTCGTAGAAAACATTCAACCATTTCCAACTATTTCCAGAAAATGAAAAATCTTCGATCTTGCACAACTAAACTAAGGAACAGAGGAGCAAGAACTATTTCAAAAACTATAGAGAAGAAGAATGAGAAAGAACTTGGTGAACTGGATGGAAGAAGATGATTCGAGGATGATTCGTTGGCTTTAGTCGGGCGACGCCGATGCGCTAATATAACAAGAAACGTGGCGGCTGTTGCGCCGAGCGTACGGGAGCGAAGTAGCCTAGCTTATGGTCCGGTGGTGCCCGAGGAGCATAACAGTTCGCGGAGCATAACGCCACGAGCCATCATATCCTCCTTCCAGAAACCCTCTCCGGAGGTGTTCCACCTCCGCCTCCTCGTCTACCCCTCGTCCACGATGAAATCGGTGCTCCCCCCGGTCGTCGCGAGAGAGCACGAGTCCTCCTGGTGAGTGTACGCGTCACGCGTGTCCGTAGCCGCGTGGGGATGCACGCTCTAGGAAGTGGAAGAGACGCATGCAAACCTGACCACCTGGGACGAGTCTCCGACCAACCAGACAGGTGATTTTTGGAACAGGTTTCGTCGAGATTTTTCCGATTTTTTGGTAGCTTTGAAATTTACTTAATCCTTAACGAGTATCGTTTGATCTGGATCGACGATTGTAAGAGTAGTTGATTAGGTTTGGATTAGGTGCTGGATTTTGAATATTTTTGTGCTACTAGTAATCGTGAATGTTATTTAGGATTAGATACTGAACTTTTTTTTTACCAAATCCAATGAAACTAACTAATTTTAGGATAGATTTCTTCACAGTTTTTGAAAACTTTGGAACTTGTTTTTACCCATAATTGGTATCGTTGGACCATTAATTACGTATCAGACTTTGCGATATTTTAGGTATTTGAGTTAAGAATAAGTAATATTTATTTCGTACTTCTTATTTTACGCGATATAAATCATCGGTGATAAGATAAAACGCAAACTAAAAGTGGAGTCAGGCAAATTACCGTGATCAACTGTGAAATATTCAACTATGGAAAGTTGAAGTTCGTAGACCAGTGAGAGTGTTAAGGGTTGCGTTTTAATGGAACTGGAGTTTCTAAACGATATTTGTAACATACCTCATCTATGATAATTAAAAATAAAAGCCGAAACATCGAAATTCCTAGACGACGATAGAAATTCAAGCGAGCAAAAAACAGCGTATCCGTGGAACGCACGCGAATCGAAGGGGACAGGAAGGAGAGGAAAGAAAGAATAGTGGAGCGCATGCACATACGTACACTGTGCTTATGGTCGCGTATTGCGTATGTAGTGGAGAAGGTTTGAGCGCGTGCACGTACCAACATACGTTCCTACATACGTTTATGCACAGGTATCGTCGGCTTCCGCGAACTAGATCGGCCGAGCAGATATTAGGAGCGCGTCTGCCCCGTTGCCATTGCGGCAAGTGCTGGTCATTGTCCACCCGGCAGGTACAGGAAGTCAACGCCGACCAACGACGGTGCACACAAACGAGAGAAGGAGATTTTTCGGTAGGATAATCATGGAGAAACTACAACGAGGTGCAAGATTATCGTCGCCCCGCTTTTGCGAAAACAACGTACGGTCCTATAATTAAGGGTGCGTTTTGTGTTGCGAGAGATGGGGTTGAAAAGGGACGTTAATGTGCAAAGTTTTATAGCTGTTCTAGGGGCTCTCTGTTCGAGGGAAAGGTTGAAATATTTAGGTGAATGAAGTTTGTTCGGGGGTTGAGCGGGCTAAGTTTAGGCTACGCTGAGTTCAAATTAATTAGAAAAATAGATAGCGTGGGTATTTTAATCGCAGAATATAAAATTCGGGTGGAATATTTAAAAAATAGCTAAATATGATGGACATAGTGAATATTGAAAAGTGCTTGGATATAGTAAACTCGCTGGGATATGTAAGATATATGACGGAAAAATAGGATCGAAATATCTAGATGGATAAAGTTTGTTGGAAAATTAATTAAAGGTAAATCGTGCACCTGTTGGGGTAAGTTTGAAATAATAAGATATACAGAAAATAAGGAACTGGCTAGGCACGGAAATTGAAATGTAAATTGCAAGAGGATTCGTAAGAAGTAGAAATGAAACGTAATAATTGAAGTTAATAGAATTAATCGATCGTATTGGAAATTCAGGATACCTAAAATAACGAAAATTCAACATTATCTAGTGACGAATGTTAAACTGTATCTGCCTGATCGTTCTTCTATAAAAAGAAACCGTTTCAATTTAAACATTCAACACGTCTGGTAAACGGCGATCACCAGGATGGAAAGCTGTCATTCCTTCGACTAATTTTCCGTTTTCCTTCCTCTCTGGCAGAATTTACGGCGCTGTTGCGACAAATAATCGTTGTCCGTCGCAGGCAGGAAGCTGACGAGGAGTTGGTTGGCCAGCGAGAGATTTTCGGTACGATAATCGTAGGGAAACTCCGGACGCCCATTGTGACAATGGCCTCCCGAGGCAGCGCGATAATTACACCGGTAATAACCTGGTAAATAGAAAGAAACGTTCGGTATCTTCTTTTCTGATGCGAACTGTCGGATATTACTGACCAGCGAAATTCGTTTGTTTCCTGCTATCCATCATTCTCGATTCACAACACACTGAGAATCAGAAATAAAATCTGAATCTAACACAGAGGCTATTTGATTCATTGTTGCAAGATTTTCGAGTGATTAGGAATGTTAAAGTGTGCTCAGCTAATATTACTGACCACTAATACGTACATATTGTTGATAAAAGGAATCAAAACGACTGGTACACGAAAAAATATTTAACAAAGAATTATCAGAATACCCATGAATGCAACAATTTGCAAATTTATAGAATTCCGATGAAAAATTTGAATTTCTAAAATCGATTACTTTGACTCTGTAAACATCGTCTTTTCTGTATTTTCTCTCCTATTTTTTTTTTTTTCTTTTTCAAGACTCGCGATCTCGATTTAGAAAGGATTAATTTCCTGTTTTCCTCTGCGTGCACTCTATTTTCCTTCTTACGACGAGGAGGACGATTCAGGAGGAAGAGATCGAGGGGAAGGCAAAGGAAGGAGGGTAAAAGTAAGTGAATGAGTGGATCTAAATGGAAGTTGGAAGGAGAAGGATCGTCAGGGCGGCACCTGACCGGAAAGCGTCACAGTCACCGCATTCAGCCTCGTTCTTTCCTTTCCCTTCCCTAACTGGCTTCGCCTCTTTCGCCAGCCTTCTTCCTCCTCCACCACCTCCTTCGATGAAGGGTTGCTTGCTCGTCCCTTTTTGCTTGACGATCTACGAACCAGAGGAATCCTCGTACCTCCTGACCACATCATGTATGAATGAACTGAGACTCGGATATAAAAATCGCTTTTTAGCAATTTTTTTTCGAGTGTCCTTCCTACGTTCTTTTCGCGAGATTCTTTTCGAAATCTTATTAAAATAAATTTTCTAACGACCTTCTTCCCCCAAAAATGTTTCCTTCAAATTCTGTTCTAAAAAGTTACTTTCCAATGTTTACGAACGCAAACTTTCTATACATCTTCTTCCTTTAGAAATTCTTCAAAGCTTATTTCTATATTTTCTTTCTTTCTAAGATTCTTCCTCAATTTCTATCAAATTAAATTTTCCGTATATTTCCTTCAGCCAGAAATTCCTCCAATATAAACCTTTCTCCTACGCTTCTTTTCGAATCTGTACCAAATGAAATATTTTAAGAATTCTTCCCCAAATCTTTTCTCTTTTCTAAGATTCTTCCCGTACTTTGATCTCAAGTTAGCCTCGAGTTAAACTTTCTGGCTATCGTCTCCTGCAAATCTCTCGAAGTATTTTTCGCAAGCTTACTTTCGAATCCTTGTAATATTAAATCTTCTGACCATCTCCTCCAGAAATTTATATAACAAATGACCACATATCTGATAAGTAAATTGAAAAATAAGGATTCGCGATAACAGTTACAGCCAATTTATCCGGATTTTTCAGCGAGAATGCAAGTTAATACAGGAAAGAGGCAACGATACTCATCGATATGCGCATAAACTCGAGCATCGAACGAACGCCAATCTATAAAAGCGTATGACGGTAGCAGAAGGTGGCTCGACGAAGGGAGGAGGCGAGGTAGACGATAGCGAAGCGGAGGAGGAAAGACGTGGAGGAGGGAGGAGCAGTAGGTAAGGACACATAATAGCAGGATGTTACAACGCCCGTGTCCGGTACATAAGTATCTGGTTTCATAAATGAAAGTGTCTTCATTCATAGATACATATTTCCATACAATTGCCGCTATTGGTTCGTATCTTATGATATCGCCATTATGTGTGGGCCGGCGCATTACATATGTACATAGCACCATTATATACAAATTCCTAGTAATGCGCCACTACTGCTGCATTAATGATAAACTTGTTTAGATATCGCGATATTGCGAGCAAGCTTATGTGGAAAAATAATAATAAGAAAAAGAAAAGCAAGAAAAGATTGCGTGTAAGACGTCATGAGCAGTGGACGCGTTATGCGGACGATGATATGGAACATGTGTTGTGGAACGTGTCATCGACGAGTGCGTACAGGCATTAGTAGCGCTGTCTGAAACGGATCGTCTGATTCTACTGTTAGATGTGTTGAGAGGATTGCGGATGTTGATCTCCTGGTTAATCTACTTCGTACAATGTATGTTCTATATTTTGGTCAGATTTGATTAATACAAGCGTTCAAGTTACTTATGATTGGAGAAATTGAGATTGTATTCTGATTGAATATATTGGATAGCATTCCAGAATACTTTATGAGGTATATCTCTACTATCTGTAAAGTTACCATCAGATAAATGAGACTAATAAAAGGATAGTAGTAAACTTGAAGATCTCCAGTTCCTTGGTTTCCAATTTATACAGAGTTTCTGTATAATTTATACAGAGATCGTGTTGTATAACATTTTCTGCTTCATAAAAATGAGTAATACGAAGGTTAAAAATAATGTTTCTTTTTCTATGTCCATTTAACAATAAGTACAAGATAAAATTCAGAAATTGGAATCACAGAACGATTCTTGGAATATCGTAAGTAACGGAAGATTTCTGATTATCCATAAAACATTCCAAAAATACCAGGTATCTCAAAGTATTTGTAATAATTTCATCGTTCTCCTTCTCCATAGATATCTACGAAGTACGAGATCTACGAGCTTCGCAAAACCCACGAACGAACACACGTACGAACAAACGTAGGCGCAATGTACTTCGTGTTATATCAAAAGATAGTCCAATCAAGAATCATGGCAGGAAGTTGGAATCGAAATGGAAAGAAGCAACGCTGGATCGCGTGCGTTGCAAGAATAAGATGAGCCAGCGCGAGAATTCTTGTTACGCGTTCCCTCCTTGTATCGAATAAATCTAGCTCGATGACGCCAGCGCGTAGCGATGGACGCGCCCTGTACGCTAGGTAGGAAGTCATCCTTCCTAGCATCCAGAGTCCGCACAGGAAATCTCGGACGCACCCACCGAAACAGCCCGCCCCCTCCGTCGGAGTCGATTTAATGTTTCGTTTCCTCTGCGACGATAAGGGGCTACAATTTTATAGAAGCGGCCGCCCCTCCGCCGCAAACTCTCCACGAAAACGAAAGGAAGACGCCAGTGTACCAACCGATCCGCAATTAGACCCTCGTCAAAGTTCCCGCCACGGCAGGATACGGAGAGGTCGATCGAAAGTTAGTTTAAACAATTGCGAAGGTATTAAAAGTGTGGATTGTTAGGTATTAAGTACGTCATGGTGTGAAAATGATCATAAATGGTGTATTTAATTGGAAAAGTTTCACACAGAACAAAGTGAAAGATTGCACAGGGTTGGAGCTGGAAATTTATATCGTTATATAAGTGTTACCAAAAAAACGTCGTGTCTGGAACAATTAGGAAAATGAAATTTTGTTAAGAAACAAATACGATACAAAATGTCCGAAGCACATATCACCTGCCATATGACAAAATCGTGAATGAGCAGATTTTTACTTTCTTGCTGTATTAGAGTGGACTAATGTTCCTTTCTTTTCTTCTTATCTAATATTAATTAAGACAGACGATGAACGTGGCATAACAAGTATTATACTATATTAATCGCATAACGTTATAAGAATTTTGATCGATGATTTTTTCGCGTCTGCAATAAATATAAAATTGTGAAAATTCAACGGATGCGTATGATGTAGAAAAATATATAAAATGTCAGAAGCACGCTCGTCATAATTTCTACTACTTTTATTAAGCAAAGCAAATTACTATATAGATCACACCTCTTTCGTTCTCTTCGCAAAGATAGAAAATCCGTAGTCCAGTGACGAGGCAATAAAAAATTCTTACTGAAAAAAAAGTGAAACAATACGAGAAGCAACGTGCACCGAAAGCTTTCTTCAGCTTCGGCGTGCATTCGCAAGAAATTACGAGCGCTCGAAGCCATCCAAAATCGAGCGTCGTTATGCAGCTTGCACACGGAAGGAAGGAAGGAAGTCGAAGAGTGCTAATCATCCGGTTTACCCGGCTTTTTTCGGGTCAGCCTCGGTTGTTTGTTCGGTCGCGGGCCGCGTACACGGGGTATAACACAGGCAGGAAAAATGAAGGGCAGAAAGCTCGATTCGCCGAGGCGTGACCAACGGAGTCGAGCAGAAGCTCATACATATGTAGACGACTCAGGCCGGACACCGGGAACCGTGGGGAGGACCCTCCGGAAAAATGAATATGCAGCCCCATAGAGGGTATTATTTTATAAAATTTACTATCCCAGCCAGGTATTATGTACTTTTCTGTCGTCCATTCTCTACCGCGAACCGAGCGCACGTTAACTAGCCCACCTCGGCAGATGTGGTCCCTGCGACCAACCACGTTTTCCACGGTAAGAATCGACGTAAGGCGAAACACGAGAAGAACACGATTTCAAGTCAGCTTGATAGTAGAAAGATTCATTGACCCTTTGACGGTATAATCAAGTGTCAAAGAATTCACGACATACGATTCAGAGAATAATTATTTCTTTGTCGTCGAGAATTCTTGGATTTCCTCGGCAGATATAAAAACACGTACCTTCAGCTATTTATGGGGAATAAACATTAACGATTTTGTTCAGACTTATTCGAGAGTCTCCTGCGCTATACATATCGTAGAAGGTGATGGGACTCTGTTCTGTATCATTGATCGGAAGGAAGTCTGCTATCTTTGATTAATTTTTTCCAATCACTCGATCTTTATTTTTATGAATAGATTTTGTGGTTTTTGACATGATTTTAAAGAAAATTGAGATCGAACGGAGCACAGAAGTTGTTTCGAAATACATGTGAAATACATTATTTTTTACCATATCTCGTTATTGTAACCAAAGACCGTGTCAACGCTACTATAAATTAACACACTGAAATTGATACTAAAATAAAGTCATTAGAACCCATAAGCCAGCGATTTGCTCATGCTGTCAAACGAATAAAAGGGAGCACCTGTTGGTGCTTATGAGAATCGGAGGGTTAGCGCGCATGGTCAACGTGTATGTAGATATATTATAAAAGAATTTACAACAATGCTAAACTGAGTGGGGATAGGAATTGACAAAATTCTGCAAATCATCAACGTAACACGATTGAAATATTTCTGAAAAAACCATTACTCAACATCGTGACGATTTAAATCGAAACAAGAAACTTTCTACGATGTTTCTCAATCTCTACGCGTATTCCTCGGTTATTAGCGATATTGTAATCTAAGTATTCAGCTGTAGATCGATATCAGAGGCACAGTTATCCGTCGCAATTAAAAAGAAGGAAGAGAGGCACCGAGAGTTTTCTCAAAACTAGAACCATGTTCCAAACAAAGCGTAACGAAAAGTCCGGGGGCCGGCATAAATCTCGCATATTCTGCTTCTTACAGCCGTCTAGGACGGCGGTCAGTTTCCCTCGGCGTCTAAGAAAAGCAACGCGCTCGCTCGCTCGCTCGCTCGCTTGCATTAAAGAGCAATTAGCCGCGGCTCGCGAGCACGCTGATGCCCGGAAGCGATAGAAGCGGGCCGCGCGTGCCACCCTTACCTTTTCTTCGTCTATGAACGTACCTGTTCGTGTCCGCACACATCCACGCCGATCTCGTCCAGTCGTTTTGCCTGCAGGCTCGCTTCGCGGCTATCCACGAGGTTCTCCTCTTTCCTGCTAGAATTACTCACCTAACTCTCCTGCTTCAGGAACATACGTATTCAGATAAAGAAAAGACGATTAGTCTAGACTGTTGCAAAGGTGAATTATAAATAAGAGGATTTAATTTGACGATACACCAACTTGGAATTAGTACTTGCTACGTAGAAGAGAACAAAAGGCTAAAAGAGAATGTAACTTGGAATTTAAATGCTTTAGGGAAATCTTTAGACGAAGACTTGTTAAAGTGAAACAAATGAAGAACAAATTTTTATGAATTATCCACTGGAAGCATCGAAGAAAGTACTAAAGTACCAAAGTATTACAGAGTTCAGTAATGTAAAACAGAAGATCAACATAGAATCCTTTTTATCCTTCTTCGCCTGGATATTCTCCATATGTTTGGGGGTCAAATAAATTTGGACTACAAAATGAACAATGTTAAAGGGAAAATATCAAATGATTATATATCTCAAATATAAAAGTATATTTGTTCCAATATATATATATATATATATCAATTATTTATAACAAATATAGAATCATTTTTACATTTCTATATTTTTGTTTTCAGTTATTTTGGACCGTCCTTATATTCAAACTAAAAAGAAGAAAACTAATTTCGTCGTTTCTTCTTCTCCGGTTTCGAAGTTTTCTTCTTCAAGATCTTCGAAAAACAAAATATCAGAGGTTTCCTGCTTCTTTATTCTCGACGTTCTATGGTGTCTCGGTTTGCTGGCGTAACAACTCGCTCAATTACCGTCGCAGATAATCATTATCACGGAAACTGCATCGCTGGGCCTCATTGCCCCAATCCTTAATTAACCGACGGCCAGACGGTAATTGGTACGAGCCGGTGTACGACACCCGATCCATTGGCGAGAACGAAGGGCACGTGGTGAATAACGCACGTCCATCAACTACAGACTGCCTGACTCGCGTCCTTCTTTTCCCTGCGAACAACCGTAACGATCGAACGTGAGGTAATTCGATGGACAGATAAGAAAACGGTGATATTTATTTGCGTGCGTCCAGTTTATATTATAATTTGTAGTAGCCTGTAGACGCGGTATGAACGACGTCGTCGAAGAAGTATTGATATTCTTATTAGGAGATTTAAGTTTCTATTTTTTATTTTCTTGTTGAAAGATGGTAAAACCAGTTCCATACATTGGAGAATTAATTGGACAATAGAATTCATTAGAAATAAGAATGAATAATTAGAAAATAAAAGCGGTGAAAAATAATTGGTTGTTCGAATGGATGGTATATATTAAACATTATTTTCAAAATCTAAAGTTTAATTCCTTGAGAAATCACTGAATTTTAAAAAAAGATAAAACACACATTGTTGCTTCGTTATTTCCATTTACCAGGAACCATCTTCTTCCGAGAAATCATTTACCGTTATATTCATGACGGAAAATGAAATATATCAGACCCGCCTAGTTACATGACATCACGAAAATAGAATTTTCAACTAATACACTGCGAACATAATTTCACCTTCAAAAAGTTAATATTCTCCGTACGTCTAAGAACGATTTCTTACTGAAACGTTATTTTACAATTATCCAATCAATGTCATTAATTCACCGCCGGATAAAAAAAGGCCAAACGAATGGAATCCATTTATAACGATCGTATACATGTATATTCTGTGAAATAACGCGAGCAGTTGTCAAAGACTGGTTTCTAATTTTTTATCTAATTCGCTCGAAATATCGATATCGTAAATCGATCGTTTCGAAATTTTCCTTTCTCAGAAATTATACGTTACTCGAGGGCTACCGTATGATATGCAAATGCCGTCGTAATAATCGTTAGACAGCTTAATTATTAGCCTGGAAACATCTTTGATTGGATCAGACGAAAAAACTTACAGAAGGAATCGAGTATAACCACCGATGGCGTTCCTCCTCTAACGCGATGCTCTTCGCCACGTCCCGATAAAATGCAGGATGAATTTAATACCGTAAGTTGCACGTGCGTGCGCTCACGCGAACGCGCACGCATGCTACGGTTAATTGTAATTTATGCCCAGAGACGACTTAGGTCCGCGTCTCGAGTGGTTGCTTCATTTATACCGTCCACGGTTTTTGTCTCCGTACCGTCTGATTAATTTCGCGAAATAAACCGTTTAATTAATCGGCAACCGACTCATAAAACACGCACCCCACCGAGATATTATTCAACGCGAAGGGACACGTCTGGCGATGCCTATAGGATCGAGGCTGCTGCCTCGTGACTCGTGATTTTCTCGTGGTGAAAAATCGATCGATTCCGCTGAAAATTAGTTAAATAATCTCGTAGCGATTCGACGATTTCAATGGTAGATATAAATGTCAAAATTTCCGCAATAAGATGTTTGCAATCTAATGCGGTCAATTTGTTGCATTTGTTGAGCGTTTACGATACTCTGAGGTAAATGAAGGTAGAAAAGAAAATGTAGATATTTTAAATATTACTCTTTTCTGAACGAAAAAATAACTGCAGCATATTGCGACTTACGAGGAAGGTTTTCTAAATATTCTGTTAGAATTTCATGAGATCACCGACTAATCTAAAATTAAGACAATCTAAAATTAATTTTAGACGTATTATATGAATGGAATTGTGTAAAAATGTCTGCGATATAAATATCGAATTTACTACCTTCGAAACTTGTACTGTCGTTCCAGCGATTTCTAGTGTCAAAAGCGTGATCATAATGCCTTTATTCCCGCGTTTACGTCTTTCTTTCAGTAAAACGGCTCGATTTTCTGCGGATCTCGCTTTGTTTCGATCGATGTTTAAGGGAGAAAAAAAGAACGTACCAATCGAACCTCGGCGGAATAGAGCTTGGCAAGACTGCCTACGAACAAGTACCGACGATTATTGAGCGGCCAAAGATAAAAGGTCGGTTTGACTGCCATAAAGCAAAGTGTACGCGGCTCCACTTTATGCTGATCGATTTGTGGTGATTTTATAACTTTGCCTGTCCATAGCAGTTCCCGTGCGGATGCCGCGGTTCAAACGAGCCGCGATACTTTATATCTGCGGCGTGAACTCAAAATGGAGCTTTACATATTCCGCTGCAAATGGCCGAGGTTCGTAGTTTTCTTTTAAGACATTTCTTTGTGCTACGATCGAAGATGAAATCGCCGTTCGTGTTGCTAACTTGAGTCTAGTAAGAACTATGCCGTTTTGTTCTTAGTATTTTATACAGCCGCTTTGATTAAATTAATATGAATAGTTTTCATTTGTAGAAATATATATATATTTTCAATTTTATTGTCTGATTATTTTTATACAGTTAATAATACATGAATACTCTTAATGTTTAAAAGTTACTTTTAACGTTACTTTATTCCTATTGGACTGTTCTAAATGAAAGATCGTAAGAAATATAATCTCTTTGTAATTCTCTTATACTGTATAAACAATATTACACAATTGATGATTGTAATAATCGCTGAGACTTTAAGTCCATTATATCGCTCGAAGACCGGCGAAATATTTACTACAGATTTTATATTTTTCGTAATATTTCTCCCGTTTCTTCTCAGAAGAAACTATGTTCTAAGACACGTACAATGCAGATATATTTGTAGTTACCAAAGATGCTGTAAACAATATCTGCCGAAATTATAGATACAAACGTTCATATTCTTTACATCTGGCTTATTTTTTAAATCTATTTAATATAATTAGTAGAGATCAGAGTATAGACGAATAGTCCCATTGACTTTCCGTGATGTATTATTTTAAATATATATTTATATTATGAAAGTTATGATTATCAGGAAGACTTTATATAGGACATTTTGATTCTGTCGAACCTTCTGATTCCGTAGAAAGATCTTCTGCTGCCAGAGCGAGAACTTCTTCACACACTCGTTTATAAACCCATGCATCACCCTTTAAACGTTTTCTTTGAATACCGACTAATTTCTCATTTGAAATACCCTCCAACAAACAAACTTCTAATTCGAAAGAACAAGCATTTCTTGATGAGAATGGTCGCATCGTATCTTTATAATCTTCTGTACAATCTTCCGTTTCTCCTTGTAGAATGAACCTATATGGGAATATTTTTATAGTAAAAATATTAAATATTATTAGCATTTCTAGACATTACCCTTTTTGATGACACATAATTCCTTTACGACGAAGAGCACGACGTAATTGCGAAAGAACATATTTAGGGTCATCACTGGACGTTGACGATACATTACAAAGACCCTTATGAAAGAAAATCATCATAATAAATTCAATTCAGAATTATCGGTTATATAAGGAGTTAGGTATGTACCTTTCCGGAAAGTACATTAGGTTGATCAGGATCAGTACTTTCGTTCTTCACACGTCTCTTTGGCGTAAGGACGCATCGTACACGATTCAAACCACGTTCCAAGCCCATTATTACTTTTCTTGCACTTCCCGGTGTAGACGACTGTGACCCCCTAAATATTTTTTTCTCAATACTTTCCTTAGCTATTACTTTGCTCTTATAATTACTATGACACAAATACCTTGAGTCCAACACTGGAGTATTAGTAGGAGTAGAAAGAAGCCTATCTTTTTCTGCAATTCTCTTTGCTGGAACTGTTATCAAATTTTTATTAATCGTTATATAAGTTGCACGAGAAATTGAAATCATATAAAAAGCATGGATAATTAGAAATTGGGAGGAATCGGAGAAAAGAAATAAGGAATAGTAAAGAAGGTATTATATCTTGTAGAAAGGAATGGGATAAAGAGTTCTTACACATAGCTATTTGTAACTCCAAATTGTGTTTGTTCACAAGTCGTTGCTCTCCTCTAATTATCTGCTTTTCACACAACTACAGCAATTTATGGCACTTGGAAACTTTAATTAAAGTTTCTAATTAGGTGATGCTAGCCACCTAATTAGAAGTAAACTTTAGAAAACATATAAAACTAGGCAATATGGCTACAATAAAACACAAAAAGTTCTGAAAGTTCTTTAATGCAAAGAGATGGATATTATAAATCAAATTTTTCGTAATAAATAGGAGTTCAGAATAAAAAATGTATCGGTAATGAAAAAATAAATGTAATTTTATGAAACATACCAGGAGAATATACATCATCTCCTTCTTTACTTCGAAGTCGTTTTCTACCAGGCAAATGTGGTTCCATGAAATCGTTAGCTATATAAAAAACAATACAATAACACTTACATAATATATCAATCTGAAACATACGAAAACGAATGTAACTTACTAGTCTCGGGCGTTTTTGGCAAACTTTTGAAGATAGTATCTGTTACTGGTGATCTAACAGATTTGCTTCTTGGAGAGCAATCAAGTTTAGTTATAATACCATTACCTTCTTCCTCACACTACAAATAGTAAAAAAACATGAAGCAATTCTTGCTAACTTTCAAAGATATATTTAAACCACAATACATTACCTCAGATTTAAGATGAGATTTTGCAGAAGATGATATTCGAAGTGATAGTCCACGAAGTTTCCTATCCAAAAGTAAGAGATATGTTGCAGTTTTATAATCAGTTCTATCACTTTTCATAAATTTTCTCCATATATCTGAAGGATGTTCACCGCATATTGCAGACATAGTACTTAGTACATCATCATCTTTTTCAAACTACAAATGTATTTGCTTATTGAAATTAAAATTAATATTACATACAGGTACGTTACCGTAAAAATATATACATTAGTTTTATGAACAAATGAAACGGGATTAAGAAATCCTGCTGTAACCCATGGGTGATTGCACAGTTCTTGAATAGTAATTCTTTTTTTTGGATCTGTTTGTAGCATTGCTCGTATCAATCTCCTACTACTGTTTGATAACCAGCATGGTTCGTCATATTTACCACTCTAAAATTATTTATTATCAATCACTTTTTCTGCAATGTTAATGAAAACTGAAAAGTCTTACAAGGATCTTCCTGTATAAATTCTCTATACTGTTATCATCAAAAGGCAAAAAGCCACAAAGTAGTGCATAAAGAAGGACTCCCATACTCCATATATCTACTTCTGAACCTATAAAGCAAACATTAACTTCATTTTTAATATAACATTGTCAAATTAAAGCTTGAATAGTAAAGTGGTACCTAAATATTTCTTTCCTAATATAAGTTCTGGTGCTGCATACGTTGGAGAGCCACAGGATGTTTGTAAATGTGAATCTATCCCATTTTTTGGTTTTGCACATAATCCAAAATCTATGAGCTTTAAATTCTCTTCTCTATCTAACAAGACATTCTCCTGGATACATAATAATGTTTGCCATTTATACAGATATTGAAATGAATAATAAAAAAAGGAGTAAAACTTACTGGTTTCAAGTCACGATGAGCATATCCTAAACTATGCAAATACGCTACTGCAGATACAATTTGACGAAAAAATTTTCTCGATTCTGTTTCAGAAAGCCTATTTTTTTCAACTGTAAATAAAAACAAAATTATAATTTTTTTATGATGCTATTAATTTTAGGTAGCAAAGTGATGAAGAAGTAAAAAGTTAAATTAATATGTGATATTACCAATATGATCGAATAATTCTCCTCCTGAACAGTATTCTATTATCATAAAATAATGACTTTCTGTCTCTATAACTTGATATAATCGACAAATGTGTTGATGTAATAAAGTTTTTAATGCCTGGACTTCTAGTTTAACCCTTGGCAAGTCGTCCTAGGAATATAAAAGATTTATTGCAACTTCATTAGACTTTATTATTGCGCTTTTCATAAATGTATACTATTTTAAAAGTCACTTACACCCAATGATGTTTTGTCCATTATTTTGATAGCAACTTTTTCGCCGGTTGCAATATGCGTGGCAAGTTTAACTTTAGCAAAACCTCCGCTACCGATGGTCTTTTCCAAATCGTACAAGCCTTTAAGTGCAGCATATCGTACCATTTTAATAAATTTATGAAAAGTTCACTGATAAGTACTAATTATTCGCTGTCAATCACATCACTTTTGAACTCACAAATTTTAACGTAAACAAGATTTGAAAGCCAATCAAAACTTACCATCATATAAAGCTACCTTCAGAGTATTAATAGTACCAATATAAAAGTATAGTTAGAAATTTGTAAGAATGTCTTATACACTACGTTGGAGACTTATTTCACATATACATAATTTGTATTGGCAACTGAATTTGTGATAGTAGTGATAAATTAAGAATTTTTTATTTAGGATATAATACCTCTTCTTTATTTTGAATAATGATTATACAATATATTAATATATTCGTTTAAATCATATGCAAGTGGCATTAATAATTGTTCAATAATTATTTATATTTTCATCATTTTATCTAAATTTCGTAACTTGCTAAAAATAGCTTTACCAAGTAAAATATATGTACTTCCATTTGTAAGATTAGATATTTTCTAAGATTACATACAAAAAATATTGAAATTATAGAATAGGATATTCATTTGTAAAAAAACATTCTCAAATTTAACTTATAAGTATATATTAAACATTAACTACAAAAGTACTTTTAATTTACAATATGATGCTATATAAATAGAAGATATACTTGGTATTAAATATTTCAGCTTTATGTTCGTTTGAAAAACATATAGAAGTAAAGAGTCAAACAATTATAGCTTTCAACACATTGTATTCATCTTTGCAGAAGTACAAAAATTATACTAATTATTCTAATTATAAGAAAATTAAAATTTACATTTAAACACCATAACCAATATTATGATTTAATTATTACAAATTTAAATCAGTGTTTTCTATACATAAATTCATAGATCCTGTAAAGAAACAAATTCTAGCAAAAAATTTGAAAAGATAATTGAAATTCGCTTCATAAATTATATTTTTTTCTGTATTATGCAGACAAAGTAATAAGGAAATATTGAATTTAGTCTTTGGAGTGCTGACTACTAGAACTAGTTGAACGTGAGCGGCGTTTAAATTTTGGTTGAATGTTAGAGTCTGAGGTATTATCACTTTTTCTTCGATTTTTATCATAACGGGATGAATTCATATCCATATCGTAGTTAGAATTAGAATTGTTTGTTCTTCTATAATCATTGCGTCTATCGTAATATCTATAATTATCTCTGCCAGGCCTGTTAATCCTATATGAATCTCGTCTTCGAGGATAATAGTTTCTTCTATTTCTTCTGTCACGACTATTTCTACGGTCATAATCTCTATCTCGAGATCTCCGTCGATCTCGCGATCTGGACCGACCACTTCCACGCCTTTTGCTTCTATCACGCGATTCTCGCCGTGACGATCTATCACCATACGATCGATGTAAGTCGCGCTTAATTACCTTTTCATTTTTATGTTTCCCATCTACTTTATCTTTTGTGATAGCATCGTTAATATCTATACTAGCATTTACGTCATCTTGATCCTGGTCTGCGTTTTTACTGGCACTCTTTTTTTCATCTGTCTGATCATTTTCTTTATTTTCTAATTCTTCAGATATATGTGCTTCGACATCAAATTTGTCCCCTACTTGGTTATCTTCATCAGGATTTTCAGTAAATTTTTTAATCCTATCGGCTTCGCGTTTCTTTAATTCCTCCTCTTTCTTTAAGCGTTCTTTCTCTAATTTCTGTAATATAAATTAGAATATACAAAAATATAGTTATGATTTAATTAAATATACTACACATACCTGAAATTCATGTAACTTAATAGTACGATTTTGAGCTTGTTTCCAATGAGGTGGTGTGACACTTCTCGAACGGCTACGTGAAGGCGTATGATATCGCTAAAAATATATTTATTTATTCATTTACTTTACTTTAACTTTAAAAAGTTTTAAAAGCAAGAAGTGGTTTATCATAATGAAATTCATTCACAAAATTTATACATACCATATGTTGTATTTTGCATACAAATACTTACAAATATTCCTCTTCCTTTAAAAATGCGACCAGTTTTTCTATGTGATCGTACCCGGTCTCTCCCGTAGTGTTGCCTAAATTCTTTCTGATTTGCATTATTGGTAGGTCCTGCTCTATATAAAAATTTATTTGCTGGTACTTCAGGAATTTCATCAGGATCGATTTTTGTAACCGAAACAAGAGGATGAGGTTGTCCAAGGTCATCTTCATTTGAATCATGAATTTCACCATCCTCTGATTTTGCTCTTTTTTTACTGTAATATAAACAAGTAGTGCAGATATTTCTATAATAGATGCAATATTCTTAATATTAATTTAATTATAAGGCTTGAATGCACTTTACTTTTTCTTCGCTTTTTTCTTCTTCTTAGGTTTCTCTGCATATGAATCAGAATCAGAATCAGACGAACTGCTATCCTTTGTCTCGCGTTTCTTTGCTGTAAACATAAATATAGTTAATTTTAACTATCTCATTAATTCTCTTAATATAACAATTTATAGCAACTGAAACATACTTTTATTTTTGACTTTCAATACAAGTTCTCCACAATTTACAACCTTCGCATCTTGTAACGGACGAGACATGCGGTCTACTGGAAGTCCCTCAATATGTGTAACAATTTCCTGGCCCGATACTACTTCTCCAAAAACCACATGGACACTAGAAATTTAACATTTAAATATTGAAAGCAGTGTTTAAGAATCTTTTTAATAGTCAAAACATTATTTATTGTTACTTACTTGTCGAGGTGAGGCGCTGGTTGTGTTGTACTACAACAACAAAATATGATTAAGGGGATGAGAGATGAACAGAAAGAGCCAGCTTTCATTGGTCATTGTGTTGTAGTAGTGGTGTGCAGACCCTTCCCTCACGACTACACAGAAATATAGCTAAGTTATTCATTCCTTCAAAGATATTCTTACTTCTATACTTTTCAATATTCACCGGAAAAATTAAGTGTTTCATATAATTTATTAAATACCAAACAACATTACAATGACATGATTAACATCAAGAGGTGATAGAAGATAATCAAATTCTTTGCTAAAATTAACAAACCCAATTATCCTTTTATTTAATTATATCACCTGTTATTTAGTTGGGGTACATTTGAAAATATATTAGCATGGAAAAATGTTGAGATATGAAAATAAATGTATATTAAATTCCTATTACCTTTACCTTTGAGGTTGACAAAGTATACATCTGTCAGCAGAGAAACAATTTTAAGCCAGTAGAAATATTAAAAAATAAAATTCATACACAAACAAAAATTCTCTTTGCAAGTATAAGTATTAACCTTTAAGCTGATCATCTTTGTTAATAGTACATGCAAAATAAATGTTTAGTAAAACAATATAGTGCATTAATATCTTATAACTTTTAAAGATACATATTACACCATCCTGCACTTTTTTTTTATTATAAATCTAATCAATTACTTTAGGCTATTTAAGAAGTACATTTTTATATTATTTTATTAAAGTTTGTATACTTATTTTTTCATAAATACTCACATAAAAAATTGTGAACCATTTGTGTCTCTACCACGATTTGCCATAGATAATAAAAATGATTTATTATGTCTTATAACAAAATTTTCATCTGAAAAATATTATTATAAATAAATCATATTTAATTTTAATTATAATAGCTAAAATATATCTGTTTATGTAAATATACCTGCAAATGTTCCACCATAAATTGACTCTCCTCCAGTTCCATTACCTACTGAAAAATCACCACCTTGAATCATAAAATCTTTAACTACTCTATGAAAAACAATTCCTTTATAATGCAATTGTTTGCCAGTTGTTTTTCCAAGTCCTTTCTCTCCAGTACATAGGGCACGAAAATTTTCACATGTCATCGGACAAATGTCTGCAAAGAGTTCAAATACCACTCGACCCATTGGGAGACCGCCCACCTCTATATCAAAGAACACTCTGGGATTAACATTAACCATGATTTCTTCTTTTGTATACTCCTGAAAATGTAAAAGAAAATAAAATCCATGCTTGTTATAAATATCATCCAAAACATAATAAAAGTTATTAATTCATTGGAAGATTACAAATGTTTTTTTAGAAATGTGTTAATCAAATTTGGAAGTGATTCACAATAATATAATGTTTAAATATATTTATGGGAAAAATAGATTGTTACCGTGATGTTGAAAAATAAAAACACTGATGAAATTCAGAAACCGAAAGTTCCGGAAAAAGGTTAGAATCGCTTTGCGCAATTACTTCTGATACTTAGTACACTACCTATTTATTAAAATCTAAGTAGTATATCAATCATTTTTTTATACGTCAGCACAACGTTATTATAGTAATGCGATAATATCTTCATTCGATCAACGTAAGCACGGACGCAATTACTTATAAACCCGATCACCCGATGCCATATTGTTGAAATCATGGGAGCATTGTCAATATATTACGTACTCACGGTTACCAACAAAACGTACTAGTATTTTTTTCCCCTATATCAGCACACGATTGATTTATCGCCGAATTTTGTATAGGCAATGTGTTGTTATTAGGAAAGTTTTAATTTTAGGAGATCTACTGAAATCTGTCATGAAATCTATCTTCAGATAAAATTCTTTATTTTAAGTAAAATTTTAAGAAAACTGGGCGATAATAGATCGTTTTTAATATTATCGTTAGTTTTCATCAGTTAAATTTCTAACATTATTCAAAACATTTATAACCATTTCACGTATTAAAATCTTTAAGTATGTATTTGCATTTCCTTATTGCTAAATCGATTGATTGATTTGAATAGAAATGACGTATGAATGATAAAGTGATTTTTGATACCATTTAAATCTTTTAACAAGACTGATGAAATTAATCAACTGATTCGTAATGATAAGCTAGGGAAAGACAAGAAAATCACACAACCAGCTTGTTCACACGCACAATAGTAAGTGTTGGTGATGAAAATGAAAAGTGATGTATAACGAGTGACGAATACCATAATACTATGAATAATTGTTTCACTAGGAAGATCAACAGTGCAGTATTCAACCAAATGGACCTATAATGCTAACAAGCTTGTAAATATTGTACTTTACAGAAGTTGTTATACAGCTAATTAAGTGTTTAACGCAATTCATTAAGTCATTTAAGTCATTTGTCAGAATAACTAAACATCTTTTTTAAACGAAGCACGATTGGACATTTACATAGTTATCAGTGTAGTTATTATAATAGAAATTATCAGTTTTTAAAAGTTTGTTTAAATACGCTCTAATATATATTTCTATTTTTATTCATTTTGAGCAATTGTTATTATTAATTCCGAAAATTTGGTGGTACATAAGTTTTTAATTTCAATAATCCACAAAGTACTTAATTTTTTTTTAGGTAAGTCATATTAAGCATTTAACTATAACTATCTATCTATTACAAATTTTCCAATATTGAAATATAACAAATCAAGCACACATTAAAAACAGTTTGTGCTACTAAATCAAATTAAAATATATAAAGTAAATGTTTAGAATGTTTTAAAATAATAAAGTTTGTATATATATTATAACATAAACTTAAGCAATAAATTTAGACATCTGTGTAATGACAAATATAATTCTATAGGTGAATGGACGACACAAAGTTAAACAAATATAATGCAGCCCCAATTAGTTACAACTCCACGAAAACTACCAGTGTTTGTATTTCCTCAAAATATCACTTTTTTTTTAGACGATCAGTCTACTCACAAACAAGTCTTAACTTTGTATAACCCATATGATTTTCCAATAAGATTTAAAGGTATATATTGTTATTATGCGAGCTAATAGTTAAGTAAAAGTTTCAACATAATTCGTTATAATTACAGTATTATGTACTGCACCAAATAAATATAAAGTTGTTGAGCCTGAAGGAACAATAAAAGCAAGATATTGTATTGATATTGTTGTCAGACATACAGCTCTTGTGTTTAGTAATTGTAATGTTGTTGACAAATTTAGAATACAAATGCAAGAACATCCAACTAAACAGGTAATTAAACATGTAATAAAATGATTATGTTTAAATATAAGAGTAAATATAATTCCATTAGCAAAATAGTATAATCTTATACTCTTTGGAAATTAATAGGCCATAGGACAAAGAGATGTTGAAGCTAAATTACTTCCTGGCACAACAGAAGCAGCTGGAAGATCTACACCAGATCCTGAAATGTTTCAACAGCTTCCCATAAATGAAACCAGACAGCAACAATCATATGCTCTTATAGCTCAAAATAGAGCCATTAATAGTAAGTCAAAAATATCTATAAATAGTTACTTATTATGCATTATTATAATGTACATCATTTTTTTATAAGCAGCATGATACATTTTTTTGAATGGCAAAATTATTATTTACAATTACAGAATACACACTGAAACCACCAAGATCAAAACATGATTTATTTCGTGGAAATATTCAAAATAAGAACACAGAAATTTACTTATCTTCAGATATGAATTATGTTATGGATAAAGGTTAATAAGTTAGTATTTAAAATTAGTTTTTGGATTTAAATACTATTTAATACTAGCTTATTTAATACCAGCTTGATATTTAGTTATTTAGTTTGAGGTCATATAATACTCCATATTTTTAATGCCATTCAATTTTAATATATCTGATAAGAATAAATTTCTTTAGTATATCTATTTCAATTAAAAAATTCTTTTATATGCAAATTTGCATACTACTCCTAGTAAGCTATAAGTACAAAAATAAATGCTTTTAAAATAAAAAATTAGATATTTTAAATAAAAAATAAAGTATTTTAATAAGTATTTTAATAACTTTTAGGAGGGACAAATTATATAGCACTGATTGCTGGAATCATTTGCATAGTTGGATTGCTCTTACCTACAGAAGGAGAGCAGAATAATAGAGTGCCTGATTATCTTCATCTCTCCATAAACTTTAAGTTAATATTTTCATTTGTATTGGGTAAGTATTTATTATTTATGTTTTGGTTAAGAAAACATAAACAGTATTTTTTCATTTATTACAGGTATGGTTACAATTATTACTTTAAGGTTGTAATTTCTGTCTTTATATATACAAAAAAAGTTTTATATAATGATTAGAATCATGAAATAAAAGCACAATTAATGTTAGGTTTTCTTGGCATTGGGCCTCATTTCTTTTTACTGAATATACTTGATTCTAGTCTAAACACAACAAATCATGACGATATACTGTCGCTAACGCAAATATTTATTGACATATATAAAATCTTTTATTCTTTTAATGTACGTGATGGTAAATATCCTTGTCCAAGTTTGTGCTTCATTGCCTCAAGCGTATAAAAGAAATTTGTATATATATTAAAACTTTAACAAAATCACAGTCTTTTATATATTCCAAGTTGAAATATAAAAATACATTAATTTTTATATTGGAATTAATATTTATATTTCGATCAAAATGCTTTGTGTATGAAAGCATTATGTACAAAATACATTAATAATTATGCATATATTCTAAAAAATCACGATCTCGTGTAAAAATGTATAAATATCCTATGTAAAATGGGCTCCAAATTTTAAGTACTCTTAAATAAAAGTATTTGGCATATAGAATGATTATTTATTGTTATAATTATAACATCATAATTATAACATAATCCAACTATATATAGTAAAAACGATAATTATAAAAATTTCACATATACATTTTGCAAATAAGATTATTTTTTTATTATCAACATGTATTTATTATTTACATAAGTTACAATGGGATACTTGTGAATCAAATGTGTTATCAAATAAGATGGCCATTTAAATTTTGTTGTTGTAAAATATTTTCCACCTAAATGTCATCTTTTCACAAGTATCTATGAGCTAAATATAGAAATACACAAAGAGTGCTGTTTTATAAACACATATTTTTTCATTGTGATTTTCTTTATAATAATAGAATATAATTTACCTGAAGGTCGACAAAGAACTCGAATCTCTGAGTTAGCATCACAAGACTTTAGAGCCGATGAACATTCTTCAAACTTTCATTATGAGTTTTGTATTCCATTGAGGCACTTGCTGGAAGATGTAAGACCCTCCTTAATGTATCTCTAATACGTGCTGTTGTCGCATAATCAGATGCAGTCTTATTCCATACACATATTATGTCTTCCTGTTAAAAATAAGAATACCTAATGACTTGCAATATACATATATATAGATTAATATTTTCAGGTAATAAAAATTACCATACCTGAAACCTAATAGATACAACAGCTCCACATATCTCTTCTCCAACCATAAATTGTTCTCCTAACATAGCTAATACAAGATTTTCCCAACATCTAGAAACTAAACCCTTTCTTAACCGTACTATCCATTTACCACCTTTCTGATTTGCCTCATCCTGGGAAAAGATCATTTGTTATAACTAAATTACTCAATAAGAATAAATTTTTTATACAGTACAAGAGGCACTAAACACATACTTCCCACATTGGTTTTATGCCAACTTTGAAAAGATGGAAATCTGTAGATGTTGTTAACTCTGATGGCCGGACTAAATGACTGTAAAGACTCCAAAACTGCTCCACGCTTGCAAACCTACCAACCAATTTTAAATTTTGGTCGTAACTTTGTATACTTGATTGTTTACCAGGACTGCGTCGACTATACCATAACGCATATGCATATTGTAATTTATGCTCATTTGGACTAATTTCTATAGAAGGCTATAATAAATATGTGCTATTTAATTAGAGCATATCAATTGAATGAAAAGAATGTACAACACTATTTACTTACTAGTAAATTTTTTTCAGTTTTTTTATTATCTTTTGATTGTGTTTCATCATTCCCATTGTCTTCATTAGTTTTTAACCTGCAAGTACTACTATAATTTACAACATGAGTTTCACAAATACTGTTATTAAATCATCTTTATAATATTTTATGTAATTTTTTATTTAGAAAACAATATGCTACAGACTTTATACATTTGTTTCTTATAAATTATAACATATGATTATTGATTCTATATAGTCGTATGCAGAAAAATGAATTCAATTATTATTTGGTAATTGATCAAAATGTCAAAAACAAATAATAAAAATAACAATCGAAAATTCAAAAGACGTAGGTGTATTTAGATTCTGACAAATGTCAAGGTACATCACGTGTTTTGTTATTTTGAACTAGTTAGACAATACTGTGCGCAAGCTAGCAATTAACCCATTAAATGTATAAAAAAAAGCACGCTGAGGGCGTTAAACAAGAAAGTATATCAATGAATTTTGATTTCTATTTAAAACAGATCTAACCTCTAACTAGCCTAAACAAAAAGGCACGACAAATAAGAACGCTAGTTTCACTTACGCCTCAAATTTATTAGACATGTTTCACGCTGTAATATAAATCTATTGTTTAAAGGCTATGGATGATATATATTTCAATAAATACAAATAAAAATAGAAAGACTTTTCAATGTCTGTTTCCTTTTCACAGGTTCTCTCATGTGTATGTTTTCGATAAATTGTTGATCTCCCCCTCTATTTTCTTTTTTGTCACTTTGTTATCGGAGATTTTACATTTTGATGTTGGTCATACTAAATGTATATATAAAGTAGCAGCGCGATATATAAAATATTGTACAAAAATCATTATAAAAATTATTATTTTTATATACAATATATTATAAGTACATTGTGAATTTAAAAGCAGCGTAAACTATATATTTTAACTTTTTTAAGATCAAGAAAGTAAATCTATGACAATATTAACTGTTTTTAATTTTTAGCCTCTGAGAATTTTAATTTCAATCTTTTCATAATTTCTTCTCGTTGATACATAACTTCTCTGTAACATAACGGTGAAAATGCAATTGGACATTCATATTGTACGGTTTCGATACACTTTGTATCCGTTGCACCATCTCGATCGAATCTGAATTGCGAGATCGACTCCACTGAAACGAAAATCAGAATTTAAGATTAAAATCATTTGAAAGTCTCATTTGGTGTCGGTACTGGTCTCTAATTTCATAAGGAACTTCTTTTTTTTCCCCGATAGAAACGATCACTCACAGCATCCAAATTTGGGGAAGAAACACGTTTGATGTTTCGAAGTAATCAAGTAACCATTATTATCTTCACGTATGGCGTAATGTCCATGCGCTATATTTCGTATAATTGGTATATGACTCAAATGTTCAGTATATTCGACCGAATATTTCCAATGATCGTAATTGCCGCTTTCTGCGATAATATTAAAATCTTCTCTGTAAATATTAACAAAAGTTAAAAAGAAAAGAGAAAGAAAAAGACTGTGGTGAGAAACGTTTTACATACATTGTTGGATTTAATTTTTTCATATTACTAAAATCCGCAACGAATTCCCATACATGTATAGGATTTGAATTTTTTATTATTCCTTCGAACAGTACATGATGTTTTTTCTTATATACAAAGAGAACATAAAAGATAAAAAGTGTTAAAATAGTGTAGAGTACATTTCTGGTTTTCCACTTCATTGGATTGATACCCATTTCTAAAAGAATAATTTTGTAGCACGATAATAATTCTATGAAAAATCTTTTTACGTACAATATAGAAGTAAAACTATACTTGCTGACACATACAATTATCATACTCGTGCTGTTAATATAAACATCCGAAACGAATAAAGAATGTCTCATATTGTACATTACAACTTTTTTAAAAACTAGAAAAAGAAGGTATTCCTCACTTACTTGCACCAAATATTTAAAATGAAATAAAAACGGTTTCCTTTTTATTGAAAATGAAACAAAAGCAGTTTTCGAGTAAATTATAGTTTTTTATTACTATACGAATTGAATTTGTATGTATGTATTTGATATTGTGAACTTCCGCCAGCGAGATAAACTAAATATGTAATGATACTGCCTTCGTTTCAAATATCAAAGGAAGAATGTTGAAGTAGTTACTGCTTCACAATTCGCTACAAAATGTTCTATTTCCCTCCGCTACTTTAGCTTTGGCCACGACGTTTTCCGTCGTTTGGTTGTATATACATGTGATCCCTACTACCTTCTCTAGTGGTTCTGTAGCCCCACCTCTTTATCAAACTAATGTGCATGCGTATATACACGACAATGGTATATAGGTATATACGAAACCTAACTGTACCAAATGATGTGATTAATGGCGCGAAATGGAGCATAATATATTTTAAAACTCGATAGAACATTTAACAAACATTTTAAGTATGTAATAATATTTTACAATGTTTTATCCACCTTTCTACATATTTTAAAAGTATTAAAACTTCTGTGGCTAGATTGAAAAATATCGATAGCCGAATTTAAAAAATTTGGAATGATGAATGCAGGTAAGTGTTTTAATTTTAAAGGATGATTCCTCGAGTTTTGACAGTTATTTAGTATGTAACAGATCATCTAAACTATTTTAGTTACTAAAATATTTTTCGTTGCTAATATGCCAAAAGAGTAATATATTAATATTATATAAAATTATCACACACTTTAGAGTAAGCGTAAAAAAATAATATAAACTGAGGTCGCTTGTATTAATAATTATTCAAGGTTGTAAAAAATCCCATTTATTAACATAATTTAATTAGAAGTTTCACATTTTAAATATTACAAATTACAAAACGTGCAGATATACATATTATACAAAACGCGTTACCTTCTCAAGTGGACTAAGATAAATACATTCAATAAATTTTACATAGCTCTTTTAATATATACATAACAATGAATCTTGTTGAAGCATTGGCATGCCAGTCTTTATAAAATTGGCCTATAAAATTGTAAAAAATAATTTGCTACACAATAACAACGAGTAGGCGCATTCGCCATTAATTTCATAATACTTGATTTTATTATAAAAGACTGCTTTTTCTTTGCGTTAACAACATTTTTCTGTTGTAATTTTTGCTTTATGAAGCATAGACTTTACGTATTGGGGCAATAACATTTTTAGTTCATGCGGCACAGACATAGATCTGAAGTTTAGTAATCTTATTAAACCATTCTGGTAACCAGCCACCATCCACAGGTAACTCCATGCATTCGGATTCCAAGACATCTAGAATTTATTATTTAATTTCAGTATCGAATAAAAATATCAATTAAATGAAAACAGTTGTGATATACGTACTCGGTTTACAGACATGAATGGATATTCTTCAAGCGGAACTTCTGGTAGTTCCTCCTCATTCTGTTGTTCCTGCTCATCACGTTTAACGTCCTTTAAATATAATAGAATAAAATAGTAATTTGAAAACAATAAAAAATAAAATACATTACGCAGTGAGACTACTTACTTTCAATTTATCACAAAAAATAATACCGAATCGATCCTGGCACTCATCATAAGTTCCTGGCATGTAACAATAATCTTTCGAATTCTTTTTGTGCTTTTTATCATCTTTACTATCTTCTTTTCCTAAGAAGTCCACTATTTTAACAAATGAACTCACCTAGGAGAATTATTTATATTTAACTTTGTAAGAAATGGTTTAAATTATCAACAATATTTAAGCATGTTAAACACAAAAAGATATACCATTTTTTTCTTCGTTAAAGCTTTATCAATATCTCTATTATATATAAGTCCATGTGGGAAGATTGTTTGTATTTCTCCTGCTAGTGTGCCATGTGCAATGCTATTTGCATAGTCAGAAGTGGCTACAGCCTATAAAATTTTTAAATAAAGAAGGTTACTTTTTAATCATATCTAAAATATGCTTTCTAAAATTACTTACATATGTGGTAGAATTTGTTTGTAAAATAGGGTAGTATTTGTATTCGTATTCTCTTAATGAAATCAAATAAGTATAAGTATGGTTGTACCTATAATAGAATAATATAATATTAAAAAATAGATTTCATCAATTGAAAATATTCTTTTATGGTCCTTACCCCAGTGCATCATCAAAAGTAACAACAGCACATGGCCAGTGTGTCATCCATGCACCATTTACTATAATAGACTTTTGCATACTAATTTGAGGAGTATTTATGTCTTCTAAATTCCAAAATTTGTATGATCTATCTAAACTGCCAGAAGCTAGAAATCTTCCTTTATTATACGGAATTAACGCTAGCACTACAAAAATGATACTCTTGTTGAACTTGTTATTTTACTTTATATTACTTTGTAAAAAAGAAAGAAATATATATATGTATATACTTACTACTCACAGCATTACCATGAGCATAAAAATGTTGAAATGCATTTATGAAATATGTGTTTTTCCTTTTTTGCATTGATAATGGTGATTTATATGTTAAATCCCATAAAGCTATATAGCCATTTGAAAATCCTGCAGCAATTGTACTGCAAAAACGAAAGAAATTGTATAAGTCAGTTATTATAAAATTAGGAAACGGATAAGAATATAGTGAAAGAATTGTACTTATGGCCGTGTTCTTTCGTCCATGACAACTTGGTACATTGCCAATTTTGATCATTGTTATCATACATTGAAATATTTACAACTAGTGTTATTACTGGATCAGTGGAATATATAGGCCAACTACAATAACATATATTCATAATAGCAACACACGCACAGAAATTTATCCATTTGGATGAATTTGTTATTTACCCATTGTCTGTAGTCTCCTTAAATTTAAGCTCTTCTGGAAAAGGTAAGGAATAAACATTTACATTTCCGTTCGAGCAAGCTGCTGCAAGCATACCCATTCGCTTAAGATTACTGGGTATTTTGTTTTCATTCTTATAATTATTTAAACTTTCATCTTGATAACATCCGGAAGGACACCATTCTAAACACCATATGGTACCACTGTTGTGTACAATAGCATATGACAAAGTAGGAGATTCTGTTTTACTATCAATCCTAAAAGAAAAGAAAAATTTACTTTGAAGAAATTTGATACTAGTATATTCTACTTTTTGTTACTGACTCATGATTCAAAGGCCCGACATTCCAAATTTGTATCATATTAGGCTCAGAGTGTGATTTTCCTACTGTATATTCACTTGTCATTTTTGGATGAGTACTAATCGCGATATATTGACAAGGTTTCTTAGAATACATTGGTGATGGAATAGGTAACCAAGCTAATGACCATACTGGTCCACCAGTAAAAAATATTGGAGTGCCTGAAAAATTATTTTAAATTTAATATATCGAACATTGTGAAATAATCGTATGTAAGTAATTACTTGTTTTTATCACTAGGTAATTACCTTCATCTGAACCACCTTCAAATCGTTTCCATTGCTTCCATGTATCTTCTGTATTACACAGTGTTTTAGACACACTTTCTTTTTTTGTTCGCATGGAAATTTCTAGCTCTGGCAAATATTTAAGAATATCGGAATTGTTTAATAAAGTAAACTGATTTGGAAAATAGTCATTAAATAGACAAAGTTCGTAATTTGTTTGTTCGCTGTTAAAGAAAATAATATGGATTGTTACTTAAACATATTAAAGAATTATATATTTCAACTCTAAAAGATATAGATACTTACAATTCCATAGACCATTGCACACCGAGCATATACGGTTCTTTCCATTTGATTTTACGATATTTTTCCTTGTACAAAAATTTCATTGTAGATGTTTCTAGAAATAAAAATCATGTGTAGAACTTAACAATTTAATTTCTTATTTTATAATAAAATTTATTCTTACTTTCATCTGAACTACAATCTTCTTCTTCAAAATCTGAATATTTATCAACTTCGTCTGTTATTGCATGCTTTTCTAGTACGTGCTTCTTTATATCTTCATCAGAGGTAGTTGAAAATTTACATTTTTTACATATATAACTCTGCAATAAAATTAAATATGTACTAAAGTTAGCATTTTAGATATGCCATAGAAATAAAATTAGTATTATTGTAATATATACCTCCTCAGGAGTGAAGTTACACATAGAAACATGTTCACACATATCTTCAAGAGAAGAACATGTATAAGTACAGCCTACTTGACGACAATTTATCGTTCCCCCTGAAGATAATGCTTTCTTCCACATGCCTTTCCACACAGATGGTATAGGTCTTTTATGTTCAGGCATTTTGATCAAACTTTTCTGTAATGTTAATTTTATATAGTTATTCATTTGATAAATTAGGTTTTTTTTACAAAAAGATATTTTTAAAAAAGTAATATACCAGCAAAGAAGAGTCAGGCTTCATTTTCTTTTCAGGCGGTAAATTGCTATCTTTGACAAGCTCAGTAAATTCAGAAATTTTTGAAATTGCTCTGTAATTATAATGCTATATGAATATTTTTATTTAATTTAAATTTTAATAAACTTCCAATTTATAAAACTTACTTTTCTGCAGCTTTACGTTTTGTTCTTTCATTAGTACCAGTATATAATTGCAATTCATTTATTTTACTTTGTGCTGTTTGCCTATGTACCCTTTCATGCATTTCCATAGAAGATGGCATCATAACAGCACCACAGATAGGGCAACTTACCATCAAAGCTTGCCTTTCCTGGTAAAAAAAATTATTGTATGTATAGTTACATTGCATTATGTTTCAAATTTTAATTGAAAAATTGCATACTTCTTCTGACTTTCCACAAAATTGCATATGAGATATAAAACCGTTCGCACTACGCTTTACAGCACCGCATTTTTCGCAGGACAATTGACCCCTTCTTTTTTGAATAGCAGTCATTAATACTTTTCTCCATAGTTTAATATTATTTTCGAAGTCCTGAAAACAAAATTCTTTAATAAATAGGATAATAAGTTTACAAATTTATTTATATTAATCTTATATTTACAATAGGTTCATCGTCCTTTTTCCAACTCATATAATTATGCTTGCGCAGATTGTGTGAATCCCAATCGACTTTTAATACATCTATTTCACATTTGGCACAAGTCACAAAAGTTTCCTGAAATAGAAAAACATATATTTATGTAATTTGAGAATGACATATAGTTCCAATATTTTATATAAAACTTACTTCTGATGCATGAGTTACAGTACTATTTTCATCTGAGTCTTTTTCAATAGTAATTGGTCCCTTCGAATTTTCTATATACTCAGTATCTAATGCAGAATAAGATGATCCGCTACCTCTACCTCTACCTCTACCTCTGCCTCTGCCTCTACCTCTACCTCTACCTCTACCTCGTCCTCTTCCTCTTCCTCTTCCTCTTCCTCTTCCTCTTCCTCTACTTGTAGATGTATCTGGATTACCTGCAGATGTATCTTATGGTCTATCACTTTTTTTAATAGTAATTGAATTAAGAATGTTACCTTCAGTACTGCTATTATCATCTATACCATCGTTATTACTAAAATTATATGATTGTTCACTATGTCTGTTACTATGAACAAGCGTTTCTTCAGTAGAGATATCATTCATTTTTTGTAAAACCTCTAAGTTTTCTTGTGATTCCTTATTTGAAATGTCTGCAGTTTTTTGCACTGTAAGCAGAATTTTTCTAGGTCTTCCTCTTTTTCTTAGTACTGGTCTAACCAACAAAGTTTGATTGCTATTATTTTGACATATTGAATCTGTGTTTAAAGTTTCTTGATTTAATGAAGTATTTGATGTTATAAGTGATGAATTGATTCTATCTTCATTAACACTTGTATTTTTAACATTTAGATTTTCATCTCCTAATTTTCTAGATCCTTCATTTTCAAATTTAAGCACAGAGATACTCATTGATTTCATTTGTACTTCATTATCATTCTTATGATTCAACCCCACACTTTCTAAATTTTTACATTCCAAATTTTTATTGTTTATTTCATTTTTATAATCCTCTTTCATTATTCCTTCACTATTTATAACATTAGAATAATTTCCAAAAATGTTAGTGGAATTCAAAGGCAATGAACTTTTTGTCACAACTGGTGTAACAGAAGTAGAAGATTTATGCGAATCAAGTGTAATTATATTCCTTTCATCAGCTTCATTTTCAAGCTTTTGTTTTTTACATTTAATGTGATGAACAACATCAGTTGTTTCAGTTTTATTTGATAAAGTATTAGAAATTACTGCTTGTTTTGATTCTGTATTACAACTACTCATTCTTCTTTTGTCCGAAATTTCTTTTTTATATGCTGTAATATAATCATCATATTTAGTTTTTTTATAAACATGTTCCGGTTTATTAAGTAAATTTCCATCAATTTCATGTTTAGCTTTTGTCTCCTTATTCTCTTCTAAACTTTTACTTAAATATCTTTTACTAGTACTTTGTTCAGATTTTATGTCATCTCTCTGAGACTTTGGTACATCAGTTGAGGTAGTTTGATTATTTTCTAAGGTTTTAGCAGTACATTTTAGTTCTTGTGATTTTCTCTGATTTCTTGAAATATTTATGGAGTTACTTACTTCTATGCTACCCTTCTCTTCCTTTCTACTATTATTAAGATTCTGCATTTTCTTTGTGTAATTTGATTTTGGTTCTAATTTTTCTTCATTTGTATTAATTTTAGGCACTTCTGTTGCATTTATTAAACTTTCGTTATCTGCATTATTTGCTGGATTATTTTTATTAATTTTTATGACAGTGATTGGTTTTATCACAGTGTTTGAGTTTGGATATCCAGTGGGTGTGGAAATCCCAAAATCTTTATGTTCTTCCTTTATAAGTTCTGATTCAGGCATTATGTTTCCATCTGCAACAGAACATTAAATTATAGATAAAAAGATACTTATTTTATTCTAAATTGTGGTAATGATTAACTTACTTTTTCCTATAGAATCACTGAGACAAATATTTTGTAATATATTAGGAAAAACCATTAACTTCCTTGTATTATCAGATAGTGAATGAATAGATTTAGTAATAGCTGAATTCATATCATCAGATGAAGTGTCAGAATCCACAGTCTTTTTGCTCATTATTAATATGATCTAACTGAATATTAAAAATATAGAAAATATTGAAAAATATTATGTAATTTTAAATATTATACAGTATAGGACCAAGAGGGTATTAGATCAATAAATTTTTCTATATTCTTCTAGAACTCTATATTTAACATTCTATATATTTTTTTGTTATTATTTTAGAACATTTTACAATATGAAAAAAATGTCTATGATTTATTAACATAAAATTGATATGGGCAGGATTCGAACATAGAAAGTGCGACGCTTTGAAATACGCTTTCTATAATCTATTCCGAAAACCCGTAAAAACTGTCATTTCCTCGAGACACACACGTGGGACAGACTTGTTAATTTCGTATGAAATGTTGATTATAATGATATAAAAATTTATTCTTTTATTATTAATCACACCCTTTTATTAATGTTAAGATAAGGTTAGGCGTTTAATACTATATGCGAGAAAGTTTGTCACTTAACTGTAACATTCAATGATTTTTCAATCTTTCTGTAACGCACTTACCAGTATTTATTAAAGAACTTTTTTTCTACATTGAAAATGATATTTTATTCGAAAATAAAATATTTTATCCAAAATCTCTGGAACAAGATTCGAACCAGTGCACTTCGCCTTGACACACCATTCTTACATTGTACTAAGATATGAGTATGGAGCCATCTCTCATAGAGCATCACAGATTATTCGATATATTTTAGCGCATGCGTTTATGTTTTAACGTCCTTAAGGAGAAAACTTTCTGATTGTAGCAATAAATAATAACCACATTTATATATTTACACATTATGGAATCCTCTGTACTAATGCATTATTTAAAATTTAAAAATCATCAGATAAATATATATGTTGTGTTAGTACACAAATAAGTGTGTACACACAAATAAGTTTACAAAAAGGGGACAATAGGTAAAATATGACACGATATAACAGGTTTTATTTAAATTTTTATTTATCAAGATCTTTATAAATTTAAATCATTCTCCTGAGGAGTTCATTGATTTTGTCTTCGCGATTACCGAAATCGCCACCTTCAACGTAATGGTTAGTCTTTTTACGCCATCCACCACTAGGTGTGTTGAGCTAAAGGCAGGAAGGTTGACATTAATAATGTAACATAGACGATTATTAAATGAAATGTTTGAATTTGACTAAGGAACGCAAAATTACATGTGTTCCATAAAGAGAAACTCGTATTATTTTACGACATAGTAGGAGGTTAATAGAATAATGATTACTTCCACAACCATGCCTATGTCGACATTTGAGCAGTCAAAAATATATATACCTTAAATGGCCATAAGAAATTGCTTGCAAACTTGAATTTTGGTCCAACCATGAATATTTCATGGATTAAATCTTCTATACAAATAATACTAGAGCGACCTGTAATAATTTATTTCCCATATTACTATCGCAGTATATATTGAAAAAAGGAATTGTTTAATGTAATTATAAAATGTATGAATCGTCGCAAACCTAAACGTAAAAAATACGAAAAAGTTTTTCAAAGATTCTATTACTTTTTGACAAGATGGAAGGGAGCAATAGAGTAAAAAATACAACTCCCATGGACTTGTCAAATGTAATGAATTAATTTTAACTAATTTTTTAATGACAACAATAAATTAGACTAATACTAACCAAGTTTCTTTTCAATAATTGAATTGCTTGTAATAGGAATACGTTGCCTGTTTATTTTAGCAAATCCCCTTTTATAGATCAATTCTCTAACAGATTTTAGATTTGGATAACCCCATGTGATATATGGTTCAACAATGCGAAGCATATTAATTGTTGCCTTGTTCAGTTTCACAAATACGCCATTATTGATCTGTTTCAGGCGGAACAACTGAAGTACTTTACGTACTTTAGGAGAAACTTGATTCACACTAAAATAATATAAAATGATTACTGTACTATACATATTTTTTAATCATAACTTCAGTGTGCTAGGAATTATATTTACCCCCGAATACGGATAACAAATGCCAGACGTGCTTCGTTAAAGATGTAATAGTTGCCATGAGTCTTAGCTTGTCTGGCCAATCTAATTTGGTCTCTTTCTACCATTCGGTATTCCTTCACATATTTTTCGGCATTCTTAAAGATTAGTTTCCTTTTCAGATATCGACTTGCGCGTTGCTGAAATTAAAAAATTTATTTAATCATTTCTACTAATTTAAGCATTCATTTAATAAAAAAATAAAGTACAGTTCCAAAAACTACCTTAATCGATATTTGAAGACGTGCAGCTCGTACTGCTTCACGAGATTTCTTTCTTTTAAGGACTGATTCTGGCACTGCCGGCAGCTTTTTAGCTGCTGCGGGTTCAATTTTCTTCTTCCTATGTACAAAATTATTAACCAAAGTTAGAAATTATATATTTTGTTCACATAAATTTCAACAAGTCGCATGATATACAGAGCTTAGGATATAATAAGTTAGGTTAAGCTATAATATAGGTTATGCTATTAAGAAATATAACTATTATTATACTATTATTATAATTATAATAGATATTTAATTTGATGCAAGATAAAAATTCATGTTTCATTAAAGAATTAATATAACTTTTAATATGTATGATGAAATATGAATTGTTTTATATTGATCAACGGTATGACTTGTCAGCTTCGAGTAATAATTTTTCATTCTTGTGCAAAAAAACAAAAACTATAATATAAATATAACAAAGAACTCCAAAAGAATGATTAATAATATATTTCGTAAACGTTAGGATGGTATTAATTATCGATGTTTTTAGATTTTATTATGAGTTTGAACAGCACTTACGTATCAGCCATCCTTCCACAATGTAAAGAAATTCTCGATCGTTGATCACTTCACAACTGTCGAAAAGTTAAGCTTGAAGTTGACTGCAATTCTTGCTACTTAATGCACAGGCGGGAAATTTGAAATTTGAATTTACCTTAAAAGCGCTTTGCTTTTCGTACTATTAACAGTAAATATGTTGTAATAATTGACATGAATGGCATAAATAATTATAGGGCAATTAATTTACGCAACTACACAATTAATGTGATCCCTGTTATATTTAAAAAATTCAATTTTTCTCAAAGATATATATATATATATGCCTTAATTACAGAAGTTTCTAATTCAAAGATATATTTAAAAAAATTAATTTCCGGAAATTAATTAATCTTAAAACTTTCTTAGATCAAAATCCATAAGTTGGAAACAGAAAAATATGTGACTTTAAGATCAAGGAGTTTCAAGATTAATAAGATGCAGATTTTCATGAACAGAAAAAAGAACAAGAGCACAAAAAAGAAGAAGAAAATAAAACATAAAGTAAAAGGAAAAGAGTCGTCGTATTCTTTTTTTATATAATGCGTCGTTCACACTATTATATTATGTACAATTGGCAGACAGAAGTAGCAGTTTAAGCAGTTTGGAATTGGTCCAAGGATTTGATCTTTATTCCTGATGATCGTGTTAACATCGTTTGCCTTTCCTTGACTATATGAGCATCGATAGGCAATATTCACCCGTCTCGTGTACATCTTTATCCTTTCGTTTTATTCAGAAGATATCGACGGCGATCCATCGTCAAAAAGACGTACGGATTATCGATGATCATCTTCGCGAACAATTAATTACACGTGGACCAAAGGTGATCACTCGAGACAAAGAACAAGACCACTGTCAATACTAATCGACGGTGACAGTTAACGTTACAAGAACACGTACGAAAAAAGAAAAAGAAAGAAATAAAAGAAACCACAGATTGCTTGTCGATCGAATTGGCTAGCAACATTCCATGAACATCAGCAAAATAACAGTGTACACATGTGTCGATCAGTTTTATTCACTCTAAAAACGCAGCAAAAAATCATCGAGTCAGCAAAAGTTAATACAAAGTGAAATGGAATACGATACAATATAATATCTCTATCGTTACAAAGCAATACAATAAAAGAATATCAAACAACGTTGTCGCCGTACGGTAATTTGCACGCGAACTAAGAGACATTATGGCAAACGTATACTTATAATGTATAACTGTATATAGCTTATACGCTAACATAATTGGTAATTCGCTTGGAATATTATAGTCGAGTAAACTCCCGCGAAACGTTGCCTCGTGTACGCTCGCAACACGTTCGCGCCTTCTTCAATTTGACAGAGGTCTAAAATCTCCTATAGAAAATCGATGGATTTGGTCCACGTTGAGCAAGCATACCACGCGCTCACGGAATTCACGGACAACTTGAACCCATTACGGTGCAAAGTATACGTTATTTATTTTATTTATTTATTTCTTTTAAATCGTTCGTTCATCGTCTAAGCAAAAAGAGAAGTACATAGACAGGTTTCATCGTCATCCCCCGTAGAATCGTCGAGCTTTGGTACGAGTCGTTCGTTCCGGACGAACGGCCGCTAATCAATCTTACGTAAAGCGAGTCGGATCAACAACAACAACAACGCACATTCGCGCAGCAGCAACAATTCATGAGTCTCAACTCTTTCGTTCCTTTCTTTCTTTTCCTATCACGTTCTTTTCTTTTATCACGCTTGTTTCGGATGCGGCGTGGGCGCCGCTGGTTCTGACCGGAAACAGGACAACAAGAAGCCGGTGTACATGGCAAACAGGACTGTGATCGCGATCAGCATATACATGTAGATGTTCAGTTCCGGTTGACGGTATCTGTTCTTGCGCAGCCAATCCAACACGTCTTGTTCCTTGTGTAGATCACCTGTTTAGGGGAGAATTGTTTAGAAAAGCTGTGATTGGAAATTGAAAATATTCATAGTTTCTTCTTGATACAGAAAAAAGAGTTTTACCTCGATAGATACTGGGGAATCTTTTGCGGAAATAAACGATGGCAGGAAGCTTGGTAACGCCCCATTTCCTGGCGTATCTTGGATCAGCCATTTTGACGAACGTGATGTCCAAATTGTCTGTTTCTCCGTCGATGTTCTCCAACTTCTCGTTCACTTCTTCGCTCTCTTTACTATTGTGCTCATCTAGAATAATTAATATGATTTTTTTTTCTAGAAGTCAAATTGGGAATATTACGAACATCATCTAATACAAGGATGTTCCTTCTCTACTCACAGAAAAAGACAGTAAGGAACTCGTTTTCGTCTAACAGTTTGTCCAGCATCTTCTTGTTAACTTCTTCGATTTCATTTTTAATTTCGAACACATCTTGAGAAGTTAGCCATTGTAGAATCTTGTCTTCTTGAGTGAGATCGCCATCGTAGATGAGGGGCGTCTTTTTGCGGAAATAAACCAGAGATGGAACGTTCAGAATACCAAATTTCTCTGCGGCTTCCGTACTAAGAACCTTCACGAAATCAATACCGAATAAGTCCGCTTCACCATCGATTTTTTCCAAAGCTTCCATAATTTCGTCACACTCGGGGCAGTCTTCGTCGTCTGATTAAATTAAACGATTTAAGTGAAACTAGCTTCGTCAAAACTTACCAAATTCTGTGATACTTACAAAAGAAAACAGCTAAGAATGGTGATTCATCGAGAAGTCTTTCCAGCATCCTCTCGTTCACAGATTCAATTTCGTCCGCTAGTTCTCGGTTATCGTCATCGATCAGCCATTCGAGAACTGATTCCTCGTTTTGTAAATCACCTGGTAAATGCAATAGTAAATTCTTAAAGATGCAAACGATTTTGTTTAATCGAACTGATAATGTTGCAAGGGAAATTTTAGAGACCTTCGAACAAAAGAGGATTGCCATTTCTGAAGTAAACTAAGGCAGGGAAGGTTTTGATGGAATACCGTTTGGCCAGCTGAGGATCCTGAATTTTTACTAATTGAATACCAAATACATCGCATTCGTCGTCGATCTTTTCTAATCCTTCCAAAATCTCCTCGCATATATGGCAGTTTACTTTATCTACAACGTAACATTGTAATTTTGTTTTCGCTCTATATGAATATTACATTAATTTTATGTATTGTATCGTATATTATTTAAATGATTATAAAAAATACTCTAGAACTTACAGAAATAGACCGCGAGATATTGAGTCTCTTCAACAGACGTCTCTAACATTACTCTGGTAATTAATTCTATTCGATCCTCTGTTTTCTGGGTAATCAACCACTGCAGAACCTCTTCTTCCACTTTTAAATCACCTTTACAAACGAATATCTCAAATAATATGATATAATACAAAGAAACGTAGTGTTGTATTAACAAGAAAGTGGCGAACCTTCGAACACATTTGGTATTTGATTTTCGAAATATACCAATACTGGGAATTCCGTGACACCATAATCTTCTGCCACCTTGTAATCCTATAAAAATGTCATAAAAATTTTCCATTTATATCTCGACTGGAAGCCCAAATTTCTAAAATATTTCATATATTTTATGTACATGTATTTCCAATATAAATTCTTCTATATTTTCTATACTAACGAAATATTTTATGTATCCAGAAAGAAATTATTCAGTCACTTTTATACTCACTTGAGTCTTCACGAACGTAATACCGTGTCTGTCGCAATCATCGTCGATGTTCTCCAATTCTTCGAGAATTCCCATGCATTGCTCGCAGTCTTCGGCATCTAAAGGGAGACTATATCGTTATAAAATTCACGAACAGATCGAAGAGATATCTACTCGAAGTACAGCGATCTATGATGATAAGATGAATCGATCGATTGAACTGATTGGATCATCTAAAAAAGCGTTCTCCGGGTCTTATCTATGGGAGGGAAACTAGCTCTAACGAAAAAATAACAACGATGAACAGATTCGTATGGTTTCAGCTCGCGATCGTATACTAAATCTAATAAAACTCGGACAAACAAAATGGTTAGCATGCTGGTCGTCTCTAAGTGGTAACTATGGTGGTTTCTGCCTCCTGTTTCTATAATGTTCTCATGCTATCTAATCGTGCAGGTACATCTGTGTGACAGTGTGAACGTGTAATAAAATGTAGGGAAAAAATTGGCCTGGAAAAATTGTGACGTTGATGATAGTTCGTATATACACGTGTACGTTTAAAACTTAGTGGTTAGATTATTTGGCGATTAAACGAATTGAAATTTTTTTGCGAATAAAAAATATCGCAGTGGCCATCTGAAAAAATCATGCACTTTAAAAAAGAAATTAGATAAAAATGTACGGTGTTGTATTTCACTGGCAAAATTGTATTTGCAAAAATATGGTCAAAAATGTATGTGAATGGTGCTGGAGTTCTGGGTAGTGCACACGGAACATGAATATCTTGGATGAACTATCTGCAACATATTCTAAATTGGTAGAACGGTAAAGAAAAAAGAAATCGGGTCGGCAACTCAATTGTTCTCTTTGTCTGTCTTCACGTGTGTACCATCGAGTTCTTCGGCTGCTTCGTGTTCGATGATCCTGCGCTCCTTGTGGCGGCTCTGCTTCCGCTGATATTTTGCCTGACACAAGTCACAAAGCGTTCTGTTCCCTGCGGCATTAGTAGACAACGTGTACAGCGTATGGACGGACAAGAAGACGAATAAAAAAGAGAAAGACAGGCCAAGTAGCAATGATCGTGACGAAACGTATAATCAAACGAAAGATCAAAAAACAAGGACGACGGACAACTTAGAATAATAAAAACGAAATCTGGTTAATCGTTGCGACACATTAAGCGTAAACCGTAGACAAGTACAAAGTAAGAAAAGTTCGCGGTAATGTATGTATGTATATATGTACATAGTATAGTTTCGAGTCGCGTTTCATCCGAGTTGAACGAGAATTTGTTGCTTTGAAATTCTGGGCTGTTGCTACCAGAGCAGGAATTAATATAACGCAGACAAGTTGCTGGCTGCGGTCAGTTGTTATTCTCTTTAGCAAAGAAATATGATCAATAGCGTGGCGTGAAGGGAAAAGGAGAATGGGATAACAGGAAATCCGCTCGATGTGTAGTAGTATACTTGTGTGGTATTAACATTAGAACTACCTTCGATATTTTATAATACATATAACACACATAGATAATCACAGATCACAGGAAAAACACGATAAGTGCGTTTATGTTGATTTTTTGATTTTAATATCACATTGTGGCTAAAAAGGAATATTTTAATATAAAGTAGCCGAAGATGGGGAGAACCTGTTGGGTCCAGCCAAAGGTGTATATATATATGTTAAGACAAATAATATTTTAATAATACGTCAAACGAATTTTTTGAGTTATGAATAGGATGCAAAAAATACATGTTTAGCTGTAGAATTAAATAAGAACACAATCTCGACAGTTATTGACAATTAATTAACATTACCATTAAATTGACATTAATTGTATTGAATTTTAAAACTGCTGTCCATTGAAAAAAAAGAAGAAAAACAGAAAAATCAACATCAATCCTGTTAAGAGCACTTGCATATTTTTAATAATTGTGAAAATAGAACATCCAGAACTCATTATCATTGGATCAATCATGTTTGGTAGTTCTAGCGTTAATGGTCAAGTTGTAGAGACTAAAGAATTATACTGAGATGATCCTCGACTTTATCGATTATTATCGATGAAGCAAAATGTGAATACGAATATCTGAATATCCGAATGATAATATTTACAATATTTACAATCAAATATAGAAGAAGAGCGGGATAAAGTATAAAAGTATAAAAATATTAGAAATATAGTAGAGCCACGCAACAGGCTAGAGATACATTCCTGCTTGGCAGTTGGCCGTAGCTGAAGGACTGTCAGACTTACAGAAGTACACTGCTAACGATTCCGATTCTCTTATCAGATGCAGAAGTTCTTCACCCTCCAAATCCTCGATTACCTCTCCGGATGGATCTTTTTGTGTTAATAACCATTGCAGTATTTGATTTTCGTCGTACAGATCGCCTTTGGCCGAAGATAAAATTTAATTAATTATAGACTTCGAATTCATTTTATTTTCGAGCTAATTTAATTTATAATATACCTGCATAAATGACTGGTTCCTTCGAGGACATTTTAAAGAACAATATAGCGGGTAATGCGAAGACGCCATATTGCTTGGCCAGTTGCTTGTCGTCGATCTTCACGAACTTTATTCCCGCGTTGTCTGCTTCGTCATCGATGTGTTCGATTTCCACCAATACCCTGCCACACTGTTTGCAGTCGTTGCTGTCTAAACATACGCGCGCCATCGCGTTCGATATGCTCGAAAGTCTCGTTTTTTAAATAATAATCGTAGCTATTTTGCCGGATTTTTAATTTCTCCATTCTCACACTGTATTAACCCGAAATGTGGGCAACCTTCTAACAATTTTCTATTTTCCAATAAAAATATCACAAAACCGTTCTGCATTCTCCATTCTTTGGATATCTTTATGCCGGAATTTATACAAACGTTTTAAACATTAAAGCTTCGAACGTGATTCTCAATTTATTCGATAACATTTTGGTTGCTCACACGAGGGTTGAAATAAAAAGAAATAAAATGGAAACTTTCCAAATAGGTTGAAATTTCTTTTACGATATCAAATTTAAATATCATCGAAGTATCGATTAAAATGTTCTCGTCTTCGTTTTAACCGAATAAACACCGTAATCCCAATTTTACATACATTCGATTCGATTTATAATTCTTGTTCTAACATTTTATTCTCCTTAAATTCTATACTCACAGAAGAACACAGCCAAATAATCAGTGGTCTGTCGTATCTTGTGAAACATCTTCTTATTGATTCTCTCGATATGATCGGTGAGCTCCATGTTCTCTGGATTGGTTAGCCAATCGAGGATTTCCTCCTCGTCGTCGATGTCCCCGTCGTAATTAATGTTCTTGCCCTTGCGGAAGTACGTGATACCGGGTGGATTCCGGTAGCCATATTTCTTCGCCATCAATCGATCCTTCATCCTTACGATCTTTATACCGTACTCAGCAGCTTCGTCGTCGATCAACTCGACGTGCCTGAGCACCCTAGGACTCTCTGGATCTTCCTCCTTGTCTACGGGAGCGAGATGTTTCTTTTTTCGTTTCGAGGCGACGTAATATCAACCTCTTAACATTCTTATGGGAGAAATTTACGAGCAAACTGGACATGTTTATGCAAATTTATCTTTGCGAATATAATTAAAGAAGTGGAACTTAAATAGAAGTTCGTTTTAAATGCTAAATATCACGGCCAGTAATTTCTTATATTTTTGCATACTACATGCATTTTGTAAATTTTCATATTTACTTTTAAATTGCACACTAAATGCATGTTTATTCAAATTCATATTTTTATGAATAAGGAAATGAAATTTCAGTAAAGATTTGTCTCATTCTTTAAATACTATGACGTGTATTTACTTTACTGTGAATATTTTGTATATTTTTATGTCACGCGATTTCTATATATTTTTGCACATTTGAATTACCTATATCCAGATGCATAAACACACGTAATTTACTCATAAGATTTCTAAATTTGAAATGTTATTTGGTCGATAAGAGAAGAGACGATGCGAAGTTGTTACTCGATCATTTAAAAGATGAATTTAACTTTCGAAACGTGTCAAGTTATGATTTTAATAGAATTTGAGGGATGGATAATTAAGAGACGAATATAACAAAATTTTTCTTGTGTTTTTTACGGTGTTGGGCCGATTTTAGATCGTTCGATTGGCTATTTAATTTTACCGACTACACGATAATTCTTACTTACCCCATATAACGATTATATTTGAAACGAACAATTCGCCTTACGAATTATGTGACTTACTGCGAACAATCTACGACTTTGCACATTTTCGCAATCTTTTTGGTAGAAAAAATATCTTACAGAAAACGACAGCCAAGAATTCTTTCGTTTCGATATATTTGCTCAGGGTGTCACGATCGATCTCTTCGATGCTCTCGTCTGTCTTCTGCTTCACCATCCAATCAAGCACTTCGTTCTCGTCTAGCAGATTACCTAAGTTATCATAAGGTTGCTCGAATGTACTATCATCTTTTATCGAACTTTTTATTCATCGTTATCAAACGTAATTAAATAAAAAATTAGTCAAAGAAACTACCAACTCTCAGATTTTTATAGATTTCATTTTATTCAAGATCTGGAATGGCTATTCTCTTCGTCTTTAAATAAATTCTGGAGATTTCTAGATGTTCAAGGAAACTTACCCTTCGTGTACAAGTCGTTACATAGTTCATCGATCGATGTCGGAATTAAAAGAGAATGTTTACTGATAAATCTCAGATCGCTCGCTTTACGATTCAGATATGATAAAGACTCTACGATTCTTCCCTCTATTATTTACGATAATTTTTCAATTTTGATAAACACTTTTTAAGTGTGCATTTTTATCTGGCACTTATTTTTGTGAAGGATGACGTTGAAAATCCTCGATGAGTATTTGATGACCGTGTGGCTGGAGTATCGTGAATTGTGTTCGTCGAGTGCAAGCTTTTAGTTCATCATATACATATATACTCTGATAAGCTTCTAAATAGAAACAAACGGGACAACGTGAGAAACTATTATACAAGTGTCACATATGAAACAGTGTAGTTTCATTTATTCGTTGGACGTTCACGAGACACGTTTTCGATTTTTAATAATCTATTTCTGGAGAAATTATAGGTAAGGGAGGAATTCTACGTCTATCATTAGCAGTAGTAACGGGCAAAGCAAATACAAAAGGATACTAATTGGTACTAGGAAACATATTTATTATCGAGTTTTATTATTGTACATGTTGCTCTTATGCGATTAACGAGGATGCCGTACGGCAGAAAGTGCGCAAAAACGTTTTACGAGCAGTAAAATAATTCCATGCCTTGATAATCACGATCACAGACGCAGCGCGATGATTAAGATAATCAAATAATTCCTCTCTGTTGACTAAATTTCTCGTGTGAAATTGATTAATATATTTGATCTCTGTTGCTCGAATTTTTATTTATATATCCTATATATATATGTATTTTTATTCGTTTCTATTTCTCATACTTTTATCTATGTTCTTAATTTTCGGGTTATAAATTCACATTGCAAATTATCATTTACTGATTAATTATCGCGCTCGTGGATCGGTGACCACGATAAAAGTACAGTGTCTACGCGATGTTACTTCTGTATCAACGTAGCTTTTGTACAGATTATTATCGGCATTTTCGACTTGACGTCCGATGAGAACCACAGTGAATACAGAACTCAACAAATAAAACATTCGTATAAATAAATAAATAAATAAATAAGGTGTTTTTTTTCGATTTTTCCTTTTCCTAACTTTCGTTCGGAACCATAGGTGAACCGTTCGAAAGGGGAGAAAAAGAACAAGAATTCTCGATGTGTTTCTTTTTTACTCCTTTTTTTTCGATTTTTCTTCTGCTATCGTTTATTTTATTTTATATACTTTTTTTGTGATTTTGATATTGTTTAGTGCTGGCTCGTGCGGCCCAGTAAGCGATTAAAGCGATTAGTGATAGCTGGCGTAACAAGAAACGCACGTGTTCCTCGACGTTTTACTGTTGAGGAATATTTCAAAGAAGGTATGTTTATGTCGCAGCCACGATCATGGTAGCACTAAGGATAAGAACAGCATCGTGTATCGATGTACTATTAGGTATATGAAAAACATGACAAGTTAAACCCTTAAACAATTATTCTTTTATCGAAGAACGATAGTAAAATTCAATATGTTATCAGCCAATAAAAGATCTCCAGAAATAAACTTATCATGCTTTTCCCGCGTGATTTCCATATGTTTTATGATATGATAATAAAATTTATGATACGTATGTACAAACTTGAGATATCGTATCGCGCGTGTATGTACCAGTGTATATTATAAAAAAGAAAAGGAACGAGAATGAAAGGAAAATAGGGGATGCGACCCCAGAAAAGAAAAAGAAAAATCACGAATATTTTGTAAATTCGATTGGCAGACCCTAACTGCGTAGTCTGAGTCTGAAATGAGACTAAGAAAAATCGAATGGTGGATCAAGCAGTCGTTTATTCCAGATCAATATACGATTGTCATGATCATCAAGTTGCTACAAACCTATGTCGCTCGCGTTGCACTTGACATAAACATACTCTTGAGAGATCTGCTGATTGATTAAGGAATTATATAATTAAGAATAATTCGTTTTAATCCTGGAATCGAACTACGACGCCTTCAAAAGAGATTGTGCGATGAATCTTCATCCATCAATGTCAATCATGAAAGGATTAAATGAAGACTGAACGATAATTGCATTAGCGACGATATTAATTAATAATCGCTATAGCGTCTTCAGGTTCCAGGATTAAAACCAACGAGAGAAGATAATAAACGAAACGAGAAAGTGTTCGTCGCTACAACCTATACCGCGAGATCTAGGTAGAACACTACGAAACGTTCGGCAAGAGCGAACAGCCACATCTTCCATTCGATCGTCGACGATCGTTCGTTCGATCGATCGTTTCGCGACCAAGAAAAAAGAAGTCCTACCCCGTTCTTCCGCGAGCGTTACCGATCAAAAATGCAATGGGACAGCGGTATCGTGTCGTCGCGACGATATAACAATAGAACAATGATACGCAAGACTAATTTATGGCAGGACGATCGAAGTGTATGGCCGGTTTCGGCCATTATTTGATTAGAACGCATTCTTTGATTCACGCGCACGCGGGCATCGAGATTTTCTCTGTTCGCGCGAGAAATGCATGTGGATTTCTTATTTATATATGTATATTATATATACACATAAATCCTTCCTTCTTTCTTTTTAAAAATCGACTACTAAAAATCGCCTCGTAGACTGAACAAGTCTTATGTTTCTCGAGAAGCGTGTGCGCTTTGTTGTTGTGTTTTTTGATATGATTTAAGAACGCTTATTATCAAGAATTATGCGTGACGATGATGTTGTTCGAGTTCGCTGATTTATATTCGCAGTTCTTTTTCCTTTCGTTTTTACGAAAAGTTTAGTTACGAAGAATTTACACGTGAGTGTTTGGCTATATCTTTTTGTGAAAAATATAGGAGAGTGTCTCGGGGATTACAGATATGTTAAATGAGGGTAAGGGCGCATGATTTTTTCGATGATCGATGCCGATTTATAGATATGCGACGAGATTTTAAAATATTTTGTTCGCGACGATGAGCGTAGGGGAGACAGATGATTACGTCGATGATGATGATACTTCGATATATCGATGACGAATCAAAATGACGATAAACATGTTTCAGGAACAAGTTTGTTCAACGAACGAAACATTCGTATCTTTTTTACAATCTATATTTCTTCAACCGTATCTTCGTCTCTTCTTCTCTTCTGGTTTCTCTTCTTCCCTTCTTCTCCCTTTTTATCTTCCTTTTCCCTTCGATTCATCGGTTACTGTCTCTTACTCTCTGATCCAATTTCGTCCTTCATCTCCACCTCCTTCTGCTCGTTCTTTAGACTTTCATGATGTACGGAAGCCCGGCCACAACTGCAACAGGCCACAACCCCCGACCCAACTCTCAATGAGACGTAGAAAAACTGTATCCTCACGATCCTTTCTCATCGCGGCATATTTTTCCCGTACAATTTCGTTTATAGATTACCTAGTTTAGTTACATTCTTCATTACCGCGGTACATTTACTTTTTCTTTTTTTTTTTTTTTCATTTTTCTCTCATCAAAGCCGACTATGTATATATACAGTTCGGCGAGTCGCGACGTGTGAACAACCCTTATTTATTCCTATTATTACGGATTCGATCAACGATTACAAGGTTCTTGGACAGACACACACAATGTAGTAGGAAGCAGGAAAGGATCTGGTAGATATTTCGACGGAGCTATAATTGTAATTATCGAATCACTTCGGTAAAATTCAAACGTATCTAACATCTCAAACAAATTTAATCAAAAAATATTCCTCAACGATCCATTTGTAAATTAAACACGTTACAGAATGAACTTCTAGAAAATCCTTCTAGGATCCATCCTCTAAAAATTGATTGTAAATTATAGCTCCGTCGCGGTTGAATCGTTTTAATAGTTACGTATATTATATCCGGTGCGCGGACGCTCTAGAACGTTTACAAGATGTTCGATCGAACTTGTGTTAGAAGGCTAGAGACTCTCGCGAAACTGTTATCCCGACGATTCGAGGAATCCGAGGAGCCAGCCCACCGGCTTTCCTAGGCACGTTTCTTGGATCGTCTTGCTTGTCCAGAACTTGCGGCTCGTGATTTTCTTCATGGACCGCGCGACACACCTGTATTCCAGATACGAAGACGTTTCGTCAGCCGGCCCTTTTCTTACTCAACGTTTCTTTCCAGCCCCCGTCTTCACACAGATCGGCTGTCACTTCGTTTTTCTATCATCTAATACCCTCTACTATGTGTTTCCTACGTTGCCAATTAAATCACTGCCCACTCTCCACGTGGATACTGATTTCCTTCAGCTTCGTAGTTCACTCATAATACGTATTATGTATACAGGGTGTTCTACGCAACTGGATCAATCTTGTAGCTTTGAGGAATAGAAAGTAGAAAAATGTTCATGGGGTAAAATTAAATAATTTAGGGCGATGCACGACCAGAACAGTCTACTTGTAGGTACAATAATTTACTAGCTGATAACGTTAGTAAACTAAACAGTTGCGAATTATAAACTTGTCTTTTACGATTTCGTAATTTTTTGTCCAATAAGATAATCAAATAGTTCACAATTTGTAAAAATTTTTTGCGTAGCTTCATTTACTTCATTATCAAACTTAGTTGTTTTATTAACAAAGTGAAAATATAAAATCGTAAATGACTTAATATTTTTTTTGCAGGGAACAAAAATTCGCGTGGTATATAAAATAATATGCAGTTCAATTAAAAAAAAATAGGGGTAATTTTGAAGTTCTTGAAACACCTCTACATTCAGATTGGACATACTTCATCTTGCATCATGAAATGTATCTCTATCTTCTATCTTACTTGAAAAACTAGTTTTGCCCAATTACGTAGAACACCCTATGTTCCTTTTCTTCCTCAAAATAATTCCTCATGGATTATCATCTTTATTAAATCAAAATCTAATCTTCCGTGAAGAACGTTGATTCGATTTGAGTCACTTTGAATCAGATTCTGGATATGTATGGGCAATGATTTAACTCCGCGATTACCACAGCCAGTTCACATATTTACCGCTTCCGAAGAATCCCTTCTTGGCCTTGTGGTCGCTCGATTTGCTAACCCCCGATGACACCGTGGCAGTTTTTCTGCTGTCCTTTGCGGTGAGCTTGTTAATCGGCTTCAGGCCGGGCAGCCCCAGCTTTTCGGACCTCTCATGCACTTTGCCCTTGTCCTTGGTCACCGGGCCGACTTTTGTCACTTTGGCGACTTTTGTGCCGTGGGCGACCTTGGCAGGACAGCACTGGTAGGGCTGATAGGAGGGAATCTTGGGTTTCGCGCTTTTACCTCCCATGCCGATGTAGAAACAGCCGTCGCCTGCAGTAAGCAAATATACAACGAGTCAGATACAGAGAGATTGATTCCAGACAAAGATGTGTGGCAAAAAAAGAGAGCAAAAGTTGGTAAGAAAATTGGCTAGCCTACGGCTGATTGATTCGTCTCTTCACGAGTTAATACGGATGGGGTGGGTTGAAAAATTAAAGAAAAAAAGAAGAAGATGTGAAGAGAAAATAAAGAGAGAGAAACAAAGAGATTAGTGACTAGTGCAGAGAGAACGTGTCACTCCAACCCCAATTGCGCAGCAAAAGCCAAACGTGCATATTTCTCACAGACGAAAATATCTCGCGGCGAGTCGACGACTCTTTTATGGCAGCCATTTTAGCGTGAACCAGCCTCCACTTAAATCTTTATCGAATTATAAAAAAGAATGAAATCCTAAATGGGAAGAAAAGATGACTTTTACATACTGTGACATGTTTCCCGTATGATTTTCAAATTATTCGAATTTTAATCATATTGAGTTTATTGAATCGTATCGCTAAATACCTCTTTTTTTTTTATAAATTTTAAATTACTCGTATAAAGTTTCTATGTTGAATTTCCAACTAGTTTATGTATGTTTTTATCCGATTCCTAAGTATCTACACGTGCGAATCGGAGTTTTCTGCTTTTGAAGTTATTGAAATCCCGCGAGCAATGGAATTATTGGCATGCTTCACCGCCGATATTTATCGGTCGTGAGATATTCCGAATGAACCCCCTCCGCGTTATTTTTTTATTTCCCCGCTCTTTCAAGCAGAGGCCAGTCCGAATCTCTTCGACTCGGAGCTCGCTGCAGACGACAGCTGTCAACTACAACAGGAACCATCGGCTCGCTTTGGAGAAATTTGTTGTTATTTCATTTGTTGGGTTGTAAAAGTGCGATCGAGGTCTTCTGGAGCTACGGTACCATCATTCTAACAACCAACGACAACAACTTTACTTACCTCTATAAAAAAAAAAGAAGAAAATGAAACATAGATAAATAAAATATAAGTTTGATACCAACGAAGAAAGCCGTATCGATAAGTGCATGTAATCTATCTACTAATTACAAATGAATATACGAACGAAACAGCGAGTTACAGTAGTCGTACGATAAAAATTTTCAAAATGGCCATTGTGTTTGGTCACGTAGCTCCATCGACAAAAGGGATGTCACAAGGGTGGCATGCAAATGAGGGAAATTCAAGACTTCTAGACGGTGGAGAGCAGAAAATAAGAGGGAGAGAGGATTCAGGCTGATATAGTTAAGGGAACGAAAGAATTAAAAAAAATATATAAAGAAATAGAAGAATTTTAATTTCCATGCAGGTACGCCCTACGGCCACTGGCTCGACCGTAAACGGCGAGCAGACGGCCATATCTTCAATTAAATAAATCTTTCATTTTAGATTATTTGTTACGGCCAACCCGAATCGCTCTAGATGGTAAATATATACATGTATCTCTACGTTCTGTTTTCTGCAGGGATATCATTGTATATGGTATATTATTTGCTTTTTTATTTTGTGATTCTTTATATCGCGCAGCGCAAAGCCCGTCACACTTTGATCTCTCACGTGAAATCCTCTTCGGCCTCCTCAGTTGTCGTCCTACCTTTACCTTTGTCCAAGATTTTCTTCAGAGCTTTGTCTAATTTCTTATTTTTCTCTTCATCTTCGTTATCATCATCTTCATCATCGTCGTTATCGTCATCGTCGTCGTCGTCGTCTTCGTCTTCGTCTTCATCGTCATCGTCGTCATCATCATCATCATCATCATCCTCATCATCGTCGTCATCATCGTCATCATCATCATCATTATCATCATCGTCATCATCATTATCATCACTATCATCATCATCATCATCATCATCATCATCATCATTATCATCATCACCTGCGTATTAACAGGGCCATCGATAATATTCTGCGCGGCCGGAAATGAGCGTGTACCTACGTTTTTTGTGATCGATACGGCCTCTCGGTCCAAGGGATTGCATGCGTTTAACGACTTAAAATGAATCACGTTATTTACGTGTGTATTATAACAACGAACACGTACGAATTTGTTATCGATATCGTTTCCGACATGGATGATCGCGACATAACATACATTTAGTAGTAATATACTTAGTACGAACGAAGGCAACAATCTGCACGTTCGCGTGTATCATTGTGTGCATTCATGGAAGTTCCTTCGATTTTTCTTTTCTTTTCTTCTTACACTGTTTCGTCGCTAGCGATCTTTTTTTTTAAATTAGAGGTTAATATCGCATCAATTATCGAAAGAAAATAAAATAAAAGATTGATTTTCTCTTGAAAGTGTCTTTACACTTACGTAGCCACGAAAGTGCAAAGCAAATGTTATTGTTCAGCTTTCGAAATTTTCTTAGATATTTATTGATCGATTAACGACAAAACAGTTCAATGGAAACGCGGTGAAAGAAAGATCTTGCATCACAAAACGGTTAGATATCGGGTGTCCGTAAGTTTTTAAACAAAAAAAAGCTTGATCAATTCTCATTTCTTCTGAATACTACATATTATATATTATATATTATATTATATATTATAATACTGAATATTACATATTAATAGTAGCTATACGCTCTGTTCCCATGTTTTCATCGAAAAAGTTGCGCTCTCGCCGAGACAGATGTTTAAATGAGCGTATGTGTATAAATTGCTGTATGCTGGTTATGTGATAGAGGGAGTGGTAATGGAGAATAGTGACGAATAAAATAAGTAAATAAACGAGTCATAAAAACAGATACTTAAGATAATCATTAAGATAGAAAAAGAGATAGACAGTAAAAAGTGGAGGCAAGAGAAAAAGTGGAAATTCGCATTGTACGGGTGTGGCTTTTAAATGCATTGTGAACGGGTCAGTTGGTCAGAGCGATCTTGCGCGCGCGTTAGAAGCTATATCATGAATCGACATTTTCAATAAATCTTTTTCACCGAGCTTTGTGAGATCTTTCTTTTTTCGTTCTTGTTCTTCTCAAAACCGAGCAATCAATTTTTGTTTCATTGTCCATACACCGCCGATCCTCTTCCAATCTTTTAAGCCCTTATCGCTTAAAGAACAACTCATCAATTAAGTTTAATTAAACCTCAAATATCTCTATATAATAATTATTAGTTCGTATGTAACGACTAATAATTTTTAATTATAGTAACTAATAATTTATAACTAATAATTTAATTTTATCAGTAAATAACCTCTATTTTCCTTGATCGAAATAATATCGATCGGTTTAAAAGAAAAAAATCGAAAAAACCATACACTTTAAGCACTTCAAGCGTTATTATTACACTTAGAAAGAAACTGCAAACGTAAATTATCATAGTTGTTCTTTCTGAACACGCGGTTATGGGGATTGTGATTGTGGCAGAGTGATCGGGGTGATCACCACGGCGCGAGTATTGTACTCGTAGCCCGGTGGTATGGTCACGACCGAGATTAACGTCACAAAGAACAGTACACCAGTAATAATAATCATCATCCTAGAAATCTCCTTACTTTTCTGTTCGATTAGCCATTCCAGAACTCTCTCCTCGTTCTTAAGATTACCTACAAAAGGCACACACGCATATCAGGATCAGCTCAGTCACTTGGTGTACCGAGATTTCATTTGTTCGGTTGCAGAGTGTTAAAATAGTTTCGAAGGGGTCGCCAGGTTTTTGGTCGCGGGGTACCTTGTGGGATGGATAGTGTCAGTTGTTCTTCCTTTTACTTTTTTTTAATTTAACGTGATCTTTATCGAAAGTGTTTGTATCATTGCAAATATTACTTTGAAAATTGTTTGAGTACCAAAAAGAAATTCCTTATTATTTTCTTTATTTTTAATTTTATTTCCAAGTGATGATAACGAATATTCTAATTTAATTAATAATTAAGGATAACTATTTGAGGCAAAAGATGTACAAATTTTAGAAAATATCATTATACTATCTATCTTTTTCTGATATTCAAGCGTTTGGTAATTTGTTTCGAATGAAAACAATATTTACTGTGCGATGAATCAATTTCCTTAGAATTGATTTACCGGGTTTTCACGATCTAGTTTCTCAACCTTAGCCAAGAATAAAATCTGAAACTGACTTTTCATCATATGATATGATCCAATTAGAATTGATCGAAATTTTCTTGAGAGTTCAATGAAAGAACAACAATGCAGATCAAAGAGGAATATCTACGAGGAATGTAAAGCAGAAATTTCGTCGTGTCTTTGTTTCAACGATATTAACAAACAAAAAGAAATATAAAAAATAACCACTAAAAAAAAAAAGAAAGAAAAAAACAAAGACGATCTAACTAAGGGAGTGCGGGTCTTGATCGCGATTGAACAAGCCAAGGATTAAGCAATCGAGACTTACCGTCGTACATGATGGGCACCCCAGTTTCGTAATAAACGAGCGCTGGGAACGAGAAGACGCCAATTTCGGCAGCTAATTTCGCGTCGTTCGACTTAACAAATTGTATACCGTGCTTGTCAGTGTCATCATCGATGGTCTCTAGTTCTGCGAGTATTTCCGGGCACATTTCGCATTTATCATCGTCTGTTTAAAAGAAATATCTTATTTTCTAAAAGATACTTTAATTTAGGAAATGTAACTTCTTAGATTATTGTTATCTACAATCTGTTAATTTCATCTAATTAAGCATCAACTAGTATTGTTGGGTCATAAGTAAGCATAACAATTTGAATTATAATTCTTAATTTTAGAATGTTATGAATTATAGTTTTATTTGGCCTTCTATATTTTATAATATATATAGCTATAAATGCTGTTATTAAGAAATACGAAAACTTATTCACGTTATTAATAAATTTAAATATAAAACATAGAAAACTAAATAAAACTAGATGCGAATTATTTTAGTAAATAAAAAGTATGGGATGAAAATAAATAATTCTAATGAAAGTAAAGCGTTCTAACTTGACGATATCAGTCGAGATTTAAAAGATTTATAGAGAAAGATCTGTTGAAAATGTATAGAATATAAAAGTATTCATTATAACAGACTTACAAAAGAATACAGCGAGATGTTCAACGTCGTTGATCAGCACCTGTAGCGTCTTCCGATCGACGTTCTCGATCACATCCGGTGCCTGACTTCGAAGTTCCAATATCCACTCTAAAATCGCTTCTTCGTGCATCATATCACCTGAATAAACCTGACGGAATTTGTGTCTGTAGAACGCCAATGCTGGTAGACCAGGAAGATCGTATTCCTTTTCGATTCCCTCATCTGAGATCTTTACAAAGTCGATGTCCTTTTCTTCGCACTCGTCGTCGATATTCTCTAGCTCCTGGAGGATCTTCTGGCTCTTCTTGTCTCCTTCCTTATCTGGAATGGAAAACATTAGTGTAGACAAGATATTTTTTATTTTGATCATTCAGAAGCTATATCGATCAACTCCATAAATTATAGAATAGAGAAAAATGATTTAAATATTTTTAAACATTTGTCTTGAATTATTTATTAAGTATTTCCGTGATTATTCGTGCCATCTGATTACGATCAGTGAACATATAAAAATTAATTTCTAATCACAGTAATAATCACATGGCTAGATAATAAATTTAACATAAAAAGTGGTATCGTTCAATTTGAATTCCGAGAAATTATTTAATAATTTTTTGCTTTACCGATTGCCAAATATAATATTAAATATTATATTTATTAATTCTCAAAACGTAATAATACTAACAAAAGAAAACAACGATATAATCGTTCTCCTCAAGAATATTCTCCAACATCTTGGCATTCACTTCTTCAATCTTCCCTGGGATTTCAAGAGTATCTTCATCGGTGATCCACGAAAGAACCTCGTCCTCATCCTCGATGTCGCCCTTATAGATCAAAGGCTCCTTATTCCTGAAAAAAGCCAGTGTAGGGAAATTCTTGATTCCTTGTTTCTTCGCGAATCCTGTGTCTTCTGTAGTGACGAAGATGATTCCAGTTTCGTCCAGCTCGTCGTCGATATTCTCGAGCTCTTTGAGGATTTTCTCACACTCGTCGCCATCCTCGCAATCTCCACCTAATAAATGAAAGAATTTTTATTATTAGACGTTGCACAGGTAGTTTAGGTACCAAAATAAGATTTAAAAATAAAGATACATATATTGAAAATAATTCATAATGTGCAAATTTACCATTCTTTTTATTCACTTCACATTTTCTTTTATTCTATTTGTAATAAAATGAAAAGGAATTCTATACGATACTTGATAATTTTCGAAACAAAGATAAGATACTCGTGACAACTCGAGACAAACTCGAAAAAAGATAAATTTCTACTTTTTCGTAATAAAGTCGAAGAAATATATTTAAGACCTGTATTATGAAAATTATATATATTTAACCTAATTATATTCAACTTATACTTCAAAACTTTAAAACTTAAACTGTGTTTTCGTGACGAACATAAATTAACAAAGTGAAGGAGTATACTTACTAAAGAATGCGACGACGTATTCGTGTTCTTCGATCAAATCGACGAGTATTTCATCAGTGACTTCCTCGATGGTAGCAGTGTTCTTTTGTTCGATCAGCCATTCAAGAACTTCGTCCTCGTTCAATAAATCTCCTTCGTAGAGAGCCGGGATCTTGTTCTCGAAGTAGACCAGAGTCGGAAGGTGATCGATACCGTACTCCTTCGCCTCAGCATCGTTGTCCATACGAACGATCACGATTCCTTCCTTCTCCAACTCGTCGTCGATGTTCTCCAACTCGTTCAGGATACGCATGTCCTGCTTGTCGTCTTTATCGTCTACGGAAAGGAATCAATTCGTGTCTCGTTTTCGCTCGCGATCGACCAACAGCACCTACCTAACCGGTAACAGTGGAAGAATGTTAAAAGGAGGTAGAAAGACGAATCGATCGCTTACAAAACAGGACTGCCAAGTACGGCGAGGTCTCAATCAGCTTCTCCATCATCTCGTCGGTCACCTCCGGTATCTCCGAGTGCTTCTTTTGATGCAGTAGCCATCCGAGCAGCTGATCCTCGTTCATCAGATCGCCTGCAAAATTCAAATATCATTTATTGCAATTTTTTTTAGTCTTTATCTAATCTAGAGTATGAGAATGCCTATGATTGTGAATGAGAGTCCTTCAAGGAGCTTTCTATGTGTAATTTTTATTTTATCTGACATGTTATATATTATACAGTGCTTTTTTACGAGGGATATAATTTTTATTTGAAAGACGTGCTAGGTTTTTAAGTTTATTTTTATTCCTTTCTTTGAAACCTCACGAAATTTCTATCTCTCTTCTTATTCGCTTTTTCGAATCTCTCAAAGATGATAAGAAATTTTTTACTTAAATTTATACAAAGCTGCGAGAATCTTTACAAAGGACGCGATAACTTTTGTTTCAACTCATATAAAATTTGGGAAATTTTAGGAAACGTATAAAAATTGTCGAAGTACCTTCGTACACGTGTGGTATTCTTTTCTCAAAGAATACCAGTGTAGGCAGAGAGTCGATGCCATATTCCTTAGCTTCCTCCAGATCAGAAATTTTCACGAACGCTATATTGTGCTGATCACAGTCATCGTCGATGTTCTCCAATTCACCAAGGATTTTCTGGCTCTTCTTCTGATCCTTGTCATCTGTTAAAGGAATAATCCAATAAATTCAATGCATAAGATGATATTTCATATAAATATCTATTTTATATAATGCGCGTAAATAAATCTTCAAATAAAAAAGAAATTAATCACTGACAAAAGAGGACGGCTACGTGAGGCATCTTCTCGATGATCATATCGAGCACTTCATCTGTGATGTCTTCGATCTGATCGGTTTTTTGTTGATTCTCCAACCACTTTAGAACCTTTTCTTCATCCTCTAGATTTCCCTCGTACAACGTTGGTATTCCCTTTTCGAAGTACAGCAGGCTGGGAATTTTTTCGATACCATATTCCTTTGCTTCCTCTAGGTTGTCGATCTTCACGAAGATCACCCCGATTTGATCACACTCGTCGTCGATGTTCTCCAGTTCATTGAGAATCTTTTGCGATTTCCGGTCGTTGTTGTCGTCTAAGGATAATTTGCAATTTGTAAAACGTTGTTATTCGATAATTTTATAAATTAGTTAATCTTAAACAAAATTGATTTCCAAACAAAAGGTACGCAAGAGCATTATTAAGTTCTGTCATGAAATAATTAATTTTTAATCAATTAAAAATTTATTCTACATGTTTGAATCATTTTGTACAATTTAACTCTGCTATAGTCCTAGAATTTTTGTTTTCTCAATTTCACTTTTGCTTTAACAAATGAAACTTATGATTTCAACCGAGTCCGTAATAACTTCCTATAATGGTTTATGCAATCGTCCATAATTAATTAAAAAGAAATACCTGTAATGCTTTGAGAAGCACTTTAATATAAAACATCTAAACTGTAGAAAAGTTGAAAATTTGAAGAAATCTCGTAATCTGTTTCATATTATTCCCAAACGTAAATGACAGAAAAATACAATTGAACAAGAAAATTAATTTGAGACATGTAGCAGAGTTAATCAATGGATTCTGTGCGAATGAAAAATCTTACAGAACAGCACGGCAAGGGTTTTTCCATCCTTGATCAGACGATCCAACATTTCGTCGGTGACATCCTCGATCTCGTCCTTCTCCAATTGCGACAGCAACCACTCCAGAATTTCATCTTCATTCTCGACATCCCCTACGATCATCCAATTTCATTTCATTTAATTTCTAATCATATATCCAGTTCTCTTTTCTTTCGTCCTCGTCGGTTTGCCCAATTGCTCCACCCACCTACCCACCATCGTAAAGATTCGGGATTTGCTTTTCGAAATACACGATCGCTGGGAGAGAATCGATGCCAAAATCTTTCGCAGCCTTGTCATCGTCAATTTTCACGAACTGGATCCCGTGCTTATCGCAATCGTCGTCGATCTTCTCCAGCTCGTTCAGCACCTGCATCGAATCTTCGTCACCGTGGTCGTCTAAAAGTTTTACAGGATAACAGATAGTATCGGTGTAATAAAAAGAAATGATTACTGGATAGTAGATCTTTATGCATTTGTGAGAAATTCGAAGATACAACGCATACAATAATACACAGAATGCACATATGAACATATGTGTAAGATTGTACAAATGTATAAAAGGCGTAAGCATGTAAAAATATATAAAATATCTATTATTAAAAGTACATATGCGTCTGTAATATTTAATAGGTGAAATAAATCTTTGCTGAAATTTAATTTTTTTAATTGCGTTTACAATAATATGAATTTGCATAAATAGTTGTAGTTTAGAACTGATATTACTGTAGATTATTATAGCATGGAGTATAAATGACGAATAAAAAGTTACATACAGAATAAAACGACTAGGTTATCGATATTTCCGATCAAGGTTTGCAGAGTCTTCGCAGTTACATCCTCGATTACGTCCTCTTCGTCTCCTGTGCTTTTGTTCGCCACCAGCCACTCCAACACGTCTTCCTCTTTGCTAAGTTCGTCTGTACAAATTTTTGATTAATATCATGGCAAGTAAATTATCGAGATTTATTTTTTTCAGCTACATGATAACATCGACCGTCCTAATATTAGTAAAGTTATATTAATATATTCACTGTATTATACAAGAAAATGTAATTAAAAAGAATCTTCCAACTTAAATCTAACTTGATCTAGAGATCCAGATACGCAAATTATTTTGATAATTTCAGTATCGTGTTGTTCAAGGTAAGAAAATTATTAAAATACGTTTTTTCAATTGTTTAGAAATTCAAACGTTTCACAAATATTTTTAATTTACTTTTGCTTGTTTTAAAATCGTCAATGCTTACGCTCGTAAATTATAGGAATCTGGTGCCTGTAGTAGACCAGAACCGGAAGAGGACCTAAATTATACTCGTCGGCGAGCTGTTCGTCCGCGATCTTCACGAAACCGATCCCCAACTGATCGGCCTCGTCGTCGATATTCTCCAGCTCTTGAAGGGCCTTGAGACACTTTTTGCAGTCAGGCTTGTCTGTCCCATTTGAAATAAAGGACAATGTTATTCAGGTTTCGTGGTTCTTTCGGCTATTACATATGGAAGATAGAGTCGGGTAGTTTCTGGGTCAAATCGGGTTAAATCAGGTTTCCTCTTACATTTCCTTCTTTCGAATTTAATAGAAACTTGAAAAAAGTCAAACGATAATTTATAGGAATATTTTGTAATTCTTAAGAATAAAAATTATTCTATGTCAAGTACTTTTTCATAACGCAAGGATTTTGTGGGGGAATTAGTATACAAGATTTCTCTTAGTCATCATACGCATTCCTTCTATTCTAAGGGGGCAGGAGGGATGCAAAATGATACACATCCTAACATCCAAATCGTGACCATCTTCAAGTGCACAAATTAGTAAACTGAACATATATTCATTTGATTTTTAATCTAGGAAGTATAGCTTTTCCAATTTAAGAAATATATCTACATTCTTCACCACGTTATCGTCTTTACTCGTGCTTCTTTGTCACCATTTTCCCTCTAAGGTTTCAATTCTTCTTATTAAGGTGAATAGATAGACGGATAACCGCTGAAAGTAATGCAGTCGTTCTTCGGTGTTACTTGAAAGTTGGTTAAGCATGTTTATCGGAGGAATGAAAACGTATATGGGAACATATAGTCAAGCGTTAGTGACGAACCAATACGTTTAAGAAGAATACAAAGTGTTTACTTCATGATACAGAATACGCTTTATTATTATATTTATTACATAAAAATTTTGACCCTTAAGAGCCAAGGAAAAAGAATTTCGCTGTGATGCTATCACACTTACCTACAGTGAAAAGAATAATCTCAGATAAATAGAGCACAATATTCTGTATTATACTGTATTAAATCATTATACCATCATCCATCGATGAAAAGTATTGATATTTATACAAATGTTTGAAACTTAATTTCAAACGAATTGACGTTAAATCGTCAATCATTGAGAATCAAAGAAGATATTTCTTTTCTTCTCAAACGTTTTAATTGATTCATCACGGTGTGTGTACAAGCATTCGAAAAGAAAGCTGAGCGACATTCATAGCAGTGATTTCATTGAAATGTGTACTTACTAGAACCGGCGCCAGCACATCGTTGCGTATCCGGACCTATCGATATCAACACACACAAGAACGTTTCACATATATGTATTATTTACAAGTATGTTGTAAGTGATCGGATCGCAAAGTGGAACGAATTGTCGGAAACCCTCATCGAAGCATAAAAGTACAAAGTTAGCTTTCTTTTGCGACCCATCTACGCTTCTTGCATTTGAAATTCAATTAATTCATCCATCTTTGCGATGCGTTAATTATACCACAACGGACAAAGTTTTACAGACGAATAGGAAAAAGACGAATACTGACAAAGGATCGATGGTAGTCGGTAGTATAAAAGGAGAACTTTTGCTGCGCTCTTTCCAACGAAGAAAAATTTTGTTCACGATATACAGGTATTCACAATGCTTCTTTGAACGAATAAAAGATCGTAATTGTACATTTTTTCAATGTTTCGAAGGACAAAGAGATTGTTATTCGACACGTAAGATATTTTTCTTCGCAATGCAATAAAAGAGGAACGTTCACACAATGCTCTCTCGAAGGAAAATTTTAATGGCGATGTTCTGCAGAATTTTGAGAAAACAAAACGATTACTCGGTACGTGGAAATTTTTCGATGAAATAAACAGAAAACAGCTATAAAGTTCTTCTGGACAAATAATTTTGATCGCTCGTTTCCACAATGTTTCGAGGGAACGGAATGATTATGCGATACGTGAAATATTTTTCTTTGTTAAAAAAAAAAAAAAGAAAAAACAAAAGAAGAACATTCATAGCGCTCTTATGGGCGAAAAAACATTTTTATCGCGCATTTGTACAACGTTCCAAGAAAACGTAAAAATATTTATATAGAGAGGAATTCGTATAGTTTTTTTACAACACTTCGAAGAAAGATTTGTTATACGATATTTATTATATGTAAAAAATTCTTCTTCGTATTAAAAGCTAAAGAGAGCGTTAAGGCGGGAAAGGAAATGTACATCATGATGAGGTAAAAAACGTATCTACAAAGTAACGCTGTAATGATATTTCGATATCACGAAACGGTGTCATTGCATTGAAAAAAAAATCTCGCTCCTCGTTAATATCAGTGAAAATAAAACCAAAGAAATCGGCTTGAGACGAGACATGTTAATGCGACCGAGCTTCTCAGCTGCTTGGACACTGATGAAAGCTCTGTTAATCGTAATCATACACTGACAGAGCGTCTGCACAGACGTATTAGTCAGACAATAAAATAATAATAAGAAAAAATATTGCATATTATGTACACGAGTTGTTTATATCGATATACACATATTTACATATATATTTGAGCACGTAATTCGATAATGAATTATTTACATGGCTGAAATCAAAATATTTCCGGTGGTATTTTTATTATTTTTGTACAGAAGAGTGTGTTTATGCAGACTGAAAAAATATATTTGATTCGTTTTACCTTCGAGATGATTTTATGATTCCTCTACATTCTTCCTGATGAAAGGGAAATATATGTAAACTTGCTTTCAAGGGAGACAGAAAGAGAGAGAGAGAGAGAGATGATTTTTTTGACAGAAGAACATGTTGGAGTCACGAGGGAAAGAGAACTCACAGAATAGGACTGCCACGAAGTCCGTTTCCTCGACGATCTTCTCTAAAATCATTGCGTTCACTTCCTCGATACGATCGGGTAGATCCATCGCTTCTAGGCTCGTTAAGAAATCTAACACATTTTCTTCGTCCATCAAGTCACCTGAAAAAGCGAAACGAATGACGAAGGAAATTTGTGTAAACTTATAATGTAGAAAATTTATTTTGTATTCTCTGCAATCGTCAATGATCTACATAGAATGTATACTTTTAAGAGAGAAAATTTATTTTTGATTCCATTCATTTTTAGTCGTCAGTACTCTTCACTTACTAAGATCTCTAACATAGAAGAATTGTTTCTTTTATCGTTTCCAAATTGCTTTTTTTTTGTAAAAGATTCAAATAGCAGAATGAAATCTCTAATACAGAAAAATTCTCTTTTATCACCTTCAATTATTAAAATTCTAAATGGAGGAGTCTCTGGTGCAAAAAGTTCATCTCTGTAGAGGTTTCGCATCCTTAGAGACTCTAAATAAAAAGCTCTTACAATTATATCTAGAAAATTACTTTTCCATCTCGGATAGTTTCGAATCGTAAATAGAATTCTACGCGATAATATTTCAAAAGGACAGGTTTAAATAACATGATTGATTTATTGCAAAATCAGTTCCACAGCTATACATTTCATTCGCAAAACAAAAGAGTTACTTAAGACGTCCGTTGCATAAATCAATTGACACTGTACCAATTCTACGCGGCTTCTACGCGTAGAATAAATCGGTTCATAACATGTATCTTCGATCGTGACTTCCTGTCGCTTTTATTTACCATCTGGTAACGTCGAAAATAGTATCTGTTGCACTAGCCACAATGGAAATAGATGCAACTTGTCGTTACATCATCGAAGGTAAAATCAAGCCGAAACGGTTCCGGGTGAAAACTAATTCTATCGAGGTCCTCTTTTTTCCCCAATCTTGTTTTATTTCGAAGAGGACGGCCGAGTTATATCTCGCGCATTTACTTAATAAATCTACAAGGTTGCGTTGCCAAATGCGGGTTTTGTTGATCACAATGTAGCACGATTGATGATCGCACCTGTCCTTTGGTCTGCTTTCGCGTTTCTTGTCCAACCGCGTTCAATTTCCGAGCTTCTTCCTCCGATTTCATTAATGTGACCCGCTTAATTCTCGCTTCTGACGAATATCGTTCTTCGTCGAATAATTTATTTTCGGTCTTTTTCATCGATCGGATGTTTCGTGTAGTCGCAGAATATTGAGTTTCAAGCAGATAGTTGCTCGATTTCTAAGTTCTCTCCTGACCTCGGATGGATATCGTCTTTTCTAGACTTATTCGTATTATTTCTAGTCGATGGAAATTTTGTTACTTTCTTACATTTGTGTTTGTAGTGATTCCTAAGAATGTATGATGATGCGTGTGAAAAATGTGTTGGCTAATCAAACGTATTATACAAATGTATCAACGAGTATCGATGCTGTTATAGAATAAAGAATATCGCCCAGTGAAGAACATAATATTATTCCATAGAAGAAAAAATTACATAAAATAAAGTATATTATACTGCACAGAATAAAATGTTTTAAACTTGAACGCGTCATTTTCGTAATAAACTCGATGCAAGTAATTATAGAAAGTTACAATTCGGCCTATCTACTATAACATAGTAGAACAACAGCTATTTATTTCCATCCTAAAAGTATCCGAGTGCTTGAAGACTTATAGATTACAGCGTACATATGCAATTATAACAACAACTCATTGAATGTATAATATATGCATTACACAATGTATAACTCATAATTACAAGAAATATATTTTACATTACAAGAAATATATAAAAGTGTTAGAAAATTTCACTGAAAGTTTCTAATAAAAATCATCAACCATCATCCCCGCTAACTAAACTCCTTAATTAACATAAGACCCTACAAGCCGTGTCTCCTTGAAAAATCAATTTTACACCAAAGATATAACGTTCGTATCATCCCCTAATAATATTTTCAGAGTCATCCTGAGCGACAAAATTTCCTGATACAATTATGATCGTGTCGTTGGAACTGATTTCTCGCTTCTATTCGATCCGAATCCTCAGCAATGTCTCCAGAAGAGAATCATATCCTGCGACAAATTTCGACGCAACTGACCAATTTGTAATGACGTTCGAACCGATTTCGAGATAGCGAGCGACTCAATGAAACAGCGAGTCACAGTACGCGCCGACGTTGTAATCGGGTTGGTTACGTAACACGCGCATTCCTTGATGTATCCTATTAATTTCTCTTAGCCGGCTGTTCTCGTGTCATCGGCCAACCGGAATCGCGTTCCCAGCCGGCGATCTCCGCAGACCGACATCAGCGGTTTTCGCATCGTGTTGGGGTGGTTATGTCGAACAAAAGTCGAGCACACGGCCGTCGCTGTTCTACAAAGGCTAACCTCACCAAATACCAACGCGTGGGATTAGTGCCAGATTACGAAGGTGGTCTGACCAGTGCAACGTTTCACTACTCGACTTCGCGAAAATCTGATTCATTGCGAACTTAATGCAACTGCGATCGTTATTTCTTGGTTCCTATTTCTAGTTTATTGTTACAGAATTCTGATATTATTGCAGAGGTGTGAAAATGTGGAAATATAGTTTGCATAGAATTCTATATATATAGCATTATATATGGTATTTTAGTATTATAAATATTGCACTGAAGAGATTATTATAGTATTTAGTATACTTTAATATCATAGCATGAGGAATTGTTGTCTAGAACTGGTAGAAATTTAGATTAAAAGAGCAAGAGGATGAATATAATAGAACGAGCTCTTTCTGCTTTTCTTTATATTTTTGTAGTACTTTTCATATGAATTCTTTTGAAAGTAGCATTATATTAGTGATTCTTTGTATTTATTGGGATATTATTATAATAACAATAAAGAATTATGGGTTAGAATTAATAGAAATCTAAATTTAAAGCGAAGAAAGAGCAGGCAGTAAAATAGGACGTTGACGTCTGACTATAGCGGGTTTGTTCTACTGGAACCAGACAGAATGTTTAAATCGCGAAAATTCGAGAACCCCGACGATTGTTCTGCGGATTCTGGGTCAAGTACTATACTGCGGCGAGTCTCGAACCTTGTTTCTCATACCTGGCAAGGTTACCGAGATCGCGGCCGGATTCCAATAAAAGTTTGGCGAACTTTCAGCCATTAGGAATCATTACTATCCGCTTTTGTTCGTCGTACGCGTGAACATCTTGTAAAAGGAGCTTCCGTTTTTTATTTTCTTTCAGTTTTTCTTAAATAATTTAATATTTTATGTGGAAAACGTATAAATTGTTGATTAAAGATCTAACCTTCATAGATGATCGGTTCTCTCTCGCGGAAATATGTGAGGGCGGGGAAGTTTTTGATGCCATACTGCTTGGCCAGTCGTTTATCGTTGATCTTGACGAAGTCTACTCCGAAGTGGTCGGTGTCGTCGTCAATCTTCTCCAGCTCGGCCAGCACCTTGTCGCATGTTAAGCAACTTCTCGCATCTGAAAGACAATTGTATCTACTTATTCTTAATTCGACTGGTATTTCGAAGGCTTCGCTCCAAGATCCTTCGTTTATCGTAAAACTTAATATTTATTTTCACACGAAGAATCTTTTTTCCGGGAGATAAACAATTAAGATATGGATCGTTGAATGGAAAGTTGGGACATTAGACTTGCAATTTGAAGATGGCTCGAAGGTTCAATATTTACTTTGAACAATGTACTTTTTATCATATATTTATACATATATTTATACATATATTTATTTAAAAACGCCTGTATCGTATCTTCCTATAAATGAAGGGTCATCGAAACCTTTATTAGAAAGTTCAGAGGTCATCCGAATGGTTAAATTTCCAATTTGCAAAGATTGAATATTTATGATCTTCTTTCATAGTATAATAAGATACATTTAAACATTTCAAATAGCATTGAAGTCGTCCGATTCACCACCTGCAAAGAAATTAGCCTGGTAAAAAGTGTACCATTTTACTCTCCTCGAAGCAACATCGACAGTCGAAATAATTTCACCAAAAAATCGTCTCGACAATGTTCGAATGGCGTCAGAAGTGAGTTGGTAGGAGGCAGGTGTTCGGGAGATTAACGATCATTTCCCTGCGGACAGTACGAATCCTTGGATAGTGGCCTTGTATTACAGAAGAAGGAAAATTAATCCTTCGCGCACGAGTTTTATGCTTATCGCCGTGCATTGGCTTGCCAGTTCCAAGCGTTCTTGGCCGGCTCTGATTCGTTCTGCTCGTCGTCGCAGCGACCAACTTACGCGAGTGTTGGGTTACAATCATTGGATATGGACACCAAGGTATCCCATCGCATGGTTTCTCCATCCATTCTCACCGATCTTGACGCTTAAGGAGATCAAGATCTCGATTTAAACTCGTCCAGACAAAAAGGATCGCGAAAAAGGAAGGGAACATGAAAGAAGGAAGCGAACGAACAGGTGGACGTCGCCATTTTTGGCGACCACGTCCTCAGAATAGAGCCACAAAGGCTGTGAGAGGTGGATTCGACTCTCTTCTTCATTCTTTCTCTTTCTTTGCTCTGACTGCTTCTTCTCACGCAGCTTGAATACGCTACTGCGTTCTCGTGTTCGATTCTATTTTTGCGGTGGCTAGCAGGGCTTATCTAAAGCAACGGAAGAAACAAAGTTACCTTTATCTTTTTCGGTCGATTCACCCTCGTTTGTCTGCTTCTATTTATTTTCGTTTGTTTTATTTACTTTTGTCCTTTTACGTTTCCTTCTCGTTGGAACGTTAGACCCATGTCGTTGAGATGAGCAGATTTAAAGGCTGCTTGCAGACACCTCCGCGTGCAAGACTGGCAGAATGCAGTCTGAGAGAGAGATAGATAGATAGATAGATAGATAGATAGAGAGAGAGAGAGAGAGAGAGAAAGAGAGAGACAGAAAGAGCAGCCGAGACGTTGAAGTACATGTGCCAATTAAATTGGATCTATTCCATTCGCTTTGCCTGTGCATTGGTGGAAAGTTGGGAGAAATTGTGCGGTAATAGTTACGACGATGGTTACATTAGAGAATTTCTTGCTGGTTAGTCAGCGTATTAAATTTGTTGAAATAAACGTTGAATAGAAATAAATAGAATTGCTTAGAACTTTTACATGCAATCTGAAACTTTTAAAGATTAATTCGTCGTATTAAACTCTTATTTGATTTTTGTATTAATTAAATAATCGTGAATGCGAAAGAAGAGGTCAATAATGGTTATAGTGAATTAAGTTTTGCCTTTGGATAAATCGTTTGTTTGGATTATAATGCAGAGTTACGATAATCCTCTCAGATTCATCGAATACGAAAGCTATCTCGAACTGATTTTCCCGGTGAAACAGAGACTTGCAAACAAATATAAATAGAGCGACACAAAACAATTCTATTTTTATTTCCTATCGTGTCCACCCACTTGTTCCACTCCTAAACGGATCGTCGAATCGAGAACGAAAAATAAGCGATATGCTAGAATTCGATTTCACGCTCACCGTATCGATGATCGCGGTTCGCTCATCATGAATCATAGATACTACTGTCCTGGAAATTCTAGCACATTATCCTCTATCTAATTTCTTCTACGACAAAGAGAAACAATCATAGATTAATATTTAATTATTTCAATTATTTATTGAACGCAATTATTTGCTGTAATTGGAAAGACGTAATATCGTAAAGATTTTATAATTGGGCACGCTTCTAGATTTTCTACAACAACACTCGTATAAAATTCCATATACCAGATATTATCTAATCTCTTTTTTATCGCATTATTCAGCACTTTTGGAAATTTTTTGTTGTCTATTCTCTTCCCAATTCTAATTCCTCGTAATTCTTCAACTTCCAATCCTCCGTGGTTTCTCGAAATTCTAAATTATCGGATTTCTATAATGTAAGTTTTTATTATTTCCGCAAATGCAATTTCTGTTCAGCCTAATTTTCTAGTAATTCTTTGCCACTTTCTGACTCTCAATTTTCTACCATACTTCTGTCGCCCCCATACGACACTCATCCTGTTTTTTGCTTCAGATTTCCTTCTCACGTTTCACCTATCAATTTTCTTCCCATTTGCACCCCAAGGCGAGAAGTGCTCGCGAAAAGACGTCCACAGACGAAATGTAAAGTAAAACGTCGCGATGGACGGCGAGGCCGCTCGTTCTTGTATTTTTAGTGGCTCGTAAACTAGGTACTGGCCGCCGTTCGATCTAGTCGTCTCTGTTTCTCGTTGTAGCAGGGGTTATCTTTTCTTGCGTGCGAAGAAGCGCGCGCGCGCGCGCTCGCTTAAGTGTCTCCGCGATTTCGCCACCTTGAAACGTCGAAGAACGTGGCACGTGGACCAGACGCGATTATATCGGAGAAATTTCCATTCGAATAAAGATCGAGTGTTGTAATGCTGATATGTACAAGTATTTTCAGGACACAGATACGTGGTTTTGATCGAGTACGAAAGTACGTGGACACTTGTTATAGAAAAATTATATATATATGTATATATCGTATGTGTTGTATATATAAAATAATTTGAAATTTGCACCGTAACGAATAGGCTGTGGATTTTTATACATTTATGAAAAATCTGATGGCGCAAGAATGCACAGAATATAAAACAATATGTGAAACATCGAAAGTATAGTACTGGTTGTAATTTTTAGCGAGTAAAACGATTCTCTACTTCGGCTCAATTTTTAAAAATATATTCATAAAAATATGATTTTGCATAAATATCTCTCTGTCTAGTAATGAAATACGACCGTCTTGATAATATTGGAAACGTTTGAAACCGTATATAGAAGCTACAAGATATTTATTGACCACATATAGTTAACAAAAAATTAATACACAGTTTGAAATGCTCGCTAAACATTGTGGTTTACCAATACAATGAATAATTGACTGTTTTAATTATTTTTCTGATCTCTGTGATATATATGCACTACTCTGTGATTATATTTGTACTAAATATCTCGTATCCTCTATGTATGTTTTTACATTTGTTTCAACCTTTGTCGCTATAATCGTGATAATCGGACTTTATCATGCTAGGATTCCCCAAAGTTTTGTATAAAATGTATAACATGTATATTCATAAAAGATTACTACGGGTGTTTGAATTTTTTAGCGGGTAACTGTATGTAGATCGACGTGCTTCGGCCAGATGTGTTGTTCTCAACGATTAGGCGAGATTGATTACAATGAACAACCGCTGCGATTCGTACGAGTGCCTCTAAACCAGCTTTTAAACTGGAGATTAGGTTAATTTCAAGTTAACGTGTGTTTTGTACTGTTTCAAAGCAGGTTTTCATGGCTTTTATTTCTGGAGTTTAGTAGATACTTTATGAAACGCGATGGTGATCCTTTTAGTTTTGTGGTAGATGGTGGGAAAAGTTAAGGATTAACATGTTAGACGAATCGTTAAAAATTACGAGATGGTGCGAATTGCAACCTTGAAATTACAGAAAATTCCAAATTGACGAATGATGTTAAATGAATTAAAATGAAAAAAATGGGTAAGAAATAAATAGAAAATTCAGAGTGGAGAAAAATGGAACTTTGCAAACTTTGCAAAAATGAAATTATAGAAGTCTGATAACTCGAAATTGTAAAATTATAGAATATTGAAATTTAAGAGATAATAAATAACTAAAAGCCTTTGGGAAATTTTCAAAAGCGAGCAACGTGATTTATAGAAGAATTAAATAATTTTCAATGTAATGTAGAAATGAATTGGAAGTATCTATATGATACTTTATTGTATAAAATTATAAATTACATACATAACCATTTTTTAAGAGAAGAAATATGTAAAAATACTAAAGGGAACAGCTGATACGGAGAAACGTATATAGAAAATTTAATGATCCTTTCGATAATGATCTTAGTCGAGCAAAGGGGAAAGAAACGTACAGTCGATGGTTTTATTTATACCGGAAGAAGCATTCGAAGCATATCTTCAGGGTCCCAGTCCGGTTCTAAAGATAGCTACTCAATCGGCCGTATTTCTTGTCTCGCGTAGACGCGTGGGTCGCGATTGTGTTGGTATTGGTGAGCTTTTGATGAACCAACGATTTGGGACATCGCGTGGGTGTTTCGAGTTTGCGCCGCAGAACAGTTAAACCCATGCGTGATCCTCGAGTATCCACCATTGGGGCCAGCACGTGCCGCGATTATTTTCCTTCGATACCGCGGTTCACGCGTGTGAAATCATTCGTTTAATTTTTTTTTCTCGCTGAGATAAAATCGAGAATGGATCGAGATTCTAATTGGGGAACTGTCTTCGTTGTATTTGAATTGGAGCAAGGACGAGTTGTGAATGTTTTGAAAGAGTTAGGCTAAATGCCTCTATAGTTGATATTTTATCTATTTTACTTAGTGAACAAATAATCTACGAAGAAGCATAAGTGCGCTTAAAAAAATTTTATTATTAAATTAAGGGACTTTGATTTATATAGAAACAGACCTTTTTGTGAACTCTGAAGTAGAATAAGACGAGGGTTTTAAAATACTCTAACTACCATTGTTACATTCTTTGTGAAATTTTACGAAGTCAGGGCTTTAATATATATATATATCAGGAGAAAGAAAACAGAAATTTATTTGTAACTAGTATTTAAAAACTAAATTCTATAAATGAAAGTGTGCTCTTAATACCTTTCTGGATTTTTTAATTGTTGTACGATTTTAGTGGAACTGCAAATAAAAAAAGATTCTAAAAAACTGGAGTATGAATCAATGGAAAATTTCGTGGTCAAGTTCTATAATAACCAGGTGCAGTGACCTGTACAAGCAGTATGGTCCCTAACCAGCGCAAAGGAACAATGTTACCCGACAATTCTTTTTACGGCTGTCTCGCCATACTTTATAGTCGAGTTTGGCACATTTCTGTCTGTTTTTTTTACCAATTTCTGTCTGTTTTCTTTCGTAGCATGTGGTTTCGAATGAATCTTTTGCATGTCTGCGATCGTTTTATTACCGACTTGTACTCCTAGACATTAAATAATCTCGGAGAATCATAAACGAGTCGGATAAACATGGAATTACCTGTTACAAAGCAACATTTTCACCAAGACCATAAATTTCATAGTTCTCCTATATAGCGAAATATTTCCTCTTCCTTTTCATTTCGAAGCCTCCAAGCGTGTCTTGAAGTATCCAGGTTACGTTTTCCTTTCTATCCTTCCTTTAATTTAAGAATCCCTTAAATTACACATTTCTTTTCATTTTTCCATCTTTTTAAGTATCCCTTAAGATATTCGATTATGGTGTACATCTTTTCCAATTTTACTTTTACCACGCCGAACCTCTCACAGATCGGGACGATGATTCGAGATGAATAGTTTTGGACAAAATGATTGAGTGGAATTATTTTTAAATGAGGTTTCAAGGCAACAACGCGGAGGAGAACGCGGTCGTTCTTCGGGAGTAGACTATAAAGCTATTACAGGGAAAACGTAACTGTGCGGTAAGTCTATGATTAAAGTAGCGACGACATGCTCAAGCAAACATACCACCGACTATCTATACTCCTGAATAAACAACCTATAGTATCGCAAGTATATATATATATATATATATCCAAGCAACGCGAATAGTTGGCAAAGGATCAGTGGTGCTTATCATTGAATTAGCAATTTTCTCATTCTCACTTTTTCCTGGCAGCGCGATAATTAAATTAACTCGCAGAACAGGTGGCCAACTATTCGATACCTTCGGATGATCAAAATCTAACTTATAATTCCCTTCCCTGCTGTTTTATTTATTTCTTAGGGGTAAAAAGCCCATTGGCTATCTTCAATTATCTATACGTATGTCGATTAAATGTCCTTTCCTTTGGGGGATGATTGATTTTTTACCTTTAGATCTGTCACTTTTTCAACTTTAGATGTTTAGCTAGATTGCTCAGATTATTTGTCAATTAGGTCAGCTATTGTATTTTTTATTCGCCAAAGAATTATAAAAATTCTACACAATGATATTTTCTATCGTTTCTCCAAATAAAAAGTGTCGAAATTTTTAACAAACTTAGATTACACATTTTTGTTTTCTTCTCATTAGCGAGAGGATCAATTTTCCGGTCACTTCTCTCTTCGTTCACCGCGGGATTAAAAAAATGTTACACGATAATATCTACATCTTGAATAAATATGTTCCTTGAATACAATATTCTAGTAAATTCCTGCCACTTTATTTCCTATTTTCACGAAAGAGAGAATAGTCGTACAGGTGAAAATATTACTTCAACCGTCTCGCGATGCCAAATGACGCGGAAGAGGAAGATCATCGAAGCACCGTCATGTAAAACAATTTTAGATCCTAGTCGAATCTTCGAAAGATGCTCCACGTTCCTTCCTAGCGATCTTTGCGCGATATTCGGCCTTGAAAACGATGACCTAGCCTCAGCGGCCGTAAATCGCGCGGAGTTACAATTCTCACGTTTCTCTTAATCGTAAATCCATTAAACTAACAGAACGTTACCACGAGCGAAAATTTCCAGATTCCTCGTGCAATCTCGAGGTTAATGAGAGTGAAATTCGAGACGACAGTCAAATCGGTTGCACGCGGCTGAGAAAACAGAACAGTTTATTAGTGGAACGAAAGCTATAGCAAAGCCATTTTCTTCAGCGAACAGTGTTTCTAAGCCAATGTTACCTGTTTCTAGTCCGACCTTTCCTTCTTCATTCGATGGATTCCTACTAAATCATCGATGAATCGCGAGATTTCATACCATTTGCTCATAAATCACGATTTACGTGGTTCTAACGTTTATTTATAAAATGGTACCTTGTCGAAGAGTTTCGGAGGAGGATCAAAGGGTAATTGTTCCTTGTTAATGACGCGACAGAAACGATCGACATGATTGGACAAGGAATCTTCTCCTTAATTGACGGGGCGGAAAGAGCTCGTCTTTCAGGAAGCTCGAAACGAGGCAGTGCGGCTGGAAATATCTCTTCCAGTGCACTTGTCTTCTGACACGCGTCTGATCTTTCATAATCTTTTCTACTCGCCTCGAAACCCTTTTCGCTTGTTAGATACATCCGTTGGTAAAAATCGCGTGTTTTTAATACGATGTTTTCATCTTACGCGAAATAACTTCTTTATTAGATTATTATTATTAGGTTATATGGCGCTTATTTGTTAACATCACTCTATCATAGAGTACTTCATCAAAGAACTCGTAACAACCTCTACCAAAGAACCTAAACAATTCTACTACATTAAACACCAAAAAGTAAACGTAATATACAAGGTCCGGACGAAATCTGCGCAGAAAGGATAGGAAATAATGATACCTTGTACAAGAATAAATCAGAAGTATCGTTTTGCAACGGAGTAGAAAGAAAGTTTAGTATGCAAGAGTGGCACGTAAACCTCATGATTTTATGAAACGTAATTATGTTTGACACGAGCAACGAATAGAATACCGACTTAATAGACTGTGCAAAAAAACAACTATAAATAGACAACTATAATTACACTGCGAATGTTTATGCGAATCGATATTTTTATGTGCTTCTATTTTAGAGAAGTAAATTCTAATCAGCGATCTGTTTTACCTGTTACATGCAACAACGAGCATACTACAATACTTGAGATATTTTGTGTATTTTTACGCATTTTTGCATCATCGCAACATTTCAATCTCCTGCAAATGTATAAAAATGCACAGTGGACCTGTAACCCAAATCAACTCTGTCGAAGCAAAACTCGAAAAACGGAAACAGAAAATTCAGTTTTCTATCGAAAAATTTCGAAATACGATCTCTCGCTCTCCCTATCTTCTTTATCTTGTCAAACTTAACGAAATAATCAGAAGAAAAAGCGGCGTGCACGTGGCAAAGAAGCCGCGAGAACACGGCGGCTGGAAATAGGCCCGCATCTCGAGCTCGTCGTCCGGGTCTTCACGGCGACTCTGTTAAAAAAGTCTCGCCCCTTATCCCCCATCCTAGCCATGTTATCCCTCGAACCAATTAAGATTTTCGTCTACCTGGAGGTGGTTCCAGTTGCACGATCTCAACACTGTTGACTCGAGGACGATCTTGGTTGTGGGGTGGTCGAGGACGGTATGTTTTCAGTCGAGACGATAGTGATAGGCTTGGCGGCAAGCGCTAAAATAACTCGAACGTGTGCTAAAAGTGGCGGCTACCGGAGCGCCGGCCTTGCTACGGTAAGCTTCGGGAGAGGTGTCGCTCTTCCTTCCCTACCGATCGACCAGAACCCCGGCCAATGGAGTTTTCTATAAAAGTTCACCGAATAAATAATTACGCGTCCACGTCACGAGAAAAATAAAGAAAAAAGAAAGAAAAAATAAGAGGGAGAGTGCGGGAGAGATTTTGTGATGTTCGAGAGACTATTTTTACAGGAGGCTAACAGAGGCGAGGATGAGCCGCAACGAAACGTTCCTCCTCGACTTCGCGCCGGTGTATTTTCAGAGTAACTCCGTTACGTCATGAAAACGACGTCGAAGATAGTCGAGGAAAAAGCCAAAGAAGCCCCGTTTTTCAGATGGAAGAGAAATAATCGGGTTTAGGCTTCGATTCTTTCGGTTGTGCTTCTTTTTCTACTTAATTGGTGGAATTTGCTTTCTGGCTGGGGTATGTTTTGCTGCGTTTCTCATAGTTGCGATTTGGTCGAACTTGATAAAGCAAAGGGCTTAAATTGTTATGATATTCTTCAAAATGAAATGCTTTTTCACTTATCAAAATTTTCTGTCATTTCGAATATTTTACAGATATAGCTCGTCCTAATTGCATGGGACACTTTGTATATATCTTTCCTAGCAAAAGAGTTGATAAATCTTATCCGTTAAATTGTATACTTTATCGCAGTTCTACAATTAAAAACTGCTGTTTTATCTGATTTCGCATGATCATTCGCTGTTGGCAAAGAGCGATAGCAATCGTCCGAGATATTTCGACGTGAATCGTTGCTGTTGGTTATTTTGTTCGTCTTTTAGCGTGTTAGCTATTACGTCAGGAGGTATTATGAAAACGTGATTCAGGGTAGAGTCTCGAGAAGAACGCGACATACGTGAGAGACGTGACACACGAGTATACACTAAGAACAGGTTGTCAAGAGGCGAAGAGGAGGATAACCAGTGACCTCCTGCCTTCGAAAGGCTTTAACCCTTGTTAGACCAGGTGACAGTTTATCTTTACATGTGCCACTTCGTCATGCTCCACTTTACCATTTTACCAGCCAGCGCCTTTCAATCTTTGTCTCTTTTCTTCTGATGTTCTTCGTCTGAGCTTCTCGATCTTGAATGTGAAAATAGCGATAAAAAATAAAGCAAGACGATTCGAGGTAAATTACTAAAATTAATCGTAGAACTGGGAGCTTCTTTAGAACGTCGATCTTGTATAGCTGTTACACCACGTCATAGAACCAGTGTTACCGGTGTATTAACTACATTTTAGTTCCTAATTTGTTGGATTTATTTTTTAGGAAATATATAATATTTTAGAAAATTTAGTTTTCTTTTTATAAGAAATCACAATTTGTTCCTCAAAGTTCCGTTTATAGCGGATAGATTAAGCTTATGGAGCAAAGAACACTTGTCCTGAATTTATAATGAGAGCTTTGACTTATAATTTGACTGATTAATCATTTCTAATTACTCGATTCCTTCAGAGAGATGAATAATTCTCTAAACTTAAACTCAACGTTTACGCATCTTCTTTAAATATCTCGTCTGTCAATGTTAATTAAATTGTCATACTCCATGTTACAACGAATTGTCTTGCAATTACATACGTGAAGCTCCTTGACCCGACGATTTTCATCGTCTCGTCGTTGAATTATGAGCACGATGTACGCGAGTTCTATCGATTGAATTAAACGAACGGCTGGCAACACATCTTGATATGTCGCGATCGCCACCCGTTCACATTTGTGTGCGTCACGACACTGTGAGTCAGTGGCCGGCGTATCTCTTGCATTGGAGCAACAAAATCACAGCCAGACCAACTTCATAAACTCCTATCGGCTTTCGCCTCAGCCGTAACACTATCTTTCACTCAATTTCTCGTACAAGGTTAATCCATTTACCATTCACTTCCGCTTTCGTGCCATAACTGTCTAACAAGCGATGGTTAATAGATTGTTATTTTTATCTTTCCATTTTTCAGTTAATTAATCACACATCATGTCATCATGTACCTTATCATATTTGCTATAAAGTTCTTCCTGTTTTCAAATTTATTTTGACATGTGTACACCTATATGAATGTAGTAGTTTCTTTGAAACATCATAAAGCAACTCTACCAAATATTTTTCTGTTTTCAGAATTATCATAATATACATAGGAGTATAGTATTCTCTTTAAAACGTCATAAAACTTTATGGTCATCCACGCAATGTGCCAGCTATTTTCATATACTCTGTTTATATCCCACGTTTCAATGCTTCGATACAGGCTTCGCGTATTGTACCGAGGTAACCCTGGCTTCTATATTTACGCGTTTAACTACGATTTTAAATGATTCTGTGATTAATGCATTCGTTAAACTTCCATTGCACCGAGCCACCTTGCGAGCGTCTAAATTTACGTTCTCGTACTGCGGACGGAGTATCAATGAAAGATTCTGCGGTTGTCCTCGAACCAAGTGTCAAAATCGATACGTTCATCGTCTAATCGTTACATCAGTTTCATCCACGTGAAAAGATCCACTGGATGCCGCATTGGAAATTTTATGTAAACGTTTTACCTTGCGTTTCGTGTTATATAGAAAGTGCAAACGATTTTGTTTGTTCATGTTCTGATAAACGTTCTATTGTGCCAGCTTCTGTTCCCAGCTTCTATATTTACATGCTGTATCCAAAAATTTTGTAGGATCAACAATTCGTTCGGCGCCTGTTGGGTACATTTTATCCTCAGAGATAAATAAGTCAGCGTGTGAAGTCAAAATTATTTGCATAGCAGAGGATGTAACGAAGATCTATGAAATCATAGGATGAGAAGAATTTTCCGATACTTTAAATTTAGAAATATATATATAGAGTTAAGATTCTGAGATAACAAAATAGTAAGGGTATTTGTAAATTTACACTTTTACGGATTTTCACAGAGTTAGAAAATAATTGGCAAAAAATTCGCAAAAGAACAGGTCAAAGTTACGACATAAAAATTGTGTCCTATCGAATAATCATTTTACTACGGTAAGAATTTTTGAATATACATAAGATAACCTTCTGATGTCAAAACATGCGAGAATTATAATTCGTTTTTCTACTATTATAAGTCGTAATTCTTCAAGATTCTCTTACGATTTTATTATTTTTAGAGCCTTGACGATTTATAAATAAAATATATACATATATTTCTAGATAGAAAAATATTAGAAAATTCTTTCCTGTTTTATTGTCTTATACATTTTCGTCAACCTATATATTTCGACCGCGGGAATAATTTTCTGATTCACAGCAAAAATTCTTCCGTTGTTTTGACATTTGTTTTGTTAAAAATACCAAAGAATGACGTAATCACGAAACGGCGAATGATGGAAAAACAATAACGTACAGTTTGATAGAGAATTATTATTAAAGTCACATTATTTCAATTGCAGACGCAGACGCTTGCGAAGATTCGCATTTACCTCGAGACGGCTTGTCCTACTGAGTCGACTCCACTTGGCAAAGGGAGAGAATTTAATACTTGTTAATTGTCATGCGAATGCAATCCGCGTGAATAACGTGTATATTACCTCCTATATATAATTGTACACTCCATCAACGTCGTTCTCCCAAATTGAAATTCGAGACCAAAAGAAAACATCGAATTTATCTATTTATTTTCTTGAAAATCTATCTATCATCGAACTTATGAAAAATCTCCTTGAAAGGAAACCACTGAATTTATGTACAATCGTTTTCTTCGAAAATCTATTTCATCCATTGTTAACCCCTTGCGAAGAGTTTTACGTAAAAATAATATTAAACGAGACGTTAATATTGCTTTGCAAATTACTTATTACGACAAACTGATTCTTTAAATATTGATTTTGATTATGTCGAATACTATGATCTATCAACAACCCCAACGCACTCGCACGATGAAGTCTAAAACTTGAAACGAAGATTTTTCATTCGGAAAGAAACAAACAAGAGTATAAATTTATTTGTGCAATAATGTTCCTCGATTTTCTACTTTTTATCGGTAAAAATAACGCAAGAAACAATTTTGCGGATTATTAACGTCGCTGTAATGGAGGCAGCAAAATGGATTCAGCAACGGGTTGGATCGTCAGGAATGGCATGGTCGTCAGGAATGGCACGATCGCTCATTCTGGAGATTCGTCGAGGACAAAAGGTAAAGAAGATGGTCGAGACCAACGATTTCAACGAGAAACAGAGGCGTCAATCTCCTGCCGAGAGATTTATTTATAACGCGTGAACGCGCGTCCCCGCCTTGGTACATTAAACCGTGCACGTATTGACGTCTCACTTGTCGTCTTTTGCACGCAAAACGATCTCAATGACGAATCGCGTGTTGCAGTTCTGGCTTTCATCGACACCCACTACGGCACCGCCACAGATTATGTAATTCGAAGATGAAGAAGAAGAACAAGAATAAGAAGAAGATGAAGAGAACGAAGAACGTGGAAGGGTGGAACAGGCGTCTTGCAAGCCAAGAAAATTTTACAAATATTCGTGCGATGGTCTGATAAATTCCATCAATCTTCAAAAATACGCTGTTGGTCAAGTATCTGGCATTTAAATGTAATAATTGATAGAAGAAGTCAGTTTAGAATTTTGATATGTTATAGATGTCTTCAAATAATAATCTACGAAAGTAAAGGAAATTTCTATTGATTGATTGATTTACTGTCTAATTGATAACAAAGACAGTTGAAAATTCGTAGAAGTTGATTCCAAATTGTGTTCATTGAATTTCGAAATATTATTATCACTATAGAGCAATTATTTGTGTGTCACGTGATCTCACTGTCACGTTAAATATCTCGGACATTTCTAACCCAATTTCTGAGAATAAAATATCTACGTTAAGCACGTAGTTTCTTAATTTAGTATAATCTTTTCTCGAAGAATTTCGATTCCAACCCAGATTTCTTTTAGAGGAGCGAAAAAGTTGGAAGGCGATGGAGGAGGATCGAGAGCCAGCTTCGCCTTAGAGTCGCTGAACCGAGAGGAATGCAAGAGTGAAAATGGAGAGTGAAATAGAGAAGGGAAGAGAAAGGGGGATGGAGCATACAGCACGAGGTACCCCGAAGAATTTGCTGGCCGTACCAGAAGCAAAAGGGCTGAGGCTATAAACGGGTTATGTAAGATTGAGTAGCTGCCACGTGTCGTCGGACGTCGCATTGCTTCTGTACTTCCTGAGTTCACTTTCGCAATCGACAAACCTAATGCCTTTCCAAAAGTCTGGAACGTCGAAATCTTCCAATTTTCAAAGTCTGTAATCCGTTATTTTTCTTTAAATAGTTTTTGAAAATGAATGGAACATCGTTGAAAATATTGTTCACTGGCAACTATGATCTTCGAGAATTATATAGCCAGTAGAATTGCTTAAATCTTTTCAATGTTAATTAATCTGGTGATATTTCATCTATATTCCATCTTAATTAAAAGAGATTAAATGACTATAGTTTAGGAACTAAATGACGAAGCTGATCAGTTTAGCCTGCTTGTGACTAAAGTAATAAAGAGTGGAGGGTGTTATAGCACGATAAGATACTTGAGGGTTAAGTTTGAAGTAGTATTTTATTCTCATTAATTCTGTTGAGACTGTTCATGAATTATTGATGGCGTGTATGAGGTAACACGTGTTCATAGTGAAATATATTCTAGTCTATATTGTGTTTGAAATACTTTAAACGTCTCTTTAACAACGCAACATTCTACATAATCGTAAAATATAGAATCTAAGATGCCATATTATCAAAGTTAGAATTATACAAGTATTTCTTTTCACAAATGTTTACACCCACAAATGTATGAATCACAAATAGAGAACCGAAACTATAGAACCTAAATATCAGCCTAAAATACCGGAGTTAAAAGACAGGACCTAAATACAAGATATTAACCATCGATCTAATATTCAGAACTACATCTTTTCAAAACACCAACGAACACCCTCCAATTATCGAAGTCAGAACTATTAAAAGTTCCGAAAAACCTCAACAAGCATCTACAAGACAAATCCTCAGAATCAATTATTTTACGATTCCAGAAACTAAGAAAACAGCGCTAGAACGAAGGGGGGACAGCAATCATCGTCATCGTCTTGCTCCACCCTCTTGCCAAAGCAGAGAATCCAAGTCGCTCCACGAAACTTCTGTCGTTGGAAAATGGCAATACAAACTAAATTGGAACCAAATTAGAATGAAATTGGCACGAAATTTCTTATTAGAAAAGAATACCAATCAAAACGAAAACATCCACAGTCCCAGGATGAGAGGAACACTTACACCAATACACGGCAACAAAGTCCTTCTCGTTGAGGAGTCGCTCGAGCTGTTTGGCATTAACTTCCTCGATGACAGGCTCGGCGTCCTTGTGGCTACCCTTGGACCGAGGCTCGTCCGGTTTCGTCCTCGCGACGGCGTCCACGGTGCCTAGGAGGGCGCATAACACCGCGAAAACACCGAGAAGGACGATCGTCTTCGCGTATCCCGTCGGCATCGTCGTTGGCCCGTAGGTAGTATTCCTCCTTCGTCTCCGCCAGCACCACCACCACCGGCCGAACCGTACCGTCGAAACGTCGTTCGCCGTCGACATCGCCGCACTGACTGGCACACCGGCTATTTTTGATTTTTCGGACAGCGGCGCAGAGCAAACCGACGACGACGACGACGACGACGC
>NT_176945.1:1124093-1134537 GCF_000188095.3 Bombus impatiens
ACGACGACGGGCACGCCACGTTCGTCGCCGTTTTCAGCTTCATCGCGCTACCCCCTGGCGCGACCGGCCAGGAGCACCTCGAATCTCTGCTATGAGCCAGCGAGAATCTTTTCGCGCGTCTATTTCTTTATTATGGTTTACGTTTCTGTTTGGGCTTTGGGCTTGTTGCGTTTCACTGGGTCAGGGTTTTCCCTTTTTATTCTTCGCGTTGAGATGGTCTTTTAAGGATTTTTCTTTTCTTCTGCGTTGAGGTAATTTAGTAGTGTGGCAAGAACTTTTATTCTTGCAGTTCTATGTACAATTATGTGCAAGTGATACAAGGTTAGATTATGCGAGACTTAGCCGACGGATGTCGACCGAGTGAGACTATGCGCGGAACTCGGGTTGATTATTGGCCTATCCTCGGTGTCTCTGTCCAGTTGGTCCACAAGGGAGCGCATCGAAGCAGAGAACTTTCCGTCCGGTTAGCTGTCCACGCAAAGGAGCGGTTGGCCAGAGCAGAAAACAAAAGGAATAGGGGTAATCGTGAAGGAAAAGATTGGTCAAAGTGGATTTGCACTTCCACTTATACCGATTCTTACGTATGCGTTTTAGTTTATGAGTAAGTTTATGTCTATTGTTCTCGTGTAACATGTATGTTTTTTTTTTTTGATTATGTATAAGTTCTATGGTTATTATTCTACCATATAGTATAAATGGAAATCAACGTAAAGTCGGAATGCAAGCAGAAATAAAAAGTTTGTATCAATCAGCGAGTGGGTATGTTCAAGGAAATTGTGACCTGCGATCAATCATAATGGACCGCGCACTCGGTCAAAGCTTATGTTATTATAACTACGCTATACCGTATACTATATAAAATGTAGCCTACTATAGCAGGACTTTTCTTCCTTCTTTGATTTCGGATAATTTCTTCGGATTTTTCTTTTTCCTTGCGTTGGGATAATTTCTTAAGATTCTTAAGAGTTTTCTTTTTTCTGAGATGATTTTTTAGAATTCTTCGTTCTTCTTCTATTGGAATAATTTCTTATTTTTCTTTCTTCAGTTTTATAGGAAATTATTGGGTGGGTTTTTGGTCTCCTTGGGTTGAGTGATCTATAATGATTCTTCTTTCCTTTTGCGTTCGGAGTTCCTACGATGATCTGGCTTATCTTCTTCATCGAATAAGTCTCCGTTTCTTTCCTTTTTCTCTTACGTTGGGAGATTCTGCGAAAGATTTTAAAATGACATTTGAGAATTTCTGTGTTTCGTGATTTAACTCCACTACGTATATAAAACCATAGTATCTCGGTTGAATAGATACGCGAAGGTCAGATTGAACCAACTAGTTTCCACTGAGAACGGTGTCAGAATTCAAGTCGTATTAAAATATGATCTCCTGATAATCCATTAATACCTCTGAATGCATTTAACGAAGAGAAAGAGGACATAACAATCCATAAAATAATCTATACGATAAACGTATGAAATACAAGAATTATGAAATACAAGACAACGAGATCTTTAAATTTTAAAGGTATTACAAGAGAAAGATATTAGAGCGATATAAATATCGATATAAAGATATCTTCAGATATACACACCTGCTTTTAATCATACCGTCGCAAAATACATTGGCGAAGATCAAAGTTTCTTGTATCTTATCTCTTCCAAAGATACACTTCAAGACACCATTTTTCCACTAACACGTTATTTTAAACTCTCAAATACTTCCCAAAACTCAGAAACTTAAAAATTGTCTCTGATAAAGATCTACTCTGATCCACGGTAAATCTAATTGATCCTTGCATCTTCTACACCTCCGAAAAAAAGTTGCGTTTCTCCCAAAATTCTTGGAATTGTCGAAAATTCACAACGATATCTGAGATTAGTATTACGTAGCTCGCCATGTACGCTAGTAAATGTGTACGGTAAGACGAGGATCTTGCTAGGACAGGTAGTTGGTCAGCGGCTTCGGTGCAGAACGGTATACCATGGCGGCCACCAATCGAAAGTCGCGAATCGCCATCGTCGGGGGTGGTTTGGTACGTGTTTTGACGTTCGAAAATAATTTTTTTGCAAAAGAAATAATATTTCGAAAAGCTTTTACTAGATATTCCAAGCTCGTGCGGAAAATTGATATAGTGAGTCTTTGATCTTTTAGGTTGGTTCTCTGGCAGCTTGCTATTTCGCAAAAAGAGGCCATTCTGTGAACATTTACGAGTATCGCGCAGGTGAACTTCTTAAGAATTTTCACTATTTATATATATACATATATATTCTGTTGTGTCTTCTTTTTAATTTTAAATTAGCATATAACTTGCTTTCTTATGTATTTAACATAATTTCCGATTTTCTTTTACTTTACAAGGATTGTTTAATAACTTTCAATTCTAAACGTATATTTCTCACAATTACGATGCTTTCGAGAATCGAAAGCATCGTAACAACAAGCTTTTTGTATTTTCCTTCTTGTTATTCAATGTTCAGTTGCTGTGATAGAAGTGACTTCGGAGCATTAAAATCCCTTCATATTCTTCCATACGCGTATTCACTTTTACGATAAATAAATATCGCGTGTTTGCCATTATTTTTTGTTTTTTAGAAAGATAATAGAGATGCAAAGATTAAAATTCGCTTATCATCATTTAGACACCAGAGTGGAGTATTCTCGAGGCCAGAGCATTGACTTGGCTGTGTCGATCAGAGGGCGGGAAGCTTTAAGGGCAGTTGGTCTTGAAGAGGCAGTGATCAGTCATGGCATTGCTATGCATGGTAGAATGATCCACAACAAGGATGGTACCCTGAAGGACATACCTTACGATATTGTAAACGGAAATGTGAGCAATTTTTTTAGAACTTCTACTCTTCTATGAAAGTTTCTATGTATAATATTTAAAAGGCAATAGTCACTTTTGAATGTTTCTGGCACCTTCTCTCTCTCTCTCTCTCCTTTGCAGTGCATTTACTCAGTCAGCAGACGACGCTTAAACATAGTTCTATTGAATGGTAAGTAAATATTCAGAAATTCATTGACGTACATCCTTCTCTCTCAAATAATTAGATAAAGATAATAACTAACATTTATTGAAACAATCCAGATAAGTAACAACTAATTAGGAACTTCGCTCGTTATTTCTCAATTTTGTGATAAGAAAAAGCTGCTTAAAACAAAAAACAAGACGTAACAAGATAAGTATAATAAAAAATGTGAGAAAGTTCTCGCTTTCTTTTCGTAATATTATACAATCATAAAGATGGTTTAGCAATTGCGTTTGAAAATGATCGTCACGGATTACTAATCAGCTGATGTGTAGACTTCTTGAGAACCGATTAATCGGATAGTCGGCAAATCAGTCAAAACTCTAATCTAAATTTAACCAAAAGATTTTGTAGGATCGATCATTTTGATAAAAATCGGATCTTGATTTAAAAGAATCGCGAACGAACACTAGATGCTCTTATGTTGAAAGAAAAATGACTGGATATCCGATAACGCGGCGGTGCGTGAAGCCACAAGAATTCGAGCGTGTCAAGTTTCTTGCTACTACTAGCTCGTGCCTCTTACGATCTTCTGCGTAAAACGCCCCAGTGCCATTTTAATCTGATATGTACATGAATACGTATGAAACTTTCCATACAAGATAATATCTACGCATTCTATTCTTTAATCCGTACAGCTTTAAATTAATCGACGAGGCATTAGACCTTTTCTATTCAGCATTTTTATCTTATTTTGGTTTGCACAAGCACCTTTAAATCTTCTACCATCTGTTGTCAAAGATTCCGTAGGTTTAAGTAGCTTTGTGACTGCTTTCCCAAAAGATATGCCTTTTTTAAACAATATTTTCTACTAATATTTACAGGCAGGATTTTGAAGTATTTAATTTCTTGTGATGGAAACAATGTTTTCTAAAAATTAAAAGAAGTTATAATGAAATGATAAAGCAAATTTCTGAACGAGCCGAGTTGAGTCCGACATTCGAGCTATGGCTTCATATACAGGGTGGTTGGTAACTGGTGGTAAGAAGTCGAAAATATAGAATAAAAATTTTTTTTTTTTAATTTTTCCTCCGAGAAAATCGACTTTGAATTTTCGCTCGGTACGCGTGCGGTGCGTTATAACGGATTTCACTGTAGATCGTTGTCTCGATGGAAAAATTAAAAAAAAAAAATTTTTATTCTATATTTTCGACTTCTTACCACCAGTTACCAACCACCCTGTATATGAAGCCATAGCTCGAATGTCGGACTCAACTCGGCTCGTTCAGAAATTTGCTTTATCATTTCATTATAACTTCTTTTAATTTTTAGAAAACATTGTTTCCATCACAAGAAATTAAATACTTCAAAATCCTGCCTGTAAATATTAGTAGAAAATATTGTTTAAAAAAGGCATATCTTTTGGGAAAGCAGTCACAAAGCTACTTAAACCTACGGAATCTTTGACAACAGATGGTAGAAGATTTAAAGGTGCTTGTGCAAACCAAAATAAGATAAAAATGCTGAATAGAAAAGGTCTAATGCCTCGTCGATTAATTTAAAGCTGTACGGATTAAAGAATAGAATGCGTAGATATTATCTTGTATGGAAAGTTTCATACGTATTCATGTACATATCAGATTAAAATGGCACTGGGGCGTTTTACGCAGAAGATCGTAAGAGGCACGACAATCACCCCCTTTCTGCTTGTATCGCCAGTTACCAACCACCCTGTATTTTTTACTGGATTTTCATTAAAATGTTAAGACGTAGAATATATCGCTACGAATTTTTTGAATTTAATGAACATGATAGGAATTCTTTTTATTCGATTTGATAAAGAATAGAAAATGATGTTAAATTTTCTACAAATCAAACATTTCAAAACTCGACACTTAATTATCCTTTATTCATTCTTTCTTCGTTTTTTTTTTTTTTTTTAAATTTTGCCTCGTCGAACAGCTGCCGATAAATACCCAGAAGTGAATCTTTTCTTCAACAAGAAAGTGGTGGATGCGGATTTAGATAATGGGGAGCTGAAGATACTAGAGTAAGAATATCTTCATAAAATAATTTAGAAAATTATTTTGCGTTACGTACAGCTCGTTGAATTTTGTAGCACGAAGACTCAAAGAACAGAAGAGGTAAAAGCGGATTTGATAATCGGCGCCGATGGTGCTTACTCGACTATCAGAAGAGTAATGGCGAAGAGGCCGCTGTTCAACTTTAGTCAAACATACATTGAACATGGTTACGTCGAATTATTCGTCCCCATTGGGAAAAATAACGAGGTAACTGCAATTTTTCTTTTCCACAATTTTTTTTACACATCTCAATTAATTTCCCCTATATGCGATTTTACTTAATCGAATTTAAATTGGAAAACGGATTTTTAATCCTGAAGAGAATTGAAAAATATTGCTTGGAAATTTCCATACTATTAGATTTCTAATTTTCGATACCATGTACAATAATTTAAAAAGAAAAGAAACGAATAAATAGAATAGATACGAGTCATTTGACATTGTTCACGAAATCTCGAAAATATGAAAACCTCGCTTGGATTGCAAGTTTGCGATGAGTGGTCAGCATTTTCATATTTGGCCACGGGGACAATTCATGATGATAGCCTTGCCTAATGACGACCATACATTCACTGGTGACATATTCGCCCCTTTCTCGACGTTGGACAAGTTGAAGACGCCGCAGGATCTCTTGAAGTTCTTCGAAGAGCAATTTCCGGACCTACTGCAATTAATTGGAAGGGAGAAGATAGTTAAGGATTATTTCGACAAGGAACCAAAGACATTGATTACTATTAAGGTGAGTCTGGGTGGATTTGTTGTTAATTGGAAAGGAGGCGTTAGTTGAGATGATTTTTATCTTATTAAGGTACGTTTCAAAGCTTTGGATTGTTTCGTTATATTTAAGATATTGAAATGGAAAATTACGCGAGATTATATATTTTTAATACTCCAGTTCCAATAATTTATCCAGTCTCTTCTTTGCGATTCGAATTAGTCATTTGGACTATTTCAGACAAAATCGGAATAAATAAAATAAATATATGGAATTGATTAAATAATAATATCCAGTGTGTGTATGGAATAGTATTCCATTCGAGTATCGTTGCTGTTAGACTGGAAACGTTTATTCATTTATATCTATGATAAGTATGAAATTAATAAATAAGTAAGAAACATGACAAGCTATATAAAGATGAGCAAAGGTATAAAAATTACAAAGGATAAAATATGTATTACCACATTTTGAAGATAAGATATATTTTTATCCAAATTAAATACGCATGAGTATTGGTAGTCGAATTATGATTAATCAAGTACATACGTACTTGGAATGATAACCATCTATTTAGTCTTAATTAAATTTATCTTATCTTTCTATTTTTTGTAAACACGCTGTAGTGCAAACCATATCACGTTGGAAAAACGCTTCTCGTTGGGGATGCTGCTCACGCCATGGTGCCTTTCTACGCCCAAGGAATGAACACGGTTAGTTTCATTCGATTTCACGTCTATTTAGCTTCATAAAAGATATCTTCCATAATCTTGGTCCTGTTACTTAAATAACCATCGTTATTAATGGTCTCACGAGTCTTTTTATAAATTATTTTCTTACTTTGCCAGGGTTTCGAGGATATTTTATTACTGGATGAGTTAATGGAACGCTACGATTCAGATTTCAGTTTGATTCTTCCAAAGTTCACGGAACTTCGATGCGAGGACGCACATGCTAGTTCCGATCTTGCCATATACAATTATATCGAGGTATTTTTCTCGTATTGAAATGCTATCGAAGTGAAAAATAATTTTTACCTCCTACAGTGATTCTCTTTTTTCTGAAATTCTTAATTATCATAAGAATGTTTATTTCATGCAGTAAAGCTTCGAGGCTTCATGAAGGAAATAGAATTTTTTAATTGATTAAGGTCGATTTTAATAATGCAAAGTGTATTTGTTTTTTTAGTTTCGAATAATGTCATAGTTACGGTAGAAGTAGCAAGATTTAAAGGATTTAACGGAGAAAAGGAAATTTGTTAATTGATTAAAGTTGATTTCAACGATATCAGATATTATAAAGATTAAGTACAGGTGTAAAATTTTCAGATGAGGGATTTGGTAACGAGGAAATCGTTCCTTCTTCGAAAAAGATTAGACACGTTCCTGTATAGACAAATTCCAAATACATGGATACCACTTTATAATACGGTTCACTTTTCAAGGATGAAGTTTCGCGACTGCGTCGCGAACAAGGAATGGCAAGACAAGGTGAAATGTTAATAAAAATATCAAGGAGATATATAACAGTTGTAAATATTGTTAAAAATATATATGCGAAGAAAGAATTATATTTTTATAGATCGTACGCAGGGCTGGCTGGTGTACACTGTTCTTGATTTTTGGAATACTGGCGGCTCCTGTAGTTGACGCATTTGCAAGAAAGAGCATTTCCTATTGAATACAAATAAATAAAGTGTACCATTACCTGGATGTAGAAGTGTGTCCATTGTTTTTGCAATAAGATATTATCGTTTAATATTATGGCGATCCTTTCAAAAGGATCCTTAGAAAATGAATTATACGTTTAAGTTCCATACAAATTTTAATTCTTCTGCTATATTTTTTTTACTACAGAGGATTAATTAATTATTTATATATTTGGTTTATTTGTAAATGTCTATTTGTAAATTTGGTTTAACATTTTCATTTATTACTATTTTTTTCTGTACTAATAAATATTAATTACGAAATATATCAGCTAAAAATGACACATTCAATACTCCCTAATCAAATTCTTCATACAATTCTTCACTAAAATTTCTAGAAAATATTTAATAGATAATATTATTAAACCACTAAATATCCCCATAACAGTGTCTCCAAACACTAACTACATTCAAAGTATCACAAAATACTTAAAATATTATACAATTTATTTTCCTTTAAATAGTATAAATATCTTCAGCGATAAAATAATTGTACCCCACATCTTGTCCTACTTTCTTTTCATAAATGATCATTATTTCGTGATATCACTATACAAACTCAAGATGCACCGAATCCGCGTTTTCGATGTACTTGTGTTTCTCGTGCTCGAAAAGGTTCACCAGGTGGCTGACGAATTTCTCGTGATATTTCTCGACTTGTTCTCTCGTTGGTTCTTCTATCTTTGGTAACTCCATCGGACTGCCGACTGAGAAAAAAAATTAATTAGCATTAAAGAAGCTGGAATTTCCTCTATGAGAAAATAAAAATTTTCAAACGTATTCCAAACACCAAAGTCTCTTCCCTAAAATTATATTTCTCGAAAGATTATTGTATTATAGAGCTAGATATTTCTCAGCTTTGAACACTTACCAACGACAGTAACTGGTTTCCGTCGAGGGATAAGACCGAAAGTGTATTGGAAGAATCCCCGACCAACCAGTAGAACCGGCGGTATACCGATTTTCTTACGAATGTACTCCTGTAGTCTCTTCACGAACGAGCCATCTGGCCAGGAAAATTGATCGAAAGTATCCGTTTCTCCGAATGAACAGACAGGAACCAGAGCGTTTCTGAAACAAACGAATACCGCGAGTGTCACTTCGATTTTTAAGCGACAGATGCTCTTGATTAAACCGCTGATTTATGTGACTCTATAGGGAAGTAACAGTTGCAATAATGTACAAGTGACTATACTTCATGCACGCTAAATCAGATTTGTGTAGGGCCACGGCGTTCAAAGAGACGAGGTTTCTACTGTTTTAAGTTCTCATGAGATTAAGATTCGAGTGAACGAAAAGAAAGATTATACCGACCCATTTTGCAGCGCGAGCTTTACAAAGCCTTTCCTCCTTTTTATCAGGATGCGGTAAGTGCCCGGCTTACATTCGAATACTTCTGCCGCTCCGCCGGGAATCAGAACCGTCGCCTTTCCGGTGTACGGTGGCGAAGGTCTTGTCGATAGTTGTTGATTCATGCACTCTGGAGTACTAGCAAGGCCGCCTATTTATATACCGATTTCAAATAAGTCATAATCATATGGTTGAATTATAATAGTTATTTGGTAGCAAAATAGCAGAGATGTAAAATTAGAGAAGTCAACCACCAAAAAGAAATCGTTGAAAAGTTGGTATGATGATGTAAGAAATGTTAGGCACTTGGACTTCGTGTTTTATGACTTTGTCATTTCATTAACAGAAATTACGCAGCAATAAAGTATGCGCATTAACAGTTGTATAGTAGGTACATTGTACAAACAGTTCAAAGTATTTCATTTATAAAATATGTTTCTTACGCTAGAGCCAATTTATACCGAAATGACCGTCATTAATAAACAACAGATATTTACATGTCTCAGACGAGATGTATTTGCAAAACATGGTGCAATGATTTTACTCTTCGTATTAAAGGATATTATGATTCGTTTCAAGATGCAACATCCAATAGTAAAATTAAAGTTAGAAATCATTAAAGTATGTAAAAACCATATTGTTACTTGGCAAGCTTCTTCCTTCCGGATTCTTTAATTTCTGGATTGTAAATCAGACGGAGAAGTTTCTTCTAAATTTATAGATAGGTTGTGAATGAAAATCCAAGCAACGATATTTGAACAGTAAAGCTATGCAATATTGCGTAGATATGCAGAACAAGTAGAAAATATATGTGTAAATTACTAAGTAAAATAAAGTTTTCATCTATTCATTCGAAAAAGAGGTATTTATATGTAAATGTAAATGTAGCAAATTTGTACCGTATATAGCAAATAGTAAGAAACATTATTGCCATGTTTCACAATATTTAATGAAAACTTTTAATCTATTGATTCTACAAAAGATAACAAATACTGCTTGTTAAATTATTAATAAATTATCCTCATCTACGCTGTGGTTAAATTCAAATATCGTTAATGAAACAATACAGTCGCAATACTTATGAATGATGGTGTAAGTACATGTGCATGCGTTTACAGTGCGTGGTGAAATAATAGTTAATGAATAATCCATACCGTTTAAGTGCAAATACTCGCGGAAAAGCGGTGATTTAAAAAGTTGATCAAGTACGACGACCCTAAATTCGAGACCCGGGAAAAGTTCTCTACAGCCGATGATGTCTGTTGCGAATGCACCATAAACTCCTGTCGGTAGGATCCCATGCGGGAAATTACAGAATAAATACAACTTGTTCGGATCCAAATCAGTGGTTTTCACCAATTTTATAGGAAAGTAGTTACAGAAGTATCGGTTCCACGCGCAGCTTCTCATCCACTGCAGGACTTTTCGCCTGTAGTACAGAAATCCAACTCGTTAAGTTACATCTCCGCCGATGGTTGTATAAATAAACGGCTTCAGTATTCAAATGAAATTTTCATTGCATACAAGTCGCACGAGAACTGGTTTGATTAAATTTTTTCTATGATTCTCGTCCAACGTACGTATCAAGTCGCGTTTCACTCTTTAGTTACTCGTTTATGTAACGAG
>NT_176946.1:0-1424 GCF_000188095.3 Bombus impatiens
TAATCTAACGGTCTTGATACTCCGAGGCAAAACAACAACATGATTTGCAATGTCCTCTGACTCATGTGCAGCTACGGATAAGATGTGGTTGCCTTTGGTTAAATTGCACTCGCTTGCTTGATTCCATGAATATGGTGTTGTTTCCTTAGTTTTCAGCAGACATGGAAAATTACATCTTAAAATTACACTCTGTGTTACCACTGGTTTTATACGAAATCGTGAAATGAGAAATTAAATGCTGTATTTAAAATTAAAAAATAATGCTATATAGAAACAAAATAGCATTTCAGGCACTTGAAAGATTTCGTTAATAAAATAAAACAAAATAAATCATACATTCACTCACTACGAATTGATGGTATTGATTTAAATCAATGAATGTAGAGTTGCTTCCGATTAATGGTACAACTGTTATAAATTAAGAGCATAATTACCTTGAATCAATGGGAGAATATGGTTACAAATTATTGGTATAGTTGTTAAGAATTAATGGAGTAATTGTTTTAGATTAATGGCTTAAATGTTGTAAATTAATAGCTAGAATGTTATAAATTATTAGCATAAATGTTATAAATTAATAATTTAAATGTTATAAATTAATTGCTCAAATGTTATAAATTAATAGCCTAAGTGTTGTAAATTAATGGTTTAGACGTTATAAATTACTGGTTGCAACGTAGTTATTTGATATTTTTTTCATTTACCTTACATTTATGTTCTTCTTCGATGTTCACTCTCCGGAATTTCAGGCACAAAAGAGCTCGCGCGCGACTTCAATGTTCATTATATACCTTGACAAGGTGAAGAGATGTCAATCAAAGGGTAACGATCTTTTAACATATCAAAGGACGGTTTTTCCATTATGACAAAATCAAATTGAACAATTACTTAATTTTATCGTAAATTGGGGCCTTCAACGATTTAATACGACATCCATTTCTATCACTTTATAACGTTATAACGTTATAACATATATTCATATAACGTACTACGTTATATAGTATAACGTAATATAGGATAACGCTATAACGTATTACATAATATGGTATAACGTTATAACGTATTACGTTATATGGTATAACGTTATAACGTACTACGTTATATGGTATAACGTCATATGGTATAAGGTATAACGTCATATGGTATAAAGTTATAACGTATCACGATATATGGTATAATGTTATAACGTATTACTGTATATCTTATAACGTTATAACGTATTATGTTATATGGTATAACGTTATAACGTATTAGGTTATTTGGTATGACATTATAACGTATTACGTTGTATCGGCTGACGTTATAACGTATTACGTTATATGGCATAACGTGATAACGTATTACGTTATATGGTATGCCGCTATAACGTATTATGTTATATGGGATGACGATATAACGTATTACGTTATATGGTATGAAGTTAT
>NT_176946.1:1457-1611 GCF_000188095.3 Bombus impatiens
GTATTACGTTATATGGTATTACGTTATAACGTATTATGTTATATGGTATAACGTTATAACGTATTACGTTATATGGTATAACGATATAACGTACTACGTAATATGGTATAACGCCATATAGTATAACGTTATAACGTATTACGTTATATGGTAT
>NT_176946.1:2802-4100 GCF_000188095.3 Bombus impatiens
AACGATATAACGTAGTACGTTATATGGTATAACGTTATATCGGCTGACGTAGTACGTTATATGGTATAACGTTATAACGAACTACGTTATATGGTATAACGTTATAACGTACTACGTTATATGGTATAACGATATAACGTACTACGTTATATGGTATAACGTCATATAGTATAACGTTATAACGTATTACGTTATATGGTATAACGTCGTATGGTATAACGTTATAACGTATTAGGCAATATGGTATAACGTTATAACGTAATATGTTATATGGTATAACGTCATATGGTAATACGTTTTACCGTCTTAAGTTATATGGTATAACCTTATACCGTGTTACGTTATTTGGTATAACGTCATACGGTGTAACGATATAACGTAGTACGTTATATGGTATAACGTTATATCGGCTGACGTAGTACGTTATATGGTATAACGTTATAACGAACTACGTTATATGGTATAACGTTATAACGTACGACGTTATATGGCATAACGTTTTAAAGCATTACGTCATATAGTATAACGTCATATGGTATAACGTCAAATGGTATAACTTCATACGCTATAACGTTATAACGTATTACGTTATATGGTATAACGTCGTATGGTATAACGTTATAACGTATTAGGCAATATGGTATAACGTTATAACGTATTATGTTATAAGGTATAACGTCATATGGTAATACGTTTTACCGACTTAAGTTATACCGTGTTACGTTATTTGGTATAACGTCATACGGTGCAACGATATAACGTAGTACGTTATATGGTATAACGTTATAACGAACTACGTTATATGGTATAACGTTATAACGTACTACGTTATATGGTATAACGATATAACGTACTACGTTATATGGTATAAGATATAACGTACTACGTAATATGGTATAACGCCATATAGTATAACGTTATAACGTATTACGTTATATGGTATAAGGTTATATGGTATAACGTTACAACGTACTACGTTATATGGTATAAAGCTATAACGTATTACGTTATATAGTATAACGTCATATGGTATAACGTTATAACGAATTACGTTATATGGTATAACGTTGTATGGAATAACGTTATAACGTACTACGTTATATGGTATAACGTTATAACGTATTACTTTATATGGTATAATGTCATATGGTATAACGTCATATGGTATAACTTCATACGCTATAACGTTATAACGTATTACGTTATATGGTATAACGTCGTATGGTATAACGTTATAACGTATTAGGCAATATGGTATAACGTTATAACGTACTACGTTATATGGTATAACGTCATAT
>NT_176946.1:4127-5344 GCF_000188095.3 Bombus impatiens
AGATAACGATATAACGTGTTACGTTAGATGGTATAACGTCATATGGTATAACGCTATAACGTTCTACGTTATATGGTAAAACGTCATATGGTATAAAATTATAACGTGTTACGGTATATGTTATAACGTTAGAACGAATTATGTTATATGGTATAACGTTATAACGTACTACGTTATATGGTATAACGTCATATGGTATAACGTTATAACGGACTACGATATACGGAATAACGTTATAACGTATTACGTTATGTGGTATAACGTTATAACGTATTACGTTATATGTTATAACGTTATAACGTAATACGTTATATGGTATGACGTTATATCGTATTACGTTATATGGTATAACGTTATTACGATATATGGTTTAACGTTATATAGTATAACGTTATATGGTACAACGTTGAACGTTATATGGTATAACGTTACAACGTACTACGTTATATGGTATAACGTCATAACGTATTACGTTATATAGTATAACGTCATATGGTATAACGTTATAACGAATTACGTTATATGGTATAACGTTATTACGGTATATGGTATAACGTCATATGGTACATCGTTATAACGCATTACGATATATGGTATATCGTTATAGCGTAGTACGTTATATTGTATAACGTTATAACGTATTATGTTATATATTATAACGTTATAATGTATTACGTTATATGGTATAGCGTTATAACGTATTACGTTATATCTTATGACGTTATAACGTATTACGTTATATCTTATGACGTTATAACGTATTACGTTACATGGCACGACGTTATAATGTATTACGTTATATGGCATACCGTCATATGGTATAACGTTGTAACTTATTACGTTATATGTTATGACGTTATGACGTATTACGTTATATGGTATAACGTTATAACAGATTGCGTTGTATGGTATAACGTTATAACGTATAACGTTATATGATATAACGTAATAACGTATTGCGTCATATGATATAACGTTATAACGTATTACGTTATATGGTATAACGTTATAACGTGTTACATTATATCTTATGACGTTATAACGTATTACGTTATACCTTATGACGTTATAACGTATTACGTTATATGGCACGACGTTATAGCGTATTACGTTATATGGCATAACGTTATAACGTATTACGTTATATGGCACGACGTTATAACATATTAGGTTATATGTTATAACGTTATAACGTATTACGTTATATGATATAACGT
>NT_176946.1:6085-6460 GCF_000188095.3 Bombus impatiens
ACGTTATATGGTATAACGTTATAACGTATTACGTTATATGGTATAACGTTATAAAGAATTACGTTACATGGTATTACCATATAACGTATTACGTTATATGGTAAAACATTATAACGTGTTACGTTATATCGTATAACGTTATAACGTATTACGTTATATGGTAAAACGTTATGGTATATATCGTATTACCTTATAACGTATTACGTTATATGGTATAACGTTATAACAGATTACGTTGTATGGTATTACGTTATAACGTATAAGGTTATATGATATAACGTTATAACGTTATATGATATAACGTTATAACGTGTTACGTTATATGTTTTAACGTTATAACGTATTACGTTATATGTTATTACTTTATAACGTATT
>NT_176947.1:0-817 GCF_000188095.3 Bombus impatiens
TCGCTTACCACACAGTACTTATTGTACTCGCGATTTATCGGTTCGCGGTCACTCAGTTCTTTCAAACCGTAACGTGACGTACTCACTCGCGCGTATTCCGCGTACGTGCGGGTCAACGTGCACTGGACAACTCTTTGGATTCGTAAGTCGCCCCAAGGACACCTCTGTCTTGATGACTGCTCGACGACTGCTCGACGTTCGCATCGGATCGCGGGAGTTGTCGTCGCGCCGGTGATGCTAGCGAATCTGTTGGGGATTCAGTCGTGGATCTGCAGTCCTGTCCGATTGGTACTTTGGTACTCGGTCAGGGACCTGCAATTTCACGTCCTCCGTAATTCTGTTCGGGCCCGCGGGAGTGGACCCCACTGTTCAGTTGAGGACAATGCCTTCGTAATCCTGTTCAGCGGTCCCTCCTCGCGAGTGGACCCCACTGTTCAGTTGAGGCCTCTTGCCTTCGTAATCCTGTTCAGCGGTCCCTCCCCGGGTTCCACATGTTCAGTTGGAGTGTATTATTTCGCAGTCATATTTGCTGGATCGCTAGTATCATCGGTTGGTGCCATCGACCGTGATAAGATCCAGACGACGTGACAGGAATCGGGCGAAGGTCAATGCTTGGGCTTTCCGCTGAACCTTAGGGTTATCCGGTGCACGGGGGTACGTCATGTAGGTTTGTCAGTTCTTTCGAGAGATCGTGATTTCGTTCGTTCCGGGCGCGCCGCGTTTTTTCTTTCATGTCTGATTGTTGGGGCTTCGTTTCCGTAGTAGCCTCATATTGTTTCTTTCGTTCCAAGTTAGACAAATGTGTCTTTGATACCGA
>NT_176947.1:1520-98298 GCF_000188095.3 Bombus impatiens
GGATACTTATTGAGATCACGTTAGAGTTTATAACTTTTCAGTATCTTCAATATCTTACAGTGTCGCAAAAATAGAACGATAACTAGTTTAGTACAGCGACTCGTATGTCCCTTCTGCGAGACACGAAATGGTATATACAGTGTCAGTAGCTACATTTTCTTCCTTTCGTTCCAAGTTAGATAAATGTGTGTTTGATACCGAATGATGCCAGTAGGGATGCGAATTATTGTACGATATTTGTACTGATCGATGTAATCGTTGTGTGGGAGATGGATGTTGCGTTACGTAGGCTTTGTTCTACGTTTGTAAAGATTCATGTAAGCGCTGCGTTGGAGATATGTGTTTCGCAGTTAGGCTACGAAACAATTATTTCCATACGCAGGCCCATGGTTAAGTAGAGTCAAAACTCGACATTCTGCCAATAGGTTGAATGTCGAGATCGATGTGTAGTGTTACATAATCCATGGGCGGGTCTCGTGCGTAGTCACCTCCTCGTGGTGAGACCTGGTAATTGGCATCCTTTTTCAAAAATTAATCAGTTGATTGATCTTTGGAAAACGATGCCAAGCTAAGAACTACGCACCAGTCTAGTTTGGATCTCCAAATGCTGCCAAAAGAATTTTGGATGATCTAGACTGGACTGCACCGTGGGACACCGCGGGATATCTTTTGACTATGTCAAGTCCATCGTAGGCCCATTCTGTGCAATGATACTTATCTAACTTAACTATGAAATCATTCTCTTATTTCAAATTAATTTGTAAACATGTGTGCAAGCACCCATCAAAAGGAGTATTTATTTGGCGATGAGTGAATTTTAGATTTCTTTGCGTAAAAGGAGGTTGGATGGGTCGCGAAGAGGATGGATATCTGCTCGCAGCATCTCCTCTTGGTGAGATGCGGGAAATCATTATTATTTGATATATAATTACTAATTGTATCATTATACAGCAAAGCAATGATCTGTGTATCTGGTATAATTATTAATTATATGGCAAGTAATATGAGCTAATTGGCTGCGATCCTGACTAGGTGTTCATATCGATGCATCTACCTTTTATGGACCTTGACAATACGCTTTTTTATTTATGAATTATGGAAGCAAATAATCAAAGGAAACATTAATCCCCTCTACTCTAAAATTGTATAAGGCGGTTTTCGATATGCTCTTATGAATTTCCATGAGTAAGGTTTAATGTTCAATCTTTTCCTGAATTAATGTTCAAGCATTTCTTTTGGAAAACGTCGCGCCGGCTCGTTTATGTCTCTGAATATTTTGTACGAGATAAGCTGCAATTCATGTGTCGTTCGGTTTGAGAATCACTGTGCGTTTCGCTGCTTAGACTGACCTCCTTTCGTTCGTGTAAGGAGGTTTGTTCGCGTGCAGGAATATTTTGGCCGATTTTTAATTATCAGTAATTAAAAAACAAGTTTCAAGAATCACCCCCTGTATTGTGTTGAAACAGTAACCGAACATGCTGTATAAAGAACTATATTTACCACAAAAAATGACATTTTGAACTTCCCTACTGTTTTTTCGACGACGTAATGGAAATAAACTAAAAAATAATAGTCTGTAGAAGCCCGCTCTTTAAAAATTCATTCGCGTACTGCAACTTGTTAAATATTTCAGAACCAAAAATAATAAAGCAACAGCTGTATATCCAAAACTAAAGTTTCATCTAAAAAATGGATAAAGTTACCAGTTACGATTGTTAAATCTCATAGAATTATTTTGTTATATAACAAACTCTGTTTGTTGAGTACAAAAGGTCTGTTAAATTGGTAGCAAAATTTTCGATATCAAAAAACAACGATAGTATATACCGAATGTATGTAATAGTACATATAACGTACAAGTAACTTACGGTATAAATTGGATCCAGCGAGATTCTGAGGCTCAAAACGAAACGAAAGAATCTTATTCTTGATTTTCCACTCCATATACTATATATATATTAGTAAACAGCAAAATATATTATCTCCGTTTTGGAGATAATATAAAGTCTGATAATCTACAGTCTGATAATTTCATTTTAAAAAAGAAGCGAGTCCTTTTAAGTATCAATTCGTCATTAATTTCTACAATTCGATACAAATCGTCAAAAGTATCCAGATACTCACGAACATACAAAATGTATATCCTCGCCTTGATACGTTTACATTTCTAACCGAACCAGTTCACACTGAAACGCGTGCAAACGCGTATCGCCGGACGAGTGCATTTTGATTCGGAGATTACTGTAAGCCATACGCACCCTCTGCAAGGGTGCAACGAGACATCGCGTATGCAAGTACACGAAATTCTAACGCAAATCCTTTGGTCGGAATGCCCGTAAAAGGGTGAAGGGATGAAAAAGTAGACGTTCCATCAAGGAAATTATTCCGGCTGGTATCGAATCACGAAAACGGAGTATAGAGTGCAGAGACGGTACAAGAAAGGAAGGCGTTCGTTTGTTCTGGGTCAAGCTCGAATATTTGAATTGTAGATTGTTCCCGATCTTCGTGACTGTTCGTCGAGAATAAAGATGATAAGAGTCGCACAGCGGATCAGAGCGTAGATCACATAATTTTCCGCTGTAACCGTGACTTAATCAGCCATCCGAAGAAAATGAAGTTAGATTATTTATCGAACCCGAAAAGTGCTCCGGCGAATAGAGAAAATGTTTAATTACGAAATTTATTGTTTGATAAAACACGAACGTTCGCGCGCTATAATTCGGTTGTCGTTAACTTATCGAGTATTAGCGCTATTACCCCGAAGGTAGCCAAACGCTATGGTATGCGAACAGGGCGTTCTTCCACCTCGAAAATCACTTTCCAACTATAACAATGTTATCGCTAATTGCCACCTTGCATTCGAAATGTCAACGTTCTTTCGCTCGGTTTTAACCGAAACGGACGCAAGAAAGGCAAAAGAATTGGAAACTTCGTTAACGACTTGAAAGAGCTATTCTCGAATCTAAGTTGAATGTGAATGACTTTAAGGTAAGAGGAAACTTTGAACCGTCGAACGCACCACATTACCAGACTGGTCGACCCTGGTCCCTTCACGGTTATTTTAATTATGTTTTAAACGAAATAGTTCAGACCGTCCTGACTACATATCTGTTAATACGACCGCGTGCATTAAGCAGAAAGGGAAAACGAATTAATGAAACGAAAATTCCGATGAAGAATTTCATTATACGATCTCGAGTATTCTACAGATTTTTATCGACCGTGGTTTGATAAGGAGAATCGTTACGTTCCCTTCCGCCCTAACTATTTTACCGTCCAACTGCGATTTTAAATGGTTGCGGTGGAACGTATCGCTCGCATGTTCGTCCCCAATTAAAATCTACCCGGAAACATTTTCAAACAGGTGGCAGAGGAAATAGAAGTACAACGACAGGGAAACAAGCCGCGTTATAAATCAAATACAATGAAGAACTCCCATCGTAAATCATTATCGCGAGAAACGTTAACAACTAAAAAATCTCTTCGTGTATCATTGTACTATTATTATTATTATTATTATTATTATTATTATTATTATTATTATTATTATTACTAATATTATTATCGTTATGTTTTGCTATTCCACATAAAATATAAATTCCATAAAATAACCGTACTCAATGCAGATCATGAACTTTAAATTGGATGTATTTTACACAACTGATTAACTGTAGAAATTGACTGCATGCAAAAAAGGTTCTTTTTCAATAAAAACTAACAATAACATGCAACGCGTGCTAAAACTACGATCAGTTTCGCGCTTTTCAACTAGCAATTAAAAATTTTGATTGTTAGAAGGTCGAAAGATACGTTATTTGGAAAATTTAAATCCTAAAACTCTTCGAATTTAATGTTTCGCATACCTTTATTGCAAATGATTGAAATGATTCGTTAAACGTTCGGCAAGAAAGAGAAATATATTTCTTAACATATTGCAAGTTCAGGTAGCACGAAGGTTGACTAAGGGCTTCAGCTTCCTGCCATTGTAATTACGAATTCACGCGATAAGCGTTTTATAATGCAACTCACCGTTATTAATCGCGGCGAATGCAACGGCGCTGAGCAGCCATGCAGCCACGCTGATGGCGGACATCTTCGTTTGCCTCGTTGCAAGTTTCACCTCACATAATACGTGCCTCTTGGACGTTGGATAGAGCTGGAAAGAGGAACAGACACATTATATTAAGCACGTACATGCAGTCCTAAGATATTACAGGTTCGTTCGTGCGTTCGTAATTTTTGTAAGAGCCACCGCTTTAGTAATATCAACTTGGCAGAATCGTGGCGTGTACGTGTGTCATCGTTAAACTACGTTTTTTATATGAATAATAAAGAAATTTTTCGTCCAACTCTGGTCACGTGTCTATAGGTTGAAGAAACGCTCGATTGTCAGATTCTTTTAAATCTACCTTCTCTTGTTAATCTTTAATCTTCAAATCTACATTTATTCTTCCATCTCTTGACAATTACATACTGTACGGAGGAATTAGCAATAACGAAAATAACATTTTTATATTACTGCTTTTTTTATGGATGGAAAATGTCTTTTTTTAATGGAAAATGTAGCTCCAGATATACTTCGTGTTGAAGTAAGCGATTGAATATCCAGAGATAAAAACAAAACATACAATACACTAGCAAATATTCTGCGAGATACTGGTTCTATAAACCGAGCTACTGAAATAAATACTTCAAAGTAATTACAATGGACGATCAAATCAATTTAACCTATTTACGATAGCTTAAATTCTTTTAGCACTTAGAAGTTGATTATCTCGTCATTATAAAAGAACATAAATAACCAATTTTAACGGGCACGGAAATAAGCATCACTCGGCAGCAAAGTAGGTCACAAGTTTATATAAACATTCTTTTATTACTCTAAAGTTTTATACTCGTTTTTAGATCATCGTTTTAGACACTATGTTAATACCTTTGCGAAAACAATGGCACGCAACGATCGATAAAACGATATCTTTTCTCTGAAAAGTAGCGACAATCCAAACAACGTAATCGCAAAGACAAACATCCAGCAGAACAGGTCCTCCAGAAACCTAAATTTCGCGTACGACAGACAAAGCTTCGACACTTTAACTCGGCGTTCCCATTCAGAGGAATTTCGCTCGCTTCGAGATTCGCGGCACGAAGAAGAGCAACTAAAAAACATTAGAAACAGAACTACCAGAGACGTCGTAAACTTTGTCTAAGAATTTTCACGCTATGCGCGGATGATCTTCGATGCGAGCCGTCCTCTTTCTTCTTCCGTTTCTTCTTTCTACCTTTCGAATCTTAACGTCGTGCACACACAATCGTGCTAGTACGTATTCGTATTTGGACACCTGATGCAATTCGATCAAGAACTTGACTTTTGTTATATTCTCAAAGTTATGATCGAAGAACGTCTCTTTGATGCTAACTCTTTGCTACTTGGCATAAACGGGATCAAATACTTTGCTTAATTTAATTCGATACAAGATATGTACGTAGGTCGTTTTAGTTCCACGTTTATCTGCAATTAATAGTTGGCATTTTGTACGATCTGCCTAAAGTTTCAGAATATGGTTGGAAACGCGCGTTTCGATTATTCCAAGATTCCAACGTGTAAAGTCAATTAGTACAAGCGTCTTCGAAGATTCCTACAGCCTGAATCATTGCTCTTTTATTTATATTAATAAATATTATCTACGTACCGTTTTCGTCAATATCAATTAATTGTATACGGTTATTTGAGATAAGATCAAAGACGAAAATTAATGAATCGTTCGGAAAACTCCTAACGTTTTTCATAGTCGATTTATTTGAGTGAAGTTTGCAGGGAATTTTTTGTGTACTTACTGAACATCAAACGCATCAATTAAAGAGAAAATAAATAAAAAAAAAAACGTTCAACATTCATTAAGAGGTTCCGTCTGAATTTTCTTGTTCGTATTCTCTCCATGTTTTCATCGCAAGAAATTGGATATTCCTGAAGCCTGCAGAAACTAGCAAAAACAAGTTTTTCAGTGTAACGATCATAGAGTTAACTAGTAGGTAGCAAAAAGTTACTGCAAGAAACTACAAATATTTGTACACTTATACCGTACTTGTACTGATTCCAAGAAAATATAACGTCCTCTAATATTTTTCTCGACTTTGCGATAACCTTTCCAAACGATCGCATAGCCTGAAAAGTTTCGCTTGAAGTATATTCTACGTATCTACAATAATTTGGAGAGAGAATTGTCCAAATATGATTCTGCGTTTAAGGCCGGTAGCGATACATAAAACGAACTGAAGAAGTAAATTCTTTCGTGATGCGACAAAAGTATGATATTTCACAATGGATCCATGATAAAGGGAGCGACGTGCTGGTCGCATCTTCGGCTGTTAATCGTCGACGAAATGGCCTGTGGTGGCCAGGGTTGACGTCATAGTGCGTCCCCCAGGTGGTTCCGGTCCACCCCCGGCTCTCGTCACGCGGTCCATTTATTCAAATCACACGCGATGCGACACAACACAACTTGGAAACGCACGCGCGTCGAGAGATCTCTTTGACGAGAACAACAGAGCAAAGGGGTTGAGGGACAAGGAGAGACAAAGAGTTAGAAATAGCATGAGGGAGCGCGACAATGGTGAAAGGAGAGTAAAGAGGAAATGTTAGGGAAGAAAAAATAGAAACGTGGAATTAGAAAAAGAGAAACAGCGCGTGAGGGGATGAGTGCGGTAACGTGAGAAAGGAAAGAGACAGAGAGAAGAGGGAGAGGAACAGAAGATTTGGAGAGATTGAGAGGGAGGCAGGTGAAAAAAGGAAAAGGAAGAGTCACAGAAGAGGGAAAATGGAGAGGGAAAAGCTATCACTCCATCCGTCCCGACTACTTTTGGAAACCTGCACACAACTCAACCAACCCTTCAGATACACGTTTCTCGCAAGTTCTCCGCTCCTTTCATCCGGGTTCGCTTTTACTTTATGCAACGGTTGTGCATAGACTCTATATACGTATATCGTCGCGCACCGTGTGCAACGAAAATCCGAAATTCCGCTTTGCCACGGGCTTACGAGAGCGTCGCGAGCTCGTCGCCTCGCGCATCCACGCGCATCCGTTTGCTTACAATTTCAACCAACTACCCCCTTCGCGCAGTTAACAAATTCTTCGTGAGCAACTTTTTTACGTTGGATATCGATTATTATTTTTTCTAAATAATTGCGATATTTTTGGATTACATGACGCATTCAAATCGTACGCAGTGAACGTGTTAAAAATCATAATGGATTATCGATTAATACTACAATTTTATCTGCAATTTGAGAATAGATTAAATGTGTTTCTTCTTATTATGTTCTATTAATTTGTGTTTGCCTTATTTATATTTGATAAATACTACAGATAATTTCTTTTTACATCTTAAATTCCCTTTCTAAATTGCGAAGTACATTTCCTAAGTTTGCCATTCATTTCAGTTTTAAATTGCGTGATATTCTGCAATTAAACCTAGCAAATATTTACACTTTTAGTACCAATTAGTTAAATAAAAACTTTGATTGGCAATTGATAGTTTACGACATTCCGTGCAGTTATTATAAAAATAATTCGAGCTGTGTGTTAGGGAAACATTTGAAAGGACGAAGTTTACAGGAAGTTTACTAGAAGTATATATCTAACAGTATTAATACCAACAACCTTGACAACTACAAGGATTTCGATAGCAATCTTACTCGGTATTAACCTAAATCTTGTTTCGAAGCATCTAAACCTATCTGCAACTAGCAGGTCTTATTGTTGACTAAGTTTCCTTTCGTAAACAATTGGGACGTTTAGAAATTTATAAACTTTGTCAAACTCTATACATATTATGTACCAATACGACACAAGTTAATACTCGTGCGATTGCAGTTTCAATAGAAGTTTGAAGAATGGTTCACGGCAAAGTGTGATAATCTGTATAATGTAATAAACTCGTAAATTGACGAGCCACTGATAAATAATTTAATTTACGAAATAATTGGAATATAGAAACTGGCATTATTTTTTAACATCAGCATATTCTCCGATCTTTTAAGCATTTCTGTAAAATTAACCAACCACCAAATACGAATTTATTAAAACCTTGGACATCGTTATAGAAACGAAGTCATAAAAGTTAAAGATCATCTTCAAACGAGTAGAAGTACCGTGGTGCAATGAATAATAGTCCTCAAAATTTTCTTATGTTAACAGTGTGACTGCACTTGAAACCAAAAGCTTCCCTACGACAAGAAATTCAGACAGGTATTGATCCTTAAACTTTATTCTGATTCAAGCAGATATTTCATGTTCGTCACAATTCAATTTACATTTACGTGTTATTATTCAAATTACATGAAAGGTTTTATCTCTCACATAAGTTTGGTCAATCTTTCACACAGGGATAAAAAGGCTTTTCGTTCGGCTCTTCGCTTTATCGGTTTAAAATAAAATATTCAACGATCCTGACAACAACAATGCAGCCTTCGTTGGATGGGGATTAAGAAATGGCCTGAATACATAAAAGCAGAATATGTTGAATAAAAGTCATTTGTTGAATAAAACGCATTTCAATTGTGTAATGTTCGGACATATAATTTCTTCTAATTACTCCTTTATTTAATCATTTTCTACTGTATAATGAAAGTACACGAAAGAAAGGGGCAAAGATGACTCACTTAATGTTTCTGTTTAAACCAGGTAGTTTATGTACGTTTGAAAACAGAAATACACGCACTCGCGCATGAGAGTATTTTCCAATTTTAAAATAAACTTGTACCTCGTATATTTTTCTAGAAAAAATGATGTACGATGTTGAACGGTTGCAGGCGTGCGTCCGTATTCATCGTAAGGCAAGATTAAACCGCGGAACTGAGAAAAGTCAAGCCTAAACGACTTCATATTTTAGTCTCATGCGGAAGTGACGATAAGGATCTTCCGACTTTTTAACGAATTCATCGCTTTTGTGCGAAAAGCAGGGGAGACTGGAAAGAAACGGGCGGACAAAGGTAGGAAGAAGCAAGCGCGAGCCTTTTGCCGAAAACGGAAATAAAGTGGAAGGAATATCTATCTGGCTATCTTAGATAAACCTCATACACGAAGTGGTTCGGCTTCCTGCTTTCGCGATAAATCAAGAAAACTCCGTTTAGAAATTTAAATGCTCGAAGATAGAGAACCGAAAGAATTACATATAGCAACCCCTATATAGTAAAAAACAGTAGCAGTTTTTAACAATCCAACCGAGACATTTTAACAGCGAGCGATGAAAAGCTCTAATCGATAGAACCAAAGATCGATGGAAGCGTTCATATTTTGGCAATGTCAACGAACAGGTCTCTATTTGCCACCTCGTTTGTTACAAACCTGCTAGCAAAATTGCTACCAAATGTTCGAATACTTTCATAAACCAATGTAACACGTTTGTTGAATATTTCCTGCAGTTGGTTATTTGCGTACTTTCGAGTTCAGTTTAAGTATACGAAAATCTTTAACAAGGATGGAAAGAGCTGGCACGCTCTTCTTTCTGAGATATTTGCAAGAAAATTTGAGCGCGTCAAAGAAACGAAGAAAATATCAAGAACGAAAGGATGTTTTAACACGAGAGAAGGTTTCGTTACAGTGAAAATAAGGTTTATCGCAGTGACAGAAGAGGCAGCTTCGTCCAGTGTATTTTTCTGATAATGATATCAACTATAATTTAGCTAGTGTGCAAAGGAGAGCGTTGCATAACTAACATTAGCAAAAATAATACGGTGTTCTGCTGTAGTATATGGTACCATTTCCCCTTGCGTAATTTTTACTCTGGCTACCCGTACAAAATATTCCGTACAACCTCTGACTTTTCGCTTTTTTCCATCCCATATCGTAGAAAGTTTCTGATCCTACGCTTTAAAATTCATTAGCGTCATTCGACCAAAAAGTAAACGTTAATTTTTGTAATTTTATTCATTGTCTGAAAAAAGCATACAAGAGGAAACGAAAGATAATGAAAGAGAGAGAGAGAGAGAGAGAGAGAGAGAGAGAGAAAGAAAGAGCGTGGAGGAGGAGAGAAACGTGAGCTCTGCAAAAACGTATTAAATTAATTCTCAATGAATGGAGCGAGGTCAAAACGGGACCATGGCAGTTCTTTCAAACAGTCGTATCTCATTGGCTGCAGCGGTCGTTTATTTGAAACTTTCTGCACTCCGTCTTTGATCCTGTCAATAAGCTTTGACTAAAATGTAAAAGCCAAAATTTTTTTTTAAGTAACAAGTGAAATTTATCGTTTCTGTGACAATTTTTTCCATGACTTTGCTCGCTGCTTATGAAATTCATACATTTTTAGGATTCTTATTGCTCGTTATAACTTTTATATTACGTCCTAATGAATCTGACGTTACGTTAAAAGAGAACGTTGTTGTTTTTGTTTGCGCAAGTTTACGAGTGTAATTTCATTACTTCGTCTTCTTGTTCGTTATCGAAGTAAACACGCAATATATTTTTCTACAAACTTCTTGATTACATCTCTTTCCACAAGCTTCCGTAAAAACTTCCTCGACTTATCTTTCCTTCCCTCTTTCATTGTTCAAGTGAAAATTACATGAGACTAAATGACAATTACTTATGAGCTATTCAAATGATAATTGCTGCTCTTCGTTCTAGCCACGACTAGGGGGAGTAGGGAATACCCTGGCTTGCTAAATACGCCGGCTATAGCGAAAGTTGAAGGGAAGTTTTTCCAACGAAACTACCGCCATTCGAAAGAAACCGTTCTACTATAATAACAGTAATAATCATAAAAACAATAAATATCCATATATGAACTATTTTGTCGTTTTGTCGTTTATACAGATATGCGATTTGATATATCAGGTTTAAAATAGCGTCTCGAAACCGTGTCTCGCTACAAACGGTCTCAACTTTTATGCCCTTTGTTCACAAATTTCAACATTTTCACTCAACACGCAAATACGCGTACATCCATACAGGCAGTTCGAATTTCACTTCGCGGGAAAACGGTCGATTGTATCCGGATGAAAGCGGCACAAGAGATAACACGCGCGCCTATCCTTTCCCATGGATACTACACATACATACGTGTATAATATATTCTTTATTCATTGAACGATAAATGACTGTACGCAATTTTTCAAATCCGCGTCACGAAAGCTTTTGTTAACCGCTTTTGGCAACCCCGGCGTGGATTAAAAACCGCATACACGAAAGCAGGCTGTACTTGTGGCAAAGTTCAATTTTAACTTTGACCTTAATTCCAAATTACAAGATTATGGCTAACACGGTACAAATCGCGTACGATATTCGATATTTTCACCCCTACACAGAGTTGAAGCGATAAATAGCTTAATAATTAATACACGAAATAAATGATACATATATAGGATCTATTTGAACAGTAACAAGACTGATCTTTTTCAAGTTGTTATTGACAGAATCAATCGTTCGAAAATAGAGAGGATGAAAAAGCAAACGTTGGAGAGATTTTACACTACCGGATAATTATGGTTTTTAGGGTAATTATCCTGATGTATAGTACGTCTTTTTCATAGATTTTTTTTATCTCAAAAAGGAGCAGATTTAATATTAAATAATGTATCCATAGATAAAAATATCATCCTAAAGTTCAGCACTATACGAGCTGTTTCTTTAGCATACGCGAGTTCTAGAAACAAGCTAAAATGTAAATGTAATTTTGAAAATAGGGACATAAATCACACAATCTGATGATGAAAGTTCTACAATCTGCATGGATAAAAATTTATCCGTAACACGCAGAGAAAAAATTACAGTTATCTCTTAACGTAACAACGATAATGTCAACGCGAAATATTGAATTTTATTATATTTTTTCTTGCTCTCGAGAAAATGAAACTCGAGCATTCATATATTTGTACGTACGTACATATTTAAACACACACGCGTAGACTAAAATTTCTCCATTGAAATGTTAAACGTTTGAGGAAGAAAGAAAGAAACGATGAATAAAAAATCCCAAATTATTCCGCATAAACTATCGCAGCAAACCATTGATTAATGTAACACGTGTTACTTCGATCCGAATCTCTGTCATACTTCGATAGTCGACGAATTATGGCGAACGCGAAACACGCACATGGGAACGAAAAAACGAAATATGCCACGGGCCAGCTGTCTACGTGTAACGTTTGCAACTTTTTCACAACGTTCCGTATTTCCATAATTTAAAACGAAAAGTTAAATTACCTTAACGCGGGCTGAGCAAACAGCTAGCATAATCTAGCCGTCCGTTGTGTTCCCAGACAAAGAACAGTCGCGATATTCATAATTAGTGCGGAGTAATTTCGTGTTTTTTGTCACGGTCGGTAAAATTAACCGGAACATTTTTGGTCTTTAGAGGCGGACGAACGACACTGCCGCGGATAATACGCTAAACGCGCGATTTGCCACCGCGAATCGACAGTGCGCGGGCTAATCTTTCGAATAAATGTTGAACGGGCACGATGTGCTTGTCAGGCCAACCATCGTACAAGAGATAACGCGTACACGCTAAAACAGGGACATTTCAATTTTATCCAACGAGCGATACCGCAAATTCCACCGCGAAATCGTGCAAAAACGAATTTCCGTGTCGCGCTTGTCCGTTCCGCATTTAATGCTAATCCCGCGAATTGCCAATTCATCGTCTCTTCCTTTATATAGATAAAAACATCCTCTCTCCACCTCACTCTCGTTTTCGCTATACATCACTCATATATTATTGTTTAATAATGCAATTAACAATGCGCATTATTCATGCATTATTTAATTTCACGTATTGTCGATTATGCGACACGCAGCTCCGATCAAACTTTGTAACAATTTATTGTGTTTTAATTCGTAAGGACACAATATGGAACGCGATGTAATTAAGACTGATTCGACCCTAAAGCAAACTTGATACGAAATATCTTAACGCGAAAAGCAAAGTATAAACTAGTAGAGTAATATTCTCGCGATAGCCGTATCCCATTACAGAGTTAACAGAATTTCCAAATGTTTTTATATATGTAACATTTATATTATATTCATACATAATCGGAAAAATATATTCAAAAGCTTCCAAAGTTTCTACAAGCGATCAACTTAAAGTTATTTTTCTAAGCCGCTATAGAATTGTAATTGGTCTTATGCATCATTGTGTGTACGCGTTTGACATAAAACAGGAATAAATGATCATTATCCAAACCGACGCTGTACTATTAATCGATCATTTGTAATAGCCCGTGTAACATTAAAGCACTGATACCGATCTCACCGCAAATAGAGAGACAGCATTGTTTACCTTGAACGCGCGTGCGAAGCTCGAAAATAAAACGCTTCAACGAGCAGAATGTCATTTATATGATTGAACGCACTACACATTGTCGAGAAGTGCTCGTGCGATGTATTTCGCCGATGTCTGTTAATCAGATATACACAAACTATTCGCGTACTGTGTAAAAGTGGCACGACACGACCGAGCAACGATTCTAACAATGCGGCGTTAAATAATACATCGTGCATCGTGAAAATTATCTATATCGAGCCTAACGTGCGATAGAAAACGAGGCTGATTTATCCCCACTCCATCTCCTTCTCGATATTATTCAAAAAAACTTTATAGCAAGATAGTTGTGAGTTTGCATCTTTATTTCAAAATTGGTAATATCGGGCGCAACTACAAGAGGCAGAGCATCGAGAAGCTCGATCGAATCGTCGATGTACCGTTGCAATCGAAGCGAAAAGAAATTGGCAATGAATGTCTCCCCATCGATTCGACTGGCATAGAGCCTCGTTCAAGAGAAAAATGCGATAGTTCGTCTTACCTCTATTGCCGTTGCTATGCCGCTTTCATCACTCCGTGGTGGATGCGTCGAGGAATGAAAGGCTGTTCACTTTTTCCCCACTTTTTCTCTCGCCTATCCTTCTTTCCTGCTTATGTCCTATTTCCGCACGCAACGACACAATTTATCACTCGCGAAAAAGCGTTTAACGAAAATCTGATTGAACTCTCTCGTTAAGTCGCCGCACACGCGAATTCCAACCACAAGAAACACACCGAGACTTGTTCTTTTTTTTCCTTTATCCTTCTTTATTTCCCAGTGATCTTGCAGCGATCGATATATCGAGTCTTTCGACCGGAAAACAACACTCCCCTCGATTCAACTGTCACACCGACACCCTTTGTTTTTTAGAATATATCTTTTTCGTACATTGGCCAAAGAGATACGATGTCCGTTTGCTCACCTTACGCTTTTGCCGTTGTCTCTAGGCGTCGCTAATTAATTTCAAACACAGCCACGTTGATGGCAATCTCGGGTGTATTTTAATTAAAACTGAAAACTGAATGTCGCTCACACAGCGCACTTGACCTTCCCCGCGGGAGATTTAATTGAAACTCCCTTGATAACCATCGACGGTTACGCGTACGTGCGTCGATTAATCGTGCACTTGTATTTCGCATATTCGGCGAACTTTCAGGAACATTCCAATCGTGTCTCCGTTTCGATTCTATACGACTTATCGCGGTCGATTACAGCACACCTTCGATTCTCGATCGCACATCAGCGCTACGGTGGATATATTCGCGCACGATGCCACGATCGAGTAGACGTTACACCGTTAAAGATTCAAATCTCCAGCCAAGAAACGTTTCTCGAAGTGTTTAAAAAAGTGTGTACCTTAACTGCTCCCACATAGCGTCTTCCAACAAGTGTTATCCGAAGAGTCACAAAAACGTATCACTCGATTTCGCCCGCAGACAACAACAAACTTTTTCTGCGCACTGTGTTCGTTTCCGAGAACACTCCAAAGGACAACAAATCTCCAGTCACTTTCTTACTACTTCAAGGGCACGAAACTTTTCACCGATCTCAATGTTAATATCGTACGCATTATACGAGGATTATCCGCGTATTAATACGCAGATAGCGTATATTTACACGTGTAACGAATACTTGCACATGAAATTCAACGAACTCGTGTCATCTGCAGTGGGACATTCGTCCACGAACGGGGGATTAGGAGACTTTTTTCTCATACGATCGCGAACTTCGAACGCGCGATTAGTGTCATCTCGCATCGAACATGTGTATGAATATATCGATTACCGATCGCGTGGCAACCGTTACCAATCTTGAAAGAATTTTGACGCGGAGTAGCGCGCGTGTATACGTGTACGTACGTGTACGTGACGATCACGGAACAAGACCCGACCGTGTCGCGGTGCGATAGCAAACTGACGTCCTGACGGGTTGCAGCGCCCCAACGACGGTCGTCCGGCGAACCATCCACCACCGTTTCACCGCAGGGGACCCTCCACCCCTCACCTTAGCATCCCTACTCGCTATGCCCCACTACACCTGAAGCTTCTAATCGCAGCCAGGTTGTTGTACCATACACGTGAAATTTCTCAAGCTCTTTCTAGGATCGAATCTTCCATCGGTTTTAGATCACATGTGTGCGAAGGCGGAGTTGTTTGCTGCTTACGGTAAGTACTATTGACAACGTTTGCTGACAACGTTTTGAAGATCAGAAATATTGAATATTGAAATTTCATAGAAATGTTACGACTCTGTGAATGTCTCATTTGAAGTATAATGCATCTTGTAGCGCTACCAACTTCAGAGAGTTGATTCGCACAGAATTAAATCAAGCATTCGATTTTAGTCAATTGTTAATGTTAAGTACGACGTGATGTTGAATATTTCATATACATTGACGTTTTATTTATTGTGTGCAACATTTGAATTTTTTGATTTTACGATCTGTGTTATCTAAAACCGGTAAAGTGTAATTTTATTGCGATACGTTGTAATATATTTTTACGTGTAAAATTTGTATGTATCGTTATCGAATTACGCTTTTTACGACGGTATTTATATCAGTTATCTACGAAATAATTATAGGGGTTGTATAGGAGTTGTATAGGAGCGTAAAACAAAATTGTCCCACGACATTTTGGTCTATCCTAAATCGCAGATTTACATATCCGAGATTTAAATTATTGGAACTGTCGTCATAAATTCGCTATCCAGAATGGTGTTCGTGACGATTAATGCTAGGAAAGCTGATTTAAAGTAGAGAAGACGATTTATACAATCTCTTAATCAATGCGCTTTAAATCATTCTCGGTGACGGAATAAGGTTCACCTGCAGATTTTCGTGTAACGCCCTTGCATACAATGGAGTCACGTTATTTGTGAATAGGCGTTGCCGCGATTTAAATTCACCCTTAAATCAGATTTGATAACCTGGAAGTTTACGTTGACAGACCATTTATGGATCGGTAGGTTCCATGAAAGGAATTATTAATTCTTTCAAATCATTTGGAATAATAAATAAAAAAGAACTACCATCCCTTTGGAATAAGTGAAACAAAAATGAGTGTGAAATTCAATCTACAGTATCCCATAGGTAAAATAATATTGCATTACTATTAGATTAATTAATTGTACGAATTTATACGATACAGAATGTAACCTCGCAGAAAACAAGGCTGAACACCTGTGTCATGGTCTAATTTCCAATTAAGACGTTATTAATACCGGGGCCAGAGGAAAACGACCGTTATATCTCGTGGATTATATTACAATTTACGTTTGAATCTATTCGCGTGTAGAAACTCTACCCGTAAGCGGCCAAAATTCTGATATCTCTATTCCGTATGCGTTTTCACGTTGAATTAAACGAAGCTCCGGAATATTCAACCTGCCATGCATTCCAAGCAGCGAGAAAGAATAGTTGGTAAACATTTCATGGCATGTGTTAGTGGTAAATATCCCAGTAATTTTGTTTCTCGACGCGAAACCATGTTTCGAAAAAGAATACACGGTGGTCGTTGCATACAATTTTTCAGTTGAGTTACGAAATCGACGTTCCTACCGTTTGTTTTTCGAAACTTCATGTGAATAATTCCGAATGTATCCACTGGGGATACTACCTTGCATTGAAAATGGATAGCATTCACAGAAGTAGGTTTAAAACCAAGTATCTGGGATATCGAATTGCTAAATGAACTTTGGTAGACTTAGAAAAGTACAGAATTTTATAAGAAGGATTTTTATGTATTTATATAAAAATATTTATCCTTCATCCATTTCCTCAATCAATCTTACACGATGAATGCAAAAAACCACTGTGCTATATATCGTTTATTACTCATAGACAAATACTATTAAAATATATACATTTTAATACAGAAGCTTCATTCCCATTTATTTTCAGTAATTAAAATAATTAATAAATTCAATTATTTATGTTCTCATTACAATGCAGGAAATCGCAGGAAAATCGCAGGAAATAATCGGATAGGTATGTCTTTATTAATTTTCTGATTTTAATATCATATTATAAGTATAATATAAAATAGCTAAGTATAAAGAGAGTCTGTTAAGACAATATATCTTACTATTTTCAATACTATAATATTGTAACACGCGTAATATTTTTAATACTATGGAAAGGGTAGAAAAGATCAAAATCAAGCAATCATGGAATTAATTGACAACATACTGAATTTTAAAACTGTTTCCCTGTAAAAGAAAGCAAATTTGATTTCCAATATCTTTTTCCCCTGTAATCTTCATGTTGAACTTCTAAGCCAATTCAATATTAAAAAACAAATTAAGTCGAAGGCGTGAAAAATATGAAAATAAGGATAGAATAGAAGATGGTAGGATTCGTGTTAACCATAACAGAGAGGGAAATCCTAACCTTAACCCTGATCAATGACTCACCTGAGTATATGCATAACGACTTTGTTAGTATGGGACTTAGAAATAGAACTGTGATATTCGATCATTCCGGTAATACCAAGAACGCACCATCCCTCCATATTTCTCGGATGTTGCCGATTGAATAAAACTTGACGTAGAGGGAAGAAAAAAAGTTGTCGTTGGACATGCTTACTTAACAAGCGCGAATTTCATGGACACAAACGGTTTACTCCGTTACCCTTGGGAGAGTTGAAAGGTGGGTGGAACAGAGGGTAGGTCGTTTCACACAGCAGCGCCTCGCTTAATTACTAGTTACTAGTAACAGGAGTTAGGAACGTTTAGCTCACAGTTCACGCTATCCAACAAAAGCTTATATCGTTACGACGAACTATTCCCATTGCTAGCTTAGATTCAACAGCGAAGCTTCATCGTACCGAGATTCCTATTACTTCGAAATCATATCACCTGGCGAAACCGCCTTCGAGTTAGTAGTTTCCGAACTATAGCCAGCTTAGTTTACAACATAATTATTCGCGGCACTAACTTTCAGGTACGAATTAACAAAATATATTGACGTTGCAACATTATTATGTAGTACGTGTTGCTAGGCGTTCATGGCACGCGAACGTGGCAATGAAACACTACTTCCGAGTGTGCCGCGATATATTGTGTTAGCTAAAGACGAAAGACGGGGTTTCAGAGGAAACAGTAAATATAAAGTTTGTATAGTAAATAAAAAATGGTAATTTTCCAAACGTCTTTCATTGTGACTAAAAATCCATATCTTTGTGAGTAGGGTAAAGTAGGATCGATAGCGGGAGGCTAGGTGATTTGCCTTGTAATTCGTCGAAATCAGTTCTGAGCCATTCTTAAGTCGGTCTAAACTAATGATAGAATGGGAAGAAGTTACTTCGACTAACGTTAATGTTCTCAGTTACAATTATTAGAATTCAGTAACGTGTATAGGTATATCGCATTATTTCTGGAATTTTTATGTCGTTGTTTCTTTTATTAGTTGGCTATTTTTGTTGCCTCGAATAACCCCACTATAGAGTTATTCGAATCGTTTTTAATAATTTTTCTTACTGGACTTATTTTTGCATATTATGTGCATTACGTGTATTTTCGCATCTTCTAATTTCCAACAAATACATAAACGCACGCACTCTAACGACGGCTATTTCCAGTTAAAATTCTTCACTTTCGAAATGATTTTACGGTAGGTTCTCATACGGGTGTTAAGATGATTCGAGAATGCGATTGTTGTCCAAAGAATGGAATATAAAAGGAGAATCTTCTTTCTCGCGAGATATGACCTCGATTTACCAAAATATCCAACATTCGCCTCCATGCTTTGCTATATCCAAACGAGCTCAACCCCATACACGTTATACATAAGATATCGATCTCGTTCAGGGTTTCCTATTGTCCGTAAATCCAAAAAATGGTACAAATGGGGTTGTCGATATTGCATACACCGAAAAATGTCGAAGTCAAATGTCTATTGGTCATATTTTCTTAGCTCCTATCTGACGAATCATTCTCTATTGTATTACGGATTACATGTACAAACCCTATAAAAGCCAAAACACATAACAAACAACAATACACATATTTAACTTGGAAATTATGTATGGAAAGCATAAACCAGCACTTTACACTTACCTGCAAACATTATTAATTGAACCAAACATATTTAATTACTATAGAGAAATAAATATACAAGTTACGTTTTTCATTTTCCAAATAGTCCCTTTATTTTATTTTCTAGCTAGACGTGTCTTTCTCATCTTTTTCATAACGTAAAAAACCTGATGTTACCTATTTGGCTTCGACAAAACTTCGTCAACTATTCGTATATATTTGAACCTGATTCTTTCCACTATCAGCTACTTCATTCTTGTCATAAAGTGGCATGAAAGCAAAAGAATAAAAAATGTGCTTATCACGTTTTCCTTATGATTTTTATCCGCGATAAAAAAGGTATACAGATTTTAAGTAGGAATAGTATTAAAGACAAACCGCTGTCGTCCGGGTTTGACAAGACAAAGACAAGCGCAACACGTTCGAACAGTTGTCCAGAATTAACTAAAAATGAGATATTCCTCAAGCAGTAGCAGCAATTTAGCCAGCGAACATCCCTTGTCGCCTTTGGCAAGGCTTCCGGCGCACCGTGCTACTGTACCACCAAACACAGCGTCCTTGGTTGACTGTATCCACACGCGTATAGTTACATCGGGCTTTGCACCGCCTACGCGGCCATGTAGATCGTAGGGAATGACGATACTACCGTACACCAGGGGCTGGCATCCGTTAGCCGTAGACCATACACATACGTAGATTGGATCGGACATTGCACGCCGTCAGCTCAGTTTCTGAACAAGGAAACTGCGTCCACCGCCACTATGCTGTCCAATAGGATACGGACTAACGCGACCACCCGTACATTCGGACTATCGAGTTGTAATGTACAGTACGAAAGGCAATCTAGATTTCTCACTGACAAGATCGCTCTGGAATTTCCGTCAATTTTGACGCCTGAGGCCGATCGGCCGAGTCACGCGCCGATTAATCGAGATATCGATGAAATGCAAACGCTTCAGTTTCGTTTCGAAATAGAGAAATATTGTCCAATTTCGTTCGACACTGCCGATGTACTCTGTGTGTATATATATGTATATACTTTTTTTGTGTACCGATAGAATTATTTTAATATTTTAGTTACACAGCGAGATGAAAATAGCAGCTTGATGTTTGAGGCAATGTTGAAGAAAATAATTACAGTAAATGTAGAGCTTCGAGCATACCCTTTAAAGATTTGTATCGACCCTTTTACTCTTTTTACTCTTTTTACTCTCACCTGTCAAGGTGATTCACAATGAATTACATAGGTACGGTTCTTGAAAGTCGTCTTCTATTTATCTCGTTCGTATAAAATACATGTATATGTTTTCTCGTCTGTCTTTTATTTTCATAGAACTGGTCACTCATAAATTCGTTAGATTTTCATATCTAACACACGAACTTAGTAGGAATTTTTGCTAATGGAATCTCTAGCATTAAAAGGCATCTTTCTTCTTTTTTCCCCTAGATTCTTTTCTTTACCCCTCGTTGCTTTTATTACAGGAAACATTCTATTCTTTTATTACAAACACAAGTGTGGTACACGGAAACGTTATGTACCATATATTTCAAGAGGAAATTGTGTAATAAACAAAACATAACAATTTCTCTCACTTTATAATCGTGCTAATTTACCACGAAAGTTGTTGAAATAGTTTTGATTCCTTTCACAGGTATCTTTAAATCTTGTTATTTCGTTATCGAGTTAATAATTATATTCAAGTTATTCCTGCGATTATTTCATATAATTTCAGGTTCTCGAATCAATATTTTTCCTACCAATTGATATTCAACCTGTTTCTATCGTTATATATACACAATATATCGAGGATTACGATGTAACTGAATAAGACGCGGTTCCTTGCGCAATAGATCAGACTAAGTAGACTGTAGACATTTCAACAGGTCTGAGCCATATGATAATTAACATATATTAGAAGTGTTTTCCTATAATTACATTCCACTAGATCTTGAACCATACATTTCGAATCACTTCATAGTTATATTATCGAGTATAAGATTTAAACGCTGGAAGCGTAACTTCGATTCCACCGAATGTTCGTAATTTACTCGGTACCGATGAATCTCGCCGGAGAACACGAACCCGACAAAGTTTTTAGCCCATCAAAGTCCAAAGACCCAGTTCCCAGCGCATTTACTTAGCCCATCGACGCGGTGTCTAGACCAAAATCGATTTCTTCGAGCTGTCGTTATCTGTTAATGGTTCGCGTAATTTAATTGCAGTGGAACACGAATCTCTACGTTCAAGTACAATGCGGTATTTCGTTTGCTAATCTGCCGCAACTTGTACGCGCGATTGTTGGATCCAGCGGAGGTAAAGCCAAAATACGCAGACCCGCTATTTCTGCGAACATCGATCGATCTATCGTGCGTAAACAACGTACGACACTTTAATATTGAAACTATCGAGGATTGAGCATTTCGCCTAAGATTAAACCTGTTAAGATTTGTTTTAGAATCTATCGCGGAGGAGATATATATTCATCAATAGGTAAATAACGAAAATGCAGGTAAAACAGCTTCCTTTTAAGTTTAGCAATGCAATTATTACAACACGTTGCCATTTTAATCAACAGTGAAGTAGTTAGGAGCCAACATTGCGTTAACGTGACATTTTCATTTGCAATATTTTTCAGTCAATTTACGTAACTGAATTCTATTCTTTAATATCGCGATTAACAGGAAATTCCAAGAATTTATTTAATACTTTTTCGTTGATCTCTTCTTATAGCTAAATCTTATTTTATTCTGTATCGTTATAAATCTATGAAATTTCTGTAAAAAATGATGAACTAATCATTTTTATCATCTTGTTAGTTCTAATGTTCTAAGAGTCATAAGAACACAAATTAGACTTTGAATTAGATTGAAAAGAAATATGAATGTAATGCATTAAAGCAACGTTGGCTATTGTTAAGGGAATTGAGTGAAAACAAAGAAATAGATTCCATAAATGGAAACGACTAGTTGCTTCCCTGCCATTATCTTTCACTTTCAAATGAAGCACCGATAAGTAGAGCTCGCGCCATTGGTCGACATATCGCTCGACGAAAGAAATCGACGTTTTAACGCGTCTTTATCATTTTTACGTGACATTTACGGAACTTACAGTCGTATTACAAATTTTTAAGCACAAATTGAAATGAAAGTCTGGAACAGTTTGAACGGTTGGTCGCGCTTCGATGCCCCGCAATGATGATGCAACCACAATTGCTTTCTCTGCTTTCCTCGAAAACTTCTTCCTGCTTGAAGCTTCACCTCTGAACTTTTCCAAACCGCCGTAAAATCCATAAATGTTTCCTTTAAAAAAACTACCATTGGTTCGTTACAACGTGCAAACGGTTTCACGGCTAGCCCTGCGTTGCAGTAATCGTAAACTCGAGACTTTCCTTCGTGGTCTTCGCTGAACAAATAATTCGATTCATAACATCACGTGTGCCGTAATTCTTCCGTGTTCTTTGATATTCCCTTGAAAACGTAAATTATATTGTTTTATATAAATTGTATCTTTTATGTCCTATGTGAGTAAATCTACATTTTCCGATAGATAGTCAAACCAGAGAATCATTCGTGTAACGTCCAATACATTAACGTTCTTGCTCACAATTAGTCTAATATTGTTAGCGAAATTTTACGAATTATCGTCAGTAGTAAATTCTCTTGCATAGCAATAACAACTTTGATAACAAAACGAACTCCATAAATAAATCTTACAAATTATGAGTCAGCTGATTATCCTGTTCGACGTAAAATTATCAGATCACAGGAAAGTAGTTTGCTCTATCTGGACAAAGTATGACATTTAGCACAAATTAAATTTTGTCTTCATTCGCATCATATGTACCTTGTAATATGAAATATCAAATAAAATAACCGAAATACGAGTGAATATTTGATAGAGTTTTCTAATAAACGTGTTGTAATATTTATGACCAGCAACGTATATCAACAAAGACTAACACTGACCAAACTGAAACACTGATTTCTCTTTATTAAGTTCTAATCGCAAGACTAAACAATATCTTGATTAAGAATCGATTTAACTAACTAGTTCGGCAACCAGAAACACGTTTAACAAGATCTGACTACAACATTCACCGCAGGGTCCTGATTAATCATTCAATTAACCGATCAATAGGTTTACCCACTCACTTGCGAGTAAAGAACAATCGAATAGGGTAGCTGGTGCAAAAGCAACCCTCGAAAACCGGGACTGGACATTTCGGACGTTAATTCGCGAATCGGATTCAAAATTAGCAACCGGGCAATGAGCTGTTTGTGACGGATGACGCCATAAATTTCGTCATATGTAGATCGCGCGTTCATATACACGATGAGAGAGGTGTAACGTGGATTTCGTCGACGGCGGAACCGCGATGACTGCTTGTCACCTGCTGCCACGGCAATTGTCAGCTTATGCGGAACGAGCAGGTATTCTCATATACAAGGACCGCAACACGGTTAACTCTAATAAACACGTCGTAAACCGACATATTATACATGTACGCCGTCGACGACAACGCTTGTAACGTGGGAAATTAACAAGTGCACCCGCCACCCGGTTCCCTACCACTTTATGCCACAGCTCGATCGCCCGTTTAACAACCAAATTCCTTATCGTTAATTTCACGACAAGGAATTTGCCGCGTTCCCTTGTCCGCGATACACAACCGCGCCTAATGAAATTCAATGTTACGTTCACGCTCCATAAAGCTCCACCGTTAAATCTATGCTGATTTACCGCTGTGCATTCTCATTCTTTGCGAGTCCGATTTCCATTCTATCGACGTTACTCCAGATTTTACTTTAACGCGATGCTATAAGAGGAAAAGAACAACCGACATTTGTATTGTTCGTTTCATTAAATGTTGTGCTGTAAGGAGGATAAATTTTGACTGTTCTTCGACTCTAAATATAAGGACACGTTAAAATATTTACGTTTGGATAATATAGGGATAACATAATATAAAACAATATTTTTGCTATCGTTGAACACTTCCTCAGCAACAGACGAAATTGATATTTGTACGTTAGTATCGTTGGTTTTCTTATCAAATTTTGTGAAAATAGAAAATAGTGATTTTGGTAGAACTTTAGCTTTGGATATATGGGCAAGATGTATTAGATTGTTACGTTGGATACTTGTGTCGATTTTTTGGTATTTAGATTTTTGCCTTAGTTTATTTAGATCGAATAGTACACGGTACAGATACCATGTTTTTATTTTCCTTGTAGCGAACGTTTAATCGAAAATTTGATTGTTCCATGTATGAGACAAAGAACACCATGCTGATTATTTCACATAAACGGTATTAAACGCATATCCTCGAAATTTGCTCTTCAGGTGGTTGCGACTACATTTCCACGACCCTAGAGAGTGAATCTCGACTAGGAATTTATAGTGGAATCAGCGTGGGACGAATTCAGCTATTCAAAGGACCACGTTGTTCCATCCGATTATTGTCTTCTTTAATGCAACCCCCCACACGGTAATCCATAAATTAAATATTCAATAAAATACCTCCAAACTTTGAACGATACATTCTTCATCGCGTGCAGCAACGATAAATTTCGAGAAGGTTTCGGCTAATGCAAACTCATCGCGCGATTCTGATAAACCACGATCGTGCACTTTAATTCACGAAACAAAATTCATCGCGGAATCTAATTTGCGTAATTTTTAAGCCTCGTCATTGTCGACTGCACACTCGGTTCTCGTCGATTCATTTTCTTATTATTCGAACAATGGAGCCTTGAACTGGGGGGGGGGCTGAACGAAGTACAGGGGTGAATCCGTTATTTCTGACAAAATACCCAGCAGCAGGGTCTATCAAGTGTCTCCGAGTGAATAAAACATCGTTATTACAGTGGGCTTGTGCTACGTTGCTATCCAGACACTTGCAATCTAACGGGCCGGCAATAATCATTAGCCATTAGCGAGAGGATAGCGGAAGGCGTAGGTGGTATGGGTGCTGGCGCAGGATGGTTGGAATACTAAAGGAGGAGAAAGAGAAAGAGAGACGCACGGAGTGCACACGACAGAAAGGCCAGAGAACAGGACTGGCAGAGATACGAGAGTTTAAATAACTCGGTACCGGGGTAGATAAGGAAGCCCATGCCAAACTGAGCCGACGAAGTTGCGCGGTGCGAAGTTGGCGTGCTCGTAAGCACTATTGTTTCGCTTATTGCGCCGATTGCTTTGAATTTCGGCATAAGCACACACTCTCTGTATTTCTCTGCTACCAGTTTCGACCCTTCTATCCGGCATTCTATCCGTTTCCCCTTCTCTTTCCTGTGTTTCACCCTTCACCTTCTACCAGACCTCATAACCAATCCCTGTGCTCTTTCTCCTTCGAGGTTTTCCACCCTGAAATGGATGAAGATCGAACTGGAAACTGCATTTAACGCGGCATCCATTTCTGTTGTGGTTGCACCCTGGCTGATTTAGAGGAAAACTTCCGGTCTTTCGTCGCGCGTAAGACCTCGCCTAAGTAGTTGTATGTTCTCGCATTCGAACCGGATAAAGGTGAATAAATCATACGGCTTAAGTATACAAGGATGTCGCCGCATGTGTAAATTCTCACACAACGGTCGCGATAAAACGTACCGCGGGATGGAGCCGCGGAATAGAATATCAAAAACGGTCACGAATACCACACTTCGTTAGCTCTTCGGCCTCAGGAAGCACCAATCTACGCTTCGAATATACGATTGCGCGTTTCTTTTTGTCGATACAAGCTGTTTCAATATTTATCGCGAGTCTACGGTGATCACGCGAGAGTTCCATTTGCGAGAGACGTCGATCGTCAAACACGCATTTTCGAAGACTCGAAGACACTTTCGGAGAAGATGGTTCTCGTACAATTCGTTCGTATCCCAAGGAATAATATTTGAGGCGCTGTTTCGAAGAAAAATGCGAAGAGTAAAAGTTTCAGCGGGTTTCAAGGTGTACTAAGGTTACGCTTCCTAACATCAGTCTCTCAGAATCGCGCGTTTGCATCTTGGATACGGACGCTCATGCTCTTCAAACTGAAACTTTTCAAACTCCTTGTTCTGTAAAGTGTGCAAAAACTTCTCAACGTTTACAAAGGTAGATCGTACAATGGGTAGAACCGCTTTTCAACCGTGAGCGAAAACTTTCTTCTAAACGCAGTTTCCAATACATCATTTCGCGTAGAATTTTCCAATAGGAAAAAAATCGTTAATTGACCTTAATATCTGTTTTTGTCAGGTTCAACTTTCCGAGATCTACGTAAAAATATCTTCTCTCGTATCCTATGTTTGTACACTAGGTTTTTCATTGGATAGTAAATAAAAGTAATAATTACGATTCATTTGGAATTTTGTAACACGTCGTTAGTATTAATTGAAAATATTTCGGCAATATCAAGAAATAAAGTTACGAGGTTGTCATAGTTGTAGAGCTATGTTAGTCGATATTGTTTACTCAGAATGTCGATTTTACAGATATATATTAAAGTCGGTAATAACAACGAGGCGTGCCATTTTCTATACGTATACATATGTATAATTACAATTAGCGAAAAATATAGTGGAACAGCGGAAATTAGTAGAAAATAGTCGACCAACACGGCGACGTTTAATTAGCGACAGACACTTTACAACGCGATAGCGACAGCAAATCTATCGAACGTTAACGGTCGGATATCCGATACATCGTGGGATGCACCGCAGAGCTGCATTGCGCGAGACCGCAGTGACGTTGCGCCCGCCACCTCGCACATATTCTCTCGATTTCCCTGGAACACACAAATCTGCGATCTCTCTGTTCGAAAACGCGCTCGAGTGCGCGACGTTAGTTCGCGTCGTTAGTCGTCTCGCATTAAACAGCATTACACGACGGAAAGAGCTTAGAACTACATTTGGTTGGAACGGCTTTGCCCTTGTCGTTTGTTCTACCGCGCTGTCGAAAAGACCACGCTTTGTAGCTAGGACGTAAAATGACGTGCATCTTCGTATCGGTAATTACAAAGTCGTGTTTTAGCAGCTAGTAACGATAGAGCGGAAAATTACCGAATAATTGTACATTTCGCGCATCTTTGAATTTCCGCGAAGAAGACAGTTTGACACGTGGAAAGATTAGCATTTGGGGATGAAAGAAGAATTGATAAGAGGAGATGGACGTGTTTTCTAGCTCTGGTGCATGTACAGTGCGAGTACGTGAAACGAATTGATACAATGGATGGAGGAATTTGCGGATTGTACGAACAACAAAATTTGTAAAATCAAAGCGATCGTAAGAATCGTTAAAGTGAAAATAGAAAATATCTAGTGAGGCGAAGAGAACTTCATTGAATAAAAGTGACAGTAGAGAAAATGTTATCAACATGTGTAAACTAAAGGTAATAAAGGAAGCAGACTTACCATGATCAGCGAATGGCCGTACAATCAATACGGAAATATATGAAGACAATAGGAAAAAAAACAGTTTTCTGATACTTGCTCTAGGATACTTGACGACGAAAAGAATGTATTTTAATATGAAACAATGAAAGAGAGGATGAGAGAAATGTTTAGGAAATTGATCAGAAACCTGACTGTAAAACCAATTAATGAGGCAATTTCAAGATCGATTGGCAGTGTAATAGAATTTAAAGAAATGGAAAGTATTTAGTACTATGATCTTCCCTCGCGATCTTCATAAATTCAAATGAAATATAGATAAATAAATAACGAGAGACAAAATTTTTACGTTACTATTACTAAATCTGAAATTGATATTACATCACAATTAATAAAAACATGACAATGAGATATAAAACGTCTAAAATCAGTTTGCAGTAAATAACAGGTAAAATACTTGATTGATTATTTAGAAGCTATTTAAAAGCATCGCGTGTGAAACGAACGATATAGACAAGAAAGGATTCAGACAACGAGCAATATGTACTCGTATTTAGAATCGAAACCAATTTCGTTGGAACAGTTGATACTTTGTTCACGCAACAGCAAAAGGATAAAGAAACTTAGCTGCGACGGACAGTTGAAAGCGATGCCGAAAGTTGGACCAACAGGGTCAGAAAACAGTCGTTAAAGCAAAGAAGCTGTTCTTACACTGGCGTCGGGAAGAGCCGAGGAGAGAAAGAGGTTAAAGAAAAGAACGAGAGCCCGTCAACTTCACCCTTTCGCTTCCTTCTTTAACGGTTATCGTGGCCTCTCTCAGCGCCAGAGGTGCTATGACAAATCGCAGCTACTTCCCGAGAACTAACATTTTTCCTATTAGTTTACAGAACGAAAGCGATAATTACTTACCTATGATAATTTCAAAACCATAAAAACGGTGTGAACAACCGTTAGTTATGCAAAATGTCTATAAAATTAATGGCGCTCCCCAGAAAGATCCATTTTAAACACAGAACCGACGAAAATAATTCGCGTATACAAATATCGGATGAGATTTATTTTTCAGATTACAGATAGTTTAATTTTGCGCTATTCGCAGTGTGTGTTTTAAATCTCCCGCTGTTTGGCGAATAACGTTGCGTTACGTTGTTAAAACATCTCGAAAAGTATTCAAGTTGTATAGTCCACGATGATAGCAGCGCTCAACCATAATACGCGTAACTTTTCTTCATTTAACTTTACATTTTCCCTATTTTCTCGTGTTTTGCTAACTAAATGGCTAACTAAATACCAAAAATAAAAACGACTATCAGATCCAAGTTTTGGAAGGTGGCGACACTCGACACCGTCATTAATTTCAACGTAGGATTCTCGCCAATCTATTGGATCACAATCAGTGGCTTATCGCGCTATCCATTTCCGGTATCCTCTGTCGTTCCTGACCCATCCTAACCCTTCCCGGTTAGGTTCTATCACCGAACGTCGTGCTTTTGTGTTTCCACGGGCTAGTTCTAACTGGAATTTCGCGTGTAAATCCGACTAGCACGCAGGTTCCAATCGTTGCACACTCAGACGGATACAATGGACAATTTGTCACCGGGCCTAACCGACGCCAGAGAATCGGTCTGCCGGTCTTTACAGCCGCCCATACTAACGATTTAAGCACACCCGCAATTCTAACTCGTGAATTAATTAATGTCATGCAAACTAGTGATATTTCATGCCGCGTCCATGCTAAATCGACGCTGCTGTTCCACTGATTAGGACGATCGATTGATTGCTGTCCGTGTTAAACTGCGCGAAGTTTCGAACATTCCACGAGATCAAAATTTTCGTGTTTCTTTGAGCTACGACGATGAAATCGTTAAACACGGCTGTGTAAAAAAATCAACTTGCCATCTCGTGAAAAAACCCACTTTTTCCCGTATGTCCTGCAAATATGCTTTCGTCGTGATAAACTTTCGGATTTGAAGTTGTTTGTTTATTGCGTTGATGTAAGCAAAACGAGAAGGAACAAAAAACGTGGATAACGATAACGCGATAAAAAGCTGCTTTCGTTTGGAAAAATTCGTTATCGCAGGACGTCATTGAAAAAAGGATTAAGCTGAACACGCTCTCGGAATTAGGTGCTTTTTTTCAATTACATCGGTAGAACGTGGAAGAAGAAAAAGGGAATCGCAGGAAAAATTAATCAGTGCGAATCAACGTCGTCGCAATTACGGGAAGGACGAGCCTGTCGGCTTGTGAAATTCGCATAACGAATTTACGGCGGCAAATACGCGTGGGTATAATGAAAACGATGATGCATAGACGCGAAAATGGCGAACAAAAATGGCTGAAGACCCAGCGAAAGATAAATCGAACGCGAGATTTCGTTCTGCAGTGACAACTCCTGTTCTCGTCGCTAATGGTTTTCCATCGATTCTCTTCCTCTCGAATTTCTGACCATCGAGTATTGTTTTACAAACGTGGATCTATCAGAATTCATTTGTGTGATCCTAGGTTTTATGTCATATCCTTAAATTTTAATGGCTAACTATATCAGAAGTGGAGAAGTTGGCCGATTTTTATGGACTAAATTATTACCTGAACATTTTTCATATAGACGAGGAAGATTCGACTTGTTCAATTTAAATTAAGCTTCGATTACCATTAAATGCTGAGGGCGTTATCACAAAATTGATAATCGTTCTCCTGTCGTCAAATTATCGTTCAGATAATGTTGTTTCAATTTTATCAATTGCAAAAGCTTAAGTTGCCCCGCATGTTTTTATATTTACCAGAAAATTTATACCACACATACGTAATAAAGACGTAGATGGAAGAAACAAAGATAAGAAACGCAAATGGACAGAAATTTAGAAAATGGTTTTCGCGGATTCCCAAGGTAACTGTAACAATCTTGAAACAGATTCTTCGTCCATACATCAAATCTCCGTATATTTACTTTACTTTAAAGATACGAAGTAACTTATTCCTGTTGAACTAGCTGACGTCTCATACTCGTCAATCACAGCAACCTATACACTTTCTACAAAACCACATACCATCAACCAAACCCTTTACATTAAGGAAATAGAATACAGAATGCAATTTAGACACCGAAGCTATCGTAAACATTCCAAATACAGTACCTTATCTCGATGCGTCGAACGTCCTCACGCGGAGACATGGGTCTGATAGATAGCTCTATGTCTATACATCAATCCACCAACGAACTCCGGACCCACCTACGCTTCCTTTCGCCATTTTCTTTGTTCGAACCCACGTAAACACCAAGAATCCATAAAATTCACAAAATAGCTACTATTATCGTTCGTATTCGTCACTCTCGATAGAAGTTTTCTTGCTTTTAATAATCGGCGTCTTTTACTTACTATTCGTCGTAATTCTTCTTAAGGTTGTTACCATTTCGATGGTGAACTTCAGAGAGACTTCTTCAACCCTCGATAATCATATCTCATTCTCTATATCTATACTATATCCTCTTTGATCGTTATTCTTTGACAACGAAGAACCCATTAAGTTCACTCATCTCGGGTGAATTTTTCTTTCAATGACAAATGCAACAGTATGATAGTACAGGTCATAACGCATTCGAATTAGATATCACACTATCTAATATAATTTTTGAAGCGAGACGTACGCAATGCCAGTTACGATAAGGTCCTACATTCTAAGAGTGTTCAGCGATGTGGAGAAATTCCAACGATTCAGCAGTCGTTCAAAAAATTAACTCGTTACGTAATTATCCCAGCAGTCTTGAAAGAGTTAAAGAAAACTTGAGAGTAATCACCATAGTTTGGATTCAGTAGTGTTGATTACAAAGGGAATCATGCTTTTAACGAAACCTACTGTCCAATTACAGCGATACGATATCAGAGCCGTAAATCCGTACATCGATGGGCGTCTGAGCGAGGCGTTAGCAAAATGTCGTCTAGCTGGCGCAAAAATATCGATACCGTGTGACATAGCTAGCCTAAAGCTCCAGCGGCGGTTTTCGTCGAGGACTCGTTTAACAGGAGCACGATATCGGTGGCGTATCGCGTCCACTATCTAAATAACGTAATCGACAGGCTCGGAAACTATTTCGATACGGCGACAGGTACATATCTGCGCGCGTATCGGCATTTCATGACGTATATCGCGGCGTCGGCGTCGGTGGCGGGCGTTGGCATCCGCGAAAGCGCAGTTACCCAAAATGTCTGTACGCAATCGAAACAATGGCCCAATTGCGATTGCCGTACCCCACACCTCCCACCCCTCCCCTCCCCGAAGCCTACAATTTCCATTTAACGCAGTTGTCCGTAAGCTTGAATGTAATTCGGCGGCCGCGCGTGATTAGGTTTCAGCTGTACCAGCGTTTCCAAGCGGATTTCGTCGTCTGCACGCGCCCCGTTCGTTAATACCTCGATCACCTCGCGCTTGTAATTATGACCGTAGAAACGTGTCGACTGACTGAAAAATGGATTCACGTACATACAGCGGCGAAAGGAAGTATTTCCACGCTTATTACACATTAACACATAGGAAACTTTTATTGAGTGTGTTATATAAAACACAAAGAAATCTCATTACCACTATGACGAGATGCAAGCGTTATGATTACATTGGAATGTGAAATTAATCTGAAAATGTGTATAGCGATTACAATATATCTACTTCTAACGTATATTTGGAACAAAAGTTAATATTCGGTCCGAATGGCCATCTTCAATGTACGTATAACGAATGTTAAAGATAGTCTTATCGAATTGCGAGGCCTATTGATCTAATGGATAATTGACTGTTTAAATACTTTTGTGTTCTCTGCGAAAAATATCGTTGCGCTGTATATGTTGCAGTTTCCATGTACATTTTCAGAATCGTCTTGCATTGTACCAATGCAATCGTGGCAATCGTGTCTCATTATATGAAACTTCAAGAAGTTTTTTTATAAACACATGTGGTAACCTAAATGAGTCTTAGAGTGAGGACAAGTAATGATGTTTTATTTGGAGTTGAGTTTAATTTAACAAGCAACACTCAATACAAAAAACTGGTTACAATATCGTCGTACGTCTCATTATCATACTCGGCTCTCAATTTCCCGATTCATATTCTCCGGCTCCTCCACTCACACTCTGCGGCTTCTCCACTGACTCTCTCCGACTTCTCAACAGACACCCTGCGACTTCTCAACTCACATTCTGACCGTTCTGGCATCCCTTTGTCTTTTCTTAGGGCCACCGCACACGTGTTCTACAAAATTATTCAATTGAAAGATCGACGACACATTGATGAACTTGACGGCGCCTCGGCTCTCGCGACATTGTTTATGGTTAACTTGATGTTTCTTAGGTCTTTTTCCACGATACTGCATACATATAATGCATCCATAAAATGTTTTTATAAATGTCGAAATACTTGTGTGAGTTCGTATATATTTTAATTTGCGACTTTGCCACACGTATACAGCAAAATATGGAACATCTAAGCAAGAAAATCTTCCTTTCATCATCTGCGGAATAAACTTCATCCTCTACGTAATCAAGCCACAGCTCTGAAACATCCGGAAAAACGGACGAGGACGCTGAACTAAATGAAAACTGCATAAAGATCCAGCCCGCTCTTCCCATACAAAAGAACAAAACGTTTATTGCACCGGCGGCAAGTTATCGGTGGTGAAACAAGTAGTCGTAGCGGAAAATTCGATTATAGGAGGGCACACTGACTGTATCGGAATCTCTGTTCACTCGCGTTGAATACGTTATACACCGAGGCTCGACTACCCGAAAGTTTGGCTTAAAATGTCACCTACGTGAACTAGCCTAGCGATTTCGCTGGTTCGCGTATTGAAAATGAGCTTTATCCACTGGGTATATTCGCTCTTGATTTCCGTCCGTGTAAAAGGCAGCTTACGCGAGATCAGGTTAAAATTCAATTCGGATATTGTCAGTGAATAGCGCGACGAATATGTTCGATGATATTTTTATTCAAATCCAAATAATCGTGGCTCGCTTCGAAAGAATACAATGCTGTGTCGATGGAACTGCAAAAATATCGCTTTAACACGTTCTATGAAACTTCAAATTCGAATTGCTTAATATCCTAGTTCCTAAAATGACACAGAAAACTTAAATAAATAATTCTTCGTATCATCCATCGGTACACGATTCTAATTAGACTTCTGTGCGTTTACTTTGCTCTTTCAAAAAAAAAAAAAAAAAAAAAGAAAGAAAAGGGAATTCAGTTCCGAACAAAAGACATCATACTGATATACGCCGTTAATCCGAGTAAGTCATTTAATATCTGAGTAGTGGCGAGACAAAGTTTTGAAAACGTAAATGCCGACGATTTTGGCCGTGTGACGGCGACATTTATTATGCCGGCCTTTCGTGTTCCAGACGCGGAACGACGAACTGCGCCAGACGAAACTTTTCGGACAGACTCGTTAATTAATACGTTTAGATATTCATGCCAGAAGATATCGACGAAGTTCGTCGAACTTGCGGCTTACAACGGGACGTTCCGCGACAGAGTTGCACATTAAAGCCGGCGAAAGCTAACATCGCGACGGAAGAGGGAACCGATTGGCTCGGTGCCTGAAAATTTCACGGATAGTGTCGGCAAAAAGTTACATTACCAAGCGAGTGGAATTTTTTATCAGCCTATCGGCCGGAGAATTCGTCCGACAAAGACCTCACCGGTGATTCGTTTCAATTTTCTATCTCCCTAAGACTTTAGAGTTATATTATTCACAGAAGAAGTATCTTATGTTGTTTTATTAGTTTATGTGTGTTATTCCAGAAGATAAAAGATTTAGGAAATGATCGATATGATCTAATTGGCTGGCTGAATGTCATAATGGCGCATATCAAATAAGATTTCATTCGCGATTTCGCTATTGATTTTTATATTACCTAGGTCTGACAAAAATGTTTCCGAGATAAAAATTCCTAAGCGCAACCTTTAATGAAAATGAAGAAAAATTCTTATCCATCCATCTGTCTATCCGTCCATATTTCTTACACAATTTCGAAATCAGCAAAGTGATGACTTAAACTCCCAATTTTCCGTAGCCTGTATCTCATCGCTATTCGAAAAAAGATCTCTCTTTCTATTTCTATTTGAAAACAATCCGTCGTTAAAGTCAATTAATGTGAAACCATTTAAAGAACACATTATAAGAATCATTAAAATGTACTATTTCATGAAAATATCTTCGACTTGCGATTTTCTTAAATTCTGAACAATAAGTAAACATAATACCTAAACTAAGAACATAAGGTTAGAAGTTAAGACCAACATTTGAATCAAACATGTTTAAATATTTAACTCTTCCTTTACAATTCTCGCGTCATATGTTTACGAACAAGAGACGCGCAATATATTCAGGAAGAATAAATCTCGCAGCGAGCGAATCTATCAAACAAACCTCAACGAAGCCATACACCATTACCTGCAGCAAAATAGAGCGAGTCCGTAACGCAAGTTTCCGCTTGGAGTTTTCCGAGGGAACACATTCGCTCCGTAAAATAGTCGCGCGTTACGCCACGTTTCAAACATCGCATTCACGTCGCCGCCGAACGATACGATTTACATTTCCGGCTGGCATCCATGCAAATTGGAGTCGTTTGTTTAAATCGTCAGAAATGGCCGTGATTTGAATGGTATCGCACAAGCGTGCGAGATAGCGTAAAGTCGAACGACAGGGTTGAATCGGTCGAGGAGAGTGTTGCTTGGAGGATTGGGTCCATCCGGTTCGAGCGTGGCATCGAGCTTCGCTTTCCCAGTGGAGATGGCAACGGGGTGGATACGAGAGGGATGAGTTAGGGGTCGAAAAGAGTTTGAAATGGAGCGAGTCGTGACCGAAGCAGAACTCAGCTGTCGCGCGCAGTCCGCAGAGAATCCTACACCGTACGTACAGTCGTCGTTAAAAGTTTGCACCCTACACATCCTTTCTCCGGTGTCGTTAATTATGCCTGCGAAAGTTGAATTACAACCAGCCGTTCGAGACGACGCGAAGTTGTACGATTTGTACCCAACCAGATCCGGTGAAATCCGTTGCCATTGAACGACGACCCTGTGTAATTTGATGAAACGAAACGCTATGGCAGAAAGTTCAACGAGAAAGAGGAGAAATTTCCGCTGCCACGTTCGCGGAAAGTATGAATTTTAAACTAATTCTCGACGGGAACGCCACTTCGCCAGGAAGATTCGAAAGTTCCTCCTCGTTAGGTATCTCCTTCCTCGTTCGTTAGCGTAGTTGCATACGGTGACCCAGAACGGTGTAAGTTCGCAGCAGCGTTGCGCTGCACACTCTCCGTCTGCAGCCGTATATTAAGTACGAGGTAACATACCGCGGCGTAAGCTCCGTTTCATCGCTGCAGGCATAAACCCAGCTGAGTAGCCTTAAACAACTAGTACGTCCCGCTGACAAGCCACGGTACACGTGAGAACCTGAAACCTGCCTTTCATTCATGAACTCTAACGCATCCAGCTATGCATTGCTTTTAGTGTGTCTGTTTTTATCGTTATTTGTCTTCGTATTTATGAACGACGGTGTACGTCGCTCGAAAATTCTGATATTTTCATCTTCCTTCGCACGAGATTAACCATGTTAGTAAACCAAAAAGAATGTCATTCTTCCCCCGAAGAAAATTTCGATAACCCGACCGAACATGAATCCGAATATTAATTCCAACCCTTATTCTTTCACCATAATCCCATCGCAGACACGAATATCTTACGGCTCGAATCGTAGACGATTCGAGAGACGCGCACCTATACCGCACGACCCTTCCCAACACATCGCTGCGATCCCTAAACTTTTTTCTTGCTCGCCCTATTCTACCCCTATCCGAATCCCCGCGTCTTCTTCTCTCCACTCAATTCCCCGATCTGTCTGGCGAGGTAATTCCTTGCACGCAAAGTGCTCTCGTTTCGCCGGGTCGGTTTTCATTTGCCAAGCCGAGCACGCATGCTCCCCGCGCATTGTTTTCCCGCTCACGGTGCGCAGTGCTCTTTTGTGATCACCGACCGCCGCCACCCTTCTCGCGCTGCATTCATCCCTGGCGCGCACGCATCTCAGCCAGGTTTGTTAAACCTCGACGACTGTGCGCTGCGGCGTAATCAGTCCTTCATCATCGCCATCGTAACCAGACCGGCCGATCAAAGAGCATCATCGACAATGGCTACACCTTGGGAAAATGCACGCGCGTACTCCCACGCGGACCGTTGTCTTCCATCGATGCGATAATCAACCCCGGTTCCAGTCTCTCGTGAAGGATCGAAGTCTCCAGAAAATCATCCCTCTTTTTTCTTCTTCTCGTTTTGTTCCTCGCGCTGGTGCCGACACTGTGATCTGGTGATACGTATTTACGATTCGAAATGTTTCCTTTTTCGGCTGATGCGGGCTTAGTATAGGGTGGTTGAATATAGGGAGAAGATGGTTAGTAGAAGTGAAAAGAGATGAGAAAGAGAAGGGTGGGAAATAGTAGAGATTATTTGAATAAATTCAAAGATCGGAATTTTATTTCGGTATAGAGAAATTGTCGATTATATCCGATGATTTTTTTAAATATACGATCTACCAGTGTAGTATGTTGCTTAATTAGGTGATTGCTACTATTGAGCGTTCTGTTGCATCGAACAGGTAAGCACGAGTGAAGAAATGATACGAGTTTCTGTGACATTTTGTAACTAGAAAAGGCAAACAAACCTATGATGAATGAAACCTGAGATAAAGAATGACAAGCTTTTTATTCCGCTAAGAAAACTATATGAAATGAAGCATATCTAAATATAAAGAAAATAGAACGAAACAAAGTAAAGAGAATAGAAATAGGTAAAAGAAATCTTTATTGTCAGCAGTTTTGCGTTAAGCTCTTCGTCATTTTTAAAAATCTCCCTGCTCTTCTTTTAATCGTCCACCGAACGCAACCCTCATTTATTTACAAAGAACTGCCTAATCATAAGCAACGTTTATTAAACGTTACCATATTACCGTATCAATATGAGAATAAAGAGAAAAACCAACAAGAGATAGACTAAGGGGACAGGATGGCGTTATCATTGTATCATTTTTATCGGCAACGCTATAAAGTTAACAGGAGTACGCTCGCAAAGTGTGCCTCGATAGAAGATGCAACACTGATAACCACTAAAAAACGACTTCGCGTCGTGTTTAAGATTAATTGCGTATATCTGCGAATTTGGGGTAGCCACGGTTGACGGACCGCAGTCGTCGGGAAAAATTAAATACGGTTGGTTTATACGTTGCGAGGTAAGTAACGTGGAACTCGTTCTACTGTCAAGCCTCGGCGTCATTTTTATTTCAGAAAATTTTCTACTCGATTCACCAGGGAAAATGGAAAGATAACGAGGCTCTTTAGCTTTCTAATTAGGCAAGTTAAAGCATTAATTACTACATATATCGTACAATTAGCCGTATTGTCGAGATTATTAACTCTGTGAGAAGCGAACTTCTCATTAATTATATCCAATCTAACGATTCTTTAATATGAATCAATTTGAATAAGTCGACAAAGAGTCAAACGTGATTAAATTATTGAACTACTAATCAAACATGAACTCATTAATTATTATATTTGTTAATTCTAATTCTATAAATAAAATTGTTATAAATATTATATAAAATGATCATTAATACGAAGTAGATTTTTCGTTAATTACAATTTGCAATATGTCAAGAATTGGAATAAAAATTCATAGAAGAGGATAGTATCATGAAATATTACTTTTTAAAATTGTTAAAGTTCCATCTACCGAGTACTGGGGCTTTCAAATGAAATTCACGATAGAGGATAATAGATTAATCGAAACAAGACATGCATTAAATTAAAACTACTTTGCTATTTGATAACAAGAAACTGTGCTGCGTTTTCTAAATTCAAAAAACTGAAACTGCGATGCAGATTACTCAAGAATATAGCAGAAGACAAAAATTGAATTCAAACAGTATAGGAAGTTGTGAAAAGCTAATGCTTTGAGGCAAGGTATTTAATTGAAACAGGCAAGGACAGAACACAAAGTTAATTACGCTTAAAAGCGAAAACCTATCTTTCATAGAGGACCCAGAAACTTTACGTATCGCCAACGTACATATATAAAATTTAAAACAGGCTATATAAAATAACGAGAAAAATTTCATTCTGCACAGTGTTAATTGCATAAAAAGGATTTAATTTCTCAAATGTCCCTCTGCTTTTGATTTTCCTTTGCTCACCCAGCGATTCATTCTGAACCAACTCGACAGTTCCTATCGTCAGAGTTTTACGACTGCGAACAAGGAGTTTCGTGCTTGGCCGCACGAATATTTCATCGTAATTTCTCGTGAAAATGCGCTTCGCGCCGTTATGTTATCCAATTCGCCATGATATCCCCTTTCGTCTCTATCCTGTCTAGATAACCATCATTTAATACCAAACGTTATTCTTTTCCCGGTGACGCCTAATTAGGATCCACCTTTACCAGTGCCACCCCTTTGTTCCCCTCGTCCGATCTCTTCCCAACGATCCACGCCCTTCCTCCTATCTTTTGCGAAACAAAGAAGCACGAAAGAAAGACGAGAGATCCACAAAAAACGAAAACGCGTTCCGCGGTGCAGCGAACTCGTCGGGGGACCAGCTTGTCGTTCTGTTTACAGCAATAATATACGTTTAATTGCGACGTCAACATCACAGCCAACGTTTTCAGCCGCTGGAATAATAATTACACGAGCAAGCAGGCCTCTCTATTTCTTCCAGCATACGTGCGTACGTATAGCAAACGCATCGTGCAGTTATTTCAGTAGGTTGCTGTTTCTACGAAGATGCACGCGCTAGAATCTTTTGATCCAATTACGTAGCCACGACGTGTCTATTTAAGCGACGGTTGCAATTCGCGCGCCGTTTCAAAAAGATCTGAAAAGTTTTCTATTCCCAGCGCGTCGTACCAACCGATGTTTTAGCGGTACACGAGGTGATGTTGCAAGTAATTGAAAGTATCTGGATGCACGGTAGCGTCGGATTAAGATTCACGACATTCGCGATGAAAATTATGCAAATCGTATTTTCCAGTATGGTAACAGTTCCTTTTTATGATTTGTTCAGTAAAATCAGAATTTGTTGTGAAAAGTGGCGTGAAGGTTTCCGTATATCGAGAATTATCGTGAAATTATGATTTTAGCTTTAGCTAAATAGTAGTATGAAATACAAAAGATTGCAACATCATTGTGAGATTTCGTATTTAAGATCTAATTACATTTAAGATTTATCTTATTTAAGCAGTTTTTTCTTGGCGAGCAATATATAATATCTGGTGGGGGTAGAATTTTGAGATTTGCTAAAGATTATGTTCAACCGCTTTAAAGCAATCTATTGAATAGGGAAATTGATTTATCGAATCAAACTCGCAAATGTCGTTTTACTTTCTCACTGATGTTTGAAAATAAAATAAAAATTCGATTTCAGAGGAGAACGTGACGTAAACAAGGAAAATTTTACGTTTATTTTAATATGAAATATGCAAGGAAATTTAATTGGCAATTATGCTTATATGGAACGAATCATTAATATTATTTTACTGTTTATTATAATAAATGTTGTCCTACATAAAAAATCAGCCATTAGTTATAAAATTAAATACAATACGTCAAGATTTGATGATTAATTAAAATATTAAACTACAGAGTATAAAATATTTTCCTCGATCATCATATTTATAATTTACTATGCATCTCTAATACGTTTAAGCATATCACACGTGAAACCCATCGTACGATTATTCCCCAACGTGTCCCTAATGAAAATAACGCCCTTGCACAAATTTATCGTATCACATCTCCATTAAGAAAAGTGTTCCATTAGCGTTCTTAATATTCCGAAGAGTAAACAATAGTTAAAACCGTAGCTCGTGGATCGTGGGAAATGCAGCTGTGGAATACAATGAAAGAGTTTTTTTCTTTAATAAATTGGGGTCTGTGAATCGTCGAACGAAATATTCGTTCGTTTATTAGTCCGCAAAACATCTCGTAAGAAAAATACGCCCATTAAGGGCGTGAGGGATGAACAATAAAAAGCACTGACATAAGGAAGGGTAGTAATTTACTTATTACTGAATAGATCGTCTCACACAGAATATTATTGCTCAATACATATTAATACTTTGCCGCACAGTTCTTTCGTAACGGCTACTAAATGCAATTTCTCGTGGTGGTTATAGTCGTCATTTTACTGCAATGTGTTAAACAAACATCAATATTTCGCTGTACAACCACCGTCACACATTCATGCTCTTTATCGTCATTAGGATAACAGATGATCCAAGTCTAGCCCAATACTATTTAACCTATCACTTATCTCGCATCATCCCCGGAACATCTGTAAACCTGTGAAATCTTTTGCGCGAATGAAATTCCAATTTCGAAATTCGCGAAATTATGTAGCGAAAGGTTATCCATAAATTATAATTCTCCTATAATTCGTCCAGCGTATTTACGTTTCGTTTGAAACGAGCTATAAAAATATACGATGTCTTTCTGCCACGTTGGTAGATTAATGGAAAATTAATGAAAAAGATATAAATCGAACGAGCCGATGTTCATGCGGTTATATACCGGGTATCATTTCGGGGCGTTGCAATTACAAACAAACTGCATCGCCATCCTTTTCCATCGCACGCGTGTCAATTGAAGTTGAACGTGTATTATAGTTGACAAATTGCTGGATATTATGCAGCACGCGCAACCGAACGACACGACTCAATGGCGATTGTTACGTATGCAGGAATACTACATTGCGCATTAATAATTTGCCACAGAGGATGATATCCGAGTCTTTTAGCCTGGTACGCCATTGGGAAATTCGGTTCGCTGGTTAACTGCGCGGCGGTGGCGTTGTTTCGAAACCACTGCGACTCAAAGCCAACGTTATTTGTTCTGAAAGAAAAAAGAACGGTGGAAATCGCTGAGCCAAAGAATCCGGTGAAACGAAGGGACGGACTTGTAAACAGGCGAGCTTTTGAGAATCGGACCGATCCTAAAAAGATCCTTTTCGTACCGTTCGTCTTGGACTTCCTATTGATTGTAATTGGTAACACCGGCGATACGTTTTTCAGCGGTCTTTTTTTTCTCTTGATCGGAGATAATCCTGCAAGATTAAGTACATCTCGTTCTATGGAATAGTACAGGAAGTATAGCGAAGAAGGGATAAATGAGATACAGGATTAAATCTGTGCAAAGTAAAACGAGTCCTTTATACGACTATAAGTAACGGCAAAAAGTCTTATTTAATTGTGTCCCGTTTGACGTTCCCGTTCTTGTAGGATTTTACTAAGGAGAATGCAATTAAATGGCAGAGTTAGATTTGTTTCCAACCTGTTAAGGAACATTATAAAGTAACTTCCACGCTATTGTATATTTTGAAATCGCATATAATTAATACGAAGACTGCCACCATCTTTGATCAGTTGGAAAATATTTTATGACAATGTTTCTTACGACTCGACAATTACTTGCTATCGATTTATCATTATAGATTAAATAAAATGCGCAAATAGTCACGATCGATGAATCAGACGGAATCTTAGCTCGCAGGGCTACTCAATTTCAAAAAACCACCAAGTCAGTCAGGTTTGTTCCTTCCGTTAATGGTCCGTATCAACGATTTACCAACACAAATAACTTCTCCTAGATGGAGGAAGACTATAAACAGTTCTTTAAGGCTTACGGCGTAAATCTCATGATTTTATGATCCATTTCAATGGCTGATATATACCATTAATCTTTCTAACGATATCTCCTCTGTACAATGTTACAGTAAAGTATCATAGTACGTATACGTTCATGATACAATACGTGCGTATCATAATCCATACGTACTAACAATTATTCCAACTGTGCATCATAGATTAACTTTATTCGTGTTCCAATAATACAAAAATATATTTGAAAATCATGGAGATAGAAAATAAAAGCTTCGATTCCCAAAGATACTAACCAACATGTACCTGTGTCGTTGAAGGGTAAATTCTTTGGGAAAAATGAATTGAATATACGTATGGAAGAAGAGGAAAGTAACGGAAAGGAGATCCGAAGAATTGCTCTCGATGAAAGGAAAAAAGAAGTACTCGGTGTGAAAGAAAGTTCGTCCATGTTCGAAGATCGAGCATGGCCTGTTGATCGAGGAAAAAGAAGAACGAGCGGTTGTGAACGGTCGTGTTGTCGATGATGGAGTGCAAGACGAAGGATTAAAGTCTCGATATCAGTAGAAAGTATGTTTTAAGGCGAGGCGAAGTGAAATACGTCGCGTCCAAGCGGAAGCAGAAAAGTAGTGGTAAGGCGCGGCTGGATTATCGCGACGAAATCGAACGATACAACCCCCTGGAGATAGCGCAGCGTGGTGGTGAGTTTGATTACACGATTACATGGCATGGAACGATAAAAAAAAGGGAAAAATGAAGCAGCGGAAGGAAAAAAATCGCGGGCAGAGACCGATTTTTCCTGATTAAATGGTACGATGATATCACCGTGATATCGCGAGGCGCGCTCGAAACGATTAATTGCGTTAAACGTTGTGTAACGCGTTAATTAAACGCATCCATTAACATTCAGGGCTCATAACGATAGGCAAAGGTCGAATGTTGCTCGAATCGGACACACAGAAAATTTGTAATCCGAAAGAAGTTAATTAATGCGAGAAGGAAAAATTAATTGAAACGCCTTGCAAATCGACGAGCTAATTAAACAAGTTCGACGGCTGCGTCGTTCGCCAGTTATCGCCCGATGCAATTGATACGAAATCCTATCAATTAAAATTATTAGCGCGTTCGTGAAAGGAAGGGGGGAGTCTCGCAATTTCCAATGAGCACGAGTAATTGGAAATCGCGAATCCGTTTTGCGAACAATTCCGTGACTAAAGGAACGAGAACCGAAAAAAGATCGGGTAGAGACAAGAAACGATCGTGACAAAGGATAACGAAGAAATCTTGTTCGTAGTATGATTTAATTGAACGGGGGTGAGTGTACGACGTTTAAGGCCATCTGGGAAATCCAATTTTCTGTACAGTCGTCTCTGTGTGTACACTTATATGCATCAGTTTTGAAATGCTCATTATACGAAGCGAAACGTAGGTTGAACAGTCGTCTCAATTAAAACGAGAAAGAGAGGCTGAAAGGCGTGGAGAACGTAGCGACCGACTAGGTTTCAGATGGTCTCGCGCTTTCAGAAAATCGACACCTGGTGAAATTTCCTCTCGCCGCTAATGACACGTAATTACAGGCTGACGAGTGTAAAAATGATTGCGCCGGAAATCTTGTTTGGCGCCATCGATCGCCCAAGAAGAACGACCAACCCCTTCTACTCGACTCCGCGGAACACGAGCCATCCCCTTCCTTCCAACATCCCCTTCCATTTACCCTTTGCAAGTTCATGAGTAACTCGCGTTACACGAACGAGCAGCTTTCGTTTCCAAAAACTTTGCACTCGTGGATCCCCATGATTCAATGATTAACGCTGCTACGCCATGCCTTCGCGTGTCTCGTTTAAATATCGCAGAAGCATAGATGAGAGCAACTGCAATTCCACTTTCTCTCTTTCTTCCGTTCTCCGCCTATTTCCTGCTGATTAATACCTTGATTGCGCTTGGCGCTTTTATGATTTGGTCTTCACGCGGATTAATGGCAATTTATTTATTTCCGTCGTTATCAGAAATACCGTGCGATTAGATAGATTGATACGGCACATATATATTGCGCGTAAAATTTGTAATTATCGTACCGTATAAATGGCGAAAAATCGTGAAAGTTGCGTAATCCTCACATAGATTGAAATATTATTTATATATGTTAAGGTATAAAAAGGATTCGGAAATACAATTAGTTTACTTTATTTCACACACAACAGTTATACATATATATTACACTCTGAAGACCTCGATAACCTTCTTGAACGTACGCTTGCTGTCAATCGACTCCTCTAGATTCTTCTAACAGCTTCCAATCGTTTTTTGTCTCAATTGGGACCTGGACACCCTCTGACACTTACACACACATTCATATGTACAGCGTAAATGTACCATCTACCTAACAATATATTTTAACAAAGACTGATTTGAAGATCGTCGTTAGAAGAAGCGAACAAATGCAAAAGGTGGATGTAAAAATCGTAGCGACACAGAAAACGATCTTCTGGTTGTTTTAAGCAATGTATTTATATCTTGTTATGTTTCTTACATGATTAATAAATTTATTCCAATGAAAGAACGTTCTCTTAGGCGGAAAATTTCTGGTTCCTCGCGCGCAACATTATTTTTCTGTCTAACAAACCTATCGTTATCGTCGAATACGAGAGGATTAACGAGCGGCAACGAGTTAGCTTGACTACAATCTTTCCTTTCACCGATTTTCCGTTTCATTCGTCCGTTATCGCGTTCCGCTCGCCGCTTTCAAACCGAACGCAAACCTTAGCCGTTTCATGCGTGGCTGAGAAACGACCGCGAAGAGGCCGCGACGTTTTTACAACGAACTCGGTCCAATGGAAAACTAATTACGAGTTCCGCAGCGCGTACGCACTCGGGCGCATAAGGGACCGTGGCGAATAGAAGTTATCTGTGTCACGCCAGCGAAGAAACCAAGCATTCGAAAAGTGCACGCGCCTAAGTGCAGATTCATTTTTTTAAATTTGTCAACGTACGAACCTCGTTAGAAGTTTAATGCAATTACATTGAGATATTATTTCGCTGAGATGGAAGGGTAAATTGTCACGCTTGTGATCGATGAGAGTGGATAATCTAGAAGTGATAAATTATGTTTTGAAATTAAACACAGAGCAAATATATTCAATGCCAAATCATGTCCAAATAGTAACACAGTTTGATTATTGAATTTAAAAATTGCTTATCTTTCCCTCCGACCTTCGTATTATCCTATTGTCGTTCATTCAGCTTCAAGGAAGCTCGCTAAATCCGCATTATCAGATAATAAATCGTGATATAATAAAGATTTCACTACGTTTGTTCCATCGTATCAGGAATTACCAAACATTCCGCGTTTTTCCCATTCGTCACTAACGAACATGGTCCGGCTTTTGGATCCTCCTACTCTATTATTCGACCACATAAAGCAAACGGTTTGAATCAAAGCAGAAATCGGTCGCGTTAAAGCCTATACGTACGAGCAAGCAAGAACTCTTTGCATATCGACGTACAGGAACTGCTATCGCGCAGCCATTATTCTCCGTACTGGTCGTGACGATTCTCGCTCACCTTTTATTGGATCGTTACTCGCACGGAATGACAATGCAGCACTCAACGATGCCGGCCCCCAGGCCACGACGGATGTCACTATTTGTTCGAACCATCATATTTCAGAACGTACCGTTCCTGGAATTTATTCTTCATCGATGACAAGCCACGGCCTACCAGCCTATTGCTCGTCCTTGTCGTTTCCGTCAGCTTTTCAGCCACCCGCGCGAATGACCAGATTCGTCAACCCTTTCCATCTTTCTTCTTCTTCCTTTCCTTTCGCTTTGTTCGCTACAGATTCTACATTCCACATACGTTCACCTACATTTCAATTTTCCAATAAATGGGTAAACGTTTACAGCTAACTTGTCACAGAATCGCGCGAATAACATAACGATCTACGAAGCCTATAAGATTTCCTTTCTAAACTTCCGTTTGCTCGATCGACGCGATAGAACCGTTCATAGTAGCGAGCCTCTGATGGTTTCGAACAGTGTGTTACATGGTTCGCCGTATCGAGAAAGACAGGTGAATCGTAAGATTTATTAGATTGTACGGAATCTAATAACAACGATCGAGGACGAAACTCCATGAAGCAACTAAATCGTGAATAGCGCTAACATAACTGGCTGAGTGCGTTTAATGTTAGACATGCTCGCCGTGTGTTTGGAATATGGCGCGGAATGATGAACGAGGAATGGTACGAAGGAGAATGCGAAATGAGCGAGAGACGAAGGTAGGAGCTAGATGTATCTGACGGGTTGAGTTTTAAGGTAGATTTGCTGCAATGATGATCTCGAATTATGAAATTCTCTTTGTATTTGATTTTCACATTGATATCTAAAGATGATTCGACGATATTTAATGTTCCTCAAAAAGAAACATTCGCTCTATTAAATCTTAAAGATCAATGAATTATTTTTAAATAAAAATTAGGTAAATTCTAATATGTTCCTCATATTGCTTTTCTACCAAATTATTACGAATTATTTTATCTTTTCAAGTGAATTTAATTATCGCATAAAGATAGCAAACCCTCACCGCTACGAAGTAAAATATTCAGCGCTAAGCGCCAATAGACAATTCGAAGGATAGTAAAATAATGGATCTGTTATTCGCTGGAAACATTTCCATTCGAATTCACTAACTTACCGTTAAATGGCTTTGGTCACTTAGGTGCGAATCTATTACAGTGACTTTTGGGGATCGATACAAAGCTTAAACCAGTCGTAAAATCCTCCATGACACTTATCGAAATCGATCGAGTTTAGAGGAGAGGGTGCTTGCCGATTCGACACGATCAAAGATGGCTAGAGGTGGAGAAATATTTAGCCTGAACTACAGTAGAAACTATTCCTGTTCCGTTTCGGAAGAGAGAATAATTTAGGTCACGGGTCGAGCACAATGGCCGATCGTAGGTAGCTAAGCGTGAAATTCAATTGAATAGGTAAATTCGTAAAGAACAACGAGTCTCTCTTGAACAATATCGCGACGCTTTTGTGTTACTTTTTCCGCTAAAGGCGTGACAAATTCGAAAAATGACCGAAGCCAGACAGTTTTTCGCTCTTTGAAGAATTGTTAAATGAAGGAGAACTGCACTCGAAATTTGTCCAATATCGATTACAACATAATTTTTTCAGTATCAAATGAATCTTACAACCTAGAAACGTTCTTTTCCTTTACAAAGTCTCCTACGCGTGACGAATTTACGTAAATGTTACAGGCATCGGCATCGTTTTTGAAAAGGAAAATGATAGAATGAGAAGAAACCAGACAATTAGCGACTATGTTGAGCTTTCAATAAGAAATTCGTGGAATGCTTCAATTTAGAAGAAAATTCGTGAATTTTAAATTAGATTTTCTAAACGTGATTCCAAAAGGACGAATTTTGTCCGTAATTACTCTTTCGAGACACTTTAGAAGATATCAGTTATTAGCAGTCGTAATCTTTTTTAATAAGTTCGGGTTTTAATTACCGAGTTGATGAAACGTGTTGAAATGCTAGCCGAGTGCAGAATTAATGATACAACTAGTGAAGGAACGATTTTCTCCCAACGATTTTACGAAAGAATGCCGATCTTCTGTGTCGCGGTAGTAAAATTGTTCTAACCCATGGCGCAGTACAGGAAAAGGCGCAATTTACGGCACCCTCAAACGTTTTCAGAAGTTGAAATGAAACTGTAGAATCGCTCTGAGCATTCGAAGCTTCGCGTGCATGTACATGTTTAAAGTTGCCATTTCTGCTTCGAAAATCAATCGAAATACGTACGAATGTAACGAAAAAGGAAAAGCAGCAAACTATTTGTTATTTTAAGGGAACTGAAGAAATTTATCGATGTATATATATATATATATATATATATATATATATATGCATATTCCAAATGCTTATTTGCTTCGGTGGTCACGAAAGCGCATCATAGCCGCGTTGAAAACGATTTCTCCCGTTGTTTATCGTTTTTGTACATTTTCGAGAAATTTCACATGTGCGCGCGCACGTGTATATACAGCGCAGCATCATGAAAAGCGAAAAACGAACAAGTTGGCTGCAAAATCTACGCGCGATTAATTCCGTGCAACCGCTAAGCGAGCGATGTTAATAAACGATCCGCTATCCGATTAATCTTTAATCACATATACATAAACAACGATCACTCTAATATGCACATGTAAATAAGTCACGTTCACGAACAACCGGCTTGAAAACCGATATATGTATGTGTATGAGGCGAAAGCGCGCGTTCGTTCCCTGTCAAAATGATCGATAGGAAATGCGAATATACGCGGTATGTATGAAGCTTAAATCGTGTGCAGGACGATCAGAGAAGATATGAAAACTCCCTCGAGCCGATTTACGTGACCGCGTATGATAATTGAAGTCGAGCCATGAAATTACACCGGCGGACAAACGCGAGCTTATAGCGTCCTCAGAATCGAAATTGTTCTGCAGCTAACTGGTTCGTATTACAGAGTATTGTGCTTTGATCATGTTGACTTTATCGATCTCATGTTGAGTAACAATAATTCGTAGCGATCAAATAAGCAGTCAAAATACAATTATCCTGCGCTTATTCGCTGCTTTTCCAGCAGTTGAATGGAATTCAAGTAGACGTTGGAATTCTATATAAAATATATCGGCTCTAAACACAATAGAAAGCGTCTCAAATTAACAAGTGGGAAATCATTTACATTTTACACAGAATAAAATTTAATTTTATCAGAATTCTTACAAACTTTACAAATCGTTCAAAGACGTAATGTTATAACAATTGCAAATTAACAAGCGGAAAATCATTTACATTTTACACAGAATAAAATTTAATTTCACCAGAATCCTTACAAACTCTACAAATCGCTCAAAGACATAATGTTATCGTATAACTATTCAGCCCTCGATTTAATTTACCAATTCGATCGATAGGAATTAAACATCCTAAACCGAAGTAGCTGTCACACGATCGTAATCGTATTCCTTTCCTATTTCCATCGAGCAGCTTCTTGCCAACAACGCGGCATCGATTCCATTAACCACTAACAAAAGCTGGTCGTCTGTCTTACCTTCGCGAGTGGCGAGAAGCGAGGGAGTAGGAATAATCGTTAAAAATACTTTGGCGGCAAAAGGAGCGCAAAGTTATCCGAATGAATTGGGTCTCTGCTATGGCTGCGCTGCTTGGCCCCATTTTCATTCATTCACCCTTATCGGGACAGCATGCCAGTAGTAAACTCAACGAACGACGATCTTCCGTTTCTTTTTCAAACGTGACGCCTACTTTCTCTCTTTAAGCGTCCCACAGCCTTGAAATTGCCCGTGTCGTGCCTCCCTTATCTAACTGACACTGGTACGAAGAAAATATTGTATTCCTGACGGGGGAACAAAGCGCGACTAAATCTTGGGAAAACGCGCGTGAAAAAAGAGCGGACGCGTAGTATTAAAGCCGACGTACCAACGTCAAACTACAATCTCTCGGCTTCTTTGATACTGATAAAATAACAATACTAGGTGCTAATGAGATACAGATAATAGTACCAATGGAAATAAAATGTGTTGGAGTTTTCTGATAAACGTAACGAGTATGTGTACTAATATTTATATCTAGCAATGTGTGTTTCTGTTACAGAGAATTGATAAACTGACTTATACTACTTACTTTCTGCTATAAAATTGTTTCTAGGATAGAGAAAGATTCTGTACTGAACCGTCCTGGGTTAAATCGTTACATCTTCTTTTAGACTATTTATTATTTTGAAATATCTAGGATATATTCCTTTGTAGTCAAATGTATTATTTATGAACGTGTCTTTTCATTTTTATATTCGTAATGTTACTTTATGTTACTTCATCGTTAGTTTTAATATCCTTGTTATTATTACAAAGCCATGTCTTATATCATCAGCACCGTGTCTAATAATAATACGTAGTCCAGTATTTTCTGTTATCTACACCACTGTTTCAAGTAATATACACGAGCTTGTAAGGCGATACGATGAAGAGACACTGGCAACTTCCTGGTATGTGGGAATCACAATAACCGTGACGTGTCAGGTATGTGAGACGACGAAGAGCGTACCCTGAACAAGAGTTTGACCATCAGCTGCTGTCGGATTAGGATTCACACGTACACGGTTCACGAACACTTGGTTATCTTGCTAGCAGTGAAGTTTCCTTGCATAGTGGAAGCTGACGGGAAATGGTAAAACACCGAAACCACAAACGAATTCCCAGGAAATCTGAATTAGTGACGCGCTCATGTCGAAAAATCGAATCTCTCGGAGAATTATTGCGATCAGTAATCTTCGGTAGAATTCATTTCAGTTCGTTTTCAGTAAGAAGTGCTGCTAATATTTTGGATTTACGTGGTAAGTATATATGTCTGTTTTTGGCCAACTACGTTATATAACAAAAAATACAGACACAATTACCTGAATTTCTTTTGCATCCCTCGTATTCTCTAGATTTGACACCATCAGGTTACAACCATTTAAATGAAAAGATATTGATTCTTTTTTATATCAAAGCCAACTTCTCTCTATGGAAATCACGTGACGAAGCTTTCAAAGCTGTGGCGCAATATAGAGAACAATGGATATTATATAACTGAATAAACGAATCACAGCTGAATACCAGTAGAACCCAACGTGTGCTTTCCCAACAACTCAATTTATTTCACTTCCCAAATTTTTCACCTTTAGAGCAGCCGTTTCTATTTCTTCGACTTGTTACATCACAATTTCACTCTGAAGATAATATAGCGAGTAAAAATACGACGCACACGTTGGAAACTATGGCAGTGAAGAAATAGCCAGGCAAAAGGTTAGAACCAATGCCGCGAGCGAATAGATTCCTCGGTATCGATGACTATTCGGAGGAAGAAGTTCACTGGCGTGTTGCGTCCGGTACAAGATAATTCAAATTGACGAGTCAATTTTTATCCCGGTCATAACGCACGATTCGATCGAAACCCGACCGATTAAACGTCTCGCGTTTCCTTCCCCTTATCACTTACCGCAAATTGACCGGTTCGCTTCTAATTAAGCTGTTGCCAAGTTTTACGAGCGGCCGTTCCACCGACTGATGCAATTTATTACCTCGTCATTTAAAACGCCGCGGCCTCTAAGGGGTTGAAAGAGCGTACGATGATGGTGTATTATGTCAAGTGCAAGCAGCACGGCCGTTGAAATTAAGAAAAATGGCGGAAGATAGGAGGATAGAAAGTCCACTTCTCATTGTAGACAGTCACTTTATTATTGAAGGACAATCTAGCCGGTGCACACATCCGGTGGAATCACTGGAAATAGGTCAACGAAATGTCGAGAATAACATCGTATGATATTCGATGAGATTTGAGCATTTTCGAAATTTCCCGACGAAGTAAGAGATTTAAACAGAGTACGAAGATTTCGAGTATAGCAAGTTTTATGTATGGCATACATTTTAAGTAAGTAGGAAAAATGTTGAACACGGTGATGTTTCACTGTACAAGATATGCATAGTGTTGTTATGGCCTCTAGCGTTTTCCTCTTAAGTGATAAATTTCTGAAAAACAACGGAGAAAGACAAAGTTCCGAGATCTTTCGTACATAGTACGGTGATTTGAATAGATGTTTGCCGTACATGTGGAAGATTTTTCTGCAGAGCTTCTAGTGCCTGAAATGGTAGAATTTCCTCAGCGTATTTAATAAACGTAATGTTATACAATATTTGAAAATATTTATCTAATTTTCAGAATTCTGTAACTCAAAATCTATTGTATGTATCTTGTGCTATTAAACACGTTTCTATAATCATATAATTACGTAATTGCCATATAGTGTAAAAACAATAATAGCTGTATCAATTTGAAAATATTCATACTAATGATAAACGACGACAAATTTAAAAAAAATCTATTGAATCCTATTGTAGGTTAAAAACAGTCTGTTCTGTTTTTCGCTTCTTTCACACATCTGTTTAAAAAAAGGAAACGTTGAAAGCTGATAGCTTAAACAATTTGCATATTGAATTGTTAATACAGCGCATACACTTGATGAAGGTCATAGATCGAAAAGATGTTCGAGTCATTTATACCTGATACAAAGAAAGATAGCAAAGTTCTAATTACCGTCGCGCCGGTAATTGACATACCTAAATGAAATCATACACGCTACCGCAGAACTAAATACCTTCGTCATCACGGTCCAGGTTCATTTATCGTAATTGTTGTTATCCACGCATCCTCTAACCGCCGTTTAATACACTGAAAAATACAATATCATATAGTTATGTGTTAACTACTGGCGGTTAATTAAACAACGAATCCTACGTATGAGTAGAAACGAAAATTTGCATGAATGCGGATGATCAATAGCGTGTAATAGATTCCTGTTACAACGCGGAGATCGTGTGTATTAACAATTACTGTTACCGGCCGCAATATCGACCACAGACACGAATAAAATTTCATCGTTTTGGTCAACACGAGCCGCTTGCGGAAGCAAACGCTAGAGAAACCTGTATACTATTTCGTCGTATTAATATGTAACGTGAAATTCTGTAACACTATTTTGCGTTGCCAGACGCATATTTCGTCATTACAAAGATTTCATATTGTGTAAATCATTCGCTTATAGATTAAAACCTGTTTGGACCTATGGAATCCAACTATGGGGAACAGCAAGTAATTCCAGCATAGAAATTCTACAACGATTCCAATCGAAAACTCTTAAGATCCTTAACCCCTTAACCTACAACTACGGGCATAGCCCGTAGTACGATGGTCGGGCCAAATATAATATATAATATAATATACAGGGTGGTTGGTAACTGGTGGTACAAACGGAAAGGGGGTGATTCTACGCGATAAAAGAAGTCGAAAATATAGAATAAAAATTTTTTTTTAATTTTTTAATTTTTCCATCGAGACAACGATCTACAGTGAGATCCGTTATAACGAGACGCGATAAAGTGCACGCGTACCGAGCGAAAATTCAAAGTCGATTTTCTCGAAAACAAAGCCTCGAACGAACAATTTTTATTCTATATTTTCCACTTCTTTTTTCGCGTAGAATCACCTCCTTTCCGCTTGTACTACCAGTTACCAACCACCCTGTATAAAATATGCAAAATGTGATGTTTTTCATAATATTAGCAAATCAAACAATTTTCTACATTCCATTGCTTAATTGTATTTTCAAAAATGCGAATTTGCATAAAAATTCACCATCTACGCGCAAGCATAAATAATTAGCTGAACATTCACGAGTTCCAATTATAACCACTACCAATATAACGTACCATAAACGCACCATAATAGCCATTTTTATTGCTGATTGCACACCATGTAATAATAAGCAAAGCTTAGAAATGCCAAGCTACGCTGTTGTCCGAGTATTTTCCTCGCTGCCAGCCACTAACGGGAGGATCACCCTGTAGACGAGCCGGATGCAACCCAAAATGTACCTTGGTATTTTACCAACGAAACAATACGTCGCGACCTCAAGATACCCACAGTCAAAGAAGAAATATTCAAATTCGGTAATAGATATAACATAAGAATTAACAACCACCAAAACCCACTAGTTACTCAATTTCTTGACACCTCGGATCAGATCCGCAGGCTAAACAGACATTACGCTTCAGATTTAAGCACTAGATTCAACTAGAATCGAACACGCGATAAACACTTATTAAACACGACATAATACCATGCCAGAAAAATTTACTTGTAATTCTCAATGAGAATTGATTATAAAATTCATCCAAATAAAAAAAAAAATTCGCTTATAGAAGAACGTGATATTCATTATAACATTGATAGTGCGCACGAAAAGAAGGACAGTTCATACAACAACTAACATATTTCGATCGATAAAAGGAGTTGGTTTATCGAAGCAACTGAATGTAAAATTATCAAGTGGAAATGTTGATTAAAAATAAGTGAGTTTTAATAAAACAAGAACGCAAGCTAAAGGGATATTATTTTTCAATAATTCGAATGCGCAGATATAAATACTGTAAATATTGTGCAACGAAAAGTTAAATATCGTATAAATGAGCGTATTTCGAATAAATAATACATATTTCAGTAAATCAATTGTCTACCTCAAATCTATCGTTTGCTTTGCAAATTAAACAGAAAAATACGCAACTTATGAGGAAAGATCTTCGCTACAAAATTACTTAAAATATACATCTTACATGAGAAACGATAAAAGGAAAGTTAAAACTACGAGTCTCGTACAGATTCTAAAGCTTGGAAATTCGTACGGATGATTTCCGTGTCATAAGATCCAACATATACGAGGACTCGTAGCTGAGGGGAAACAACCAGCTGAACTTGTGAGATTCGATGCCGACAACCACGAATTCGTGGGATTCGATACTGACAACCACAGACTCGTAGGATTCGATACGAACGCCATTGGGATTCATGGAATTTAACCACGATGATCCTCCTTGTTCGCGAAAGTCAGTGATGATCATCTTCGCGACTCGCATTACGATTCTAAGAGCCTTGGGACACTTATGATTTTGAGAAACTCGTGCTTTGAATTCTTGAAAACTCTGGTATTCTTCGTATCTGAGGAATCTTCATGAATCCCTGAACTCCAAACAATTGCAAATAAAATGCGATGCACAGAATTCTAAAAACGCGAACTGCAGCGAAATTCCTAACGAAAAGTAAAAATTTCCTGCGCAAAATTCTGTTCCTCGAGGGATTTTACGTATCGAAGATTATGTCCCTTTTTCATCTTATTCTCTTCGAATCCCAGGTCGTTAGAATTTCGATATTTATAAATAATTAATTTTCAACGTATATGTTTTATTTCAATTATGCATAATGTTTCTGATTTCCACCTGCATTCTGGCTTTGCGATGGCTTCCATTTACAGACATTTCCAAGCGACGAGCTTAAACATAAACGAAACGAAATAAACCAGAATATTAATCATAACCCAACCTAAACTCTATTAAAATTATATATAGCTGAGTGGAATTCCTATTTTGTTCCATAATTACCTTTATGCAATACGTTGCATCCATACTCGCATTACACTTACATCATTGCTGTTATTATTGCACAGAAAATATAACATTGAAAGATTACCGAGAGAAAATTATGGATATCAAGAAGTAATTTGGAATAATCAAATTAAACTGAAAACAAAGATACCTTTTCACTGCGATACGAGTGCTAACCACGGAAAAGCTTTCACGTTAAAGCAAACGTTAAGAGTTCTCAAAACCGTTATACGAACAAGAGACGCAAAAGATGAAAAGATATAAGTGAAACTAAACGCTGTTCGCCTGGAAAACACGTTAACGTGTACCACCTTTCGAGTTGCTTTTAAAGTAAATATTGCACACGTGGCGTTTGTTAAATATATTCCGGCACACATGACCATATAAGTTTCCTTACCATGCTCTTCTTTTTTCTCTGCATATTCATTAGTCCACCTTCCTCCGTGTATACCTACTCGTGGTAACATCTGTCCGTTTCGAAAAATTCTGAGTTAGTAAGTCCGGGCTGTTGAAACGACAAAGAAAAAGAAAAAATAGGAAATATAACATGTAGCGGCACGAGCGGGATTAAAAGACACATGTGAATTATATGCAAACCGTAGAACGAAGATTTTTCGGAAATTTTCTAGGAAAAAGATAACGGTAATCGAGAGAATTAACGATATTCATACCTTTTTCTTTACTATGGTTGATTCATTTTATACAGGTAGAAAAATTTACAAAATTATACAGGAAATTTGAAGAAGAGAAAGAAACGGAAAGGGAAGCAGCGATTGATTAACGCTTCTCGCGATGAGAAAAACGGGAGATATAAAAAGGCAGGCTGCTTTTAATGGAAGGATGAAAGGATGGGGCAGCGGCTGAAACGGAAATAAGACAAATTCCGATTGATCATTCGGAAGACAGTGGAAGGGACAGAGAAAGGGAGAAAGTCGGGTAATTGAATTATGGTCGATCAATTGTCAAATTCTAATAATGGGATGTGGTGATCAATTTAATTGAATGAAAAAAGGAAAGAAAATGGGGAAAACTGGATGAAATATAACGATCGTTGCATCGTATTCTCTACGATGGATGAAATTAATGGAATGTAATTATATTTATTGAATGTTTCGCTGCCGGCTGGTTAATTGAATATAATAAAAGTTTACGAGCGTTCGCGCTGTAGAAATAGACACGATCGATAGCATCATATTTCAACCGAAATAAATACCTACTAGCTAAATTAAAAACTTTCATTTGGAGGATAGTACGATTGAAAATTGCTCTCGGCAATCGCTGTCGTCGTTTTTATCTAGTTTATTATATTTCGTCTTAATTGCGTCGGTTTCGATACCCTTATCAACCGATGTCTTCCGACAACATCCGGTATTCCGTTTGCTGCCATCGTTATCAGGAAAAACGAAGAAATTCCTGAACGTGCAATACCTCCGGACCAGCTATGTAATAAAGACATTCCGTCGAATGGCTGGAACGCAGATGCGGCTGTCGTTTCCACCTTCAAATTAGTCTTGTTCCATCCTACGCTCTTATAGCTTGAAGGATAACATATAAATGAACGAAGTTAGCCCAACGACAGTAATTAAACTCGAAGCTCCATTATTAACGATAAACGGCTACCTTCCTGACGTCGTTTCTCAAGTCTTTTATATCCAACGAGTATCAGCGTATGATTTAGAAGAAAAGATCCTATACGATTTTTTCAAGTTAAGGCTTAGTGTTGGAGGAGATCTCTGATGGGCTGTTGGATATTTGACATATTTTAAAGGGAAAGTTACGAAAGAATCGATTTTAGTTTTCGAGTAAAATAATCAAGATTCTGAGATGCTGTTTTTCAACGAAGTTTCTGTCTTCTATTTATATTTAAGAGATTTGTAAATATAGAAATAAGAGGTAGATTCGAAAGAAGATGTTAGAGATTTTGGTGTAGAACTAGTTGTACGTTTTACAATACAAAGTGTATATATATAAAATGTGAAATATGTACATAGAATCTGAAAAGTAAATAATGGAGACAAAGGTGGCCGTGGTATGAGACCGTGTGGACTATAAAGGGAGTATCTACTGCAATTCCATACTTGTTGCTCTGCTTTTCAACGTCTCTTTCCCGCGAATCTTTCTGCAAATAAGAGAAATATCTTTCCCAATCGATATTTAATAACCATCTTGCCTTTACCTCAAACATTGCAACAGGAAACGCATATGAAACGATGATTTCATCGCAAAGAACAGACATCGCAGCGAATATTGAGAATATTGTCGAGTAATCGTATTAACCGCGAAGTAAATTCTTCGATGTATTCCAAACCTCGGCGTTTCCTAATAACCGATACGATTTCCGTAATTAATTACGAGGCTCAAAGCGACGCTATATATTCGACGTTACAATGCAAACATTTTAGATGCATAAGGTCGGCAATGTCTAAAAGTAAATAATCTTGATAAATAATAAAACGACAGCTGAAGATAGGAAGCGAGAAAAGCGGACGAGTTCTCTTTAATTAATGACGAAGAATAATTAAAGAAACGTGGGCGTGCGGTGTATCGCTTCGCTATTTAATTTCCACCTTCATTAATCAACGAGCTAATTGCGCGCGAAGCAGTTTAATATTCGATCGGACAGTCAAACTGGCCGGACACCGTTGGTTGCCCGTGTAAATACCAGGACAACTACCAACATTTATTCGACAACGAGTCTGCCCACGACAGGACGTATCTATTGGGTGTCCCAGAGACGTAAATTAATTTAGGGGAGATTGGTAGAAAGCAATGAGAGTAATATTTTTTCATAAACGTATACCAGATATTGGAACGCCTGTTGGTATCGTATAAAACGTATCGTATGTTTCTCCGCGTTATGTATTCAAAATGCAAAATAAAATAAAATTTGGAATTTTAAAAACGCGTAGAAAAAGACTTGCGAAAGTTCGCATTTCCTAGGAAAAAATAACGAATTAATAATTCTGTATTGACGACCACAATCTCTCGATTTAAACATCATCGAGCAAATTTTGAAGAACTGACATGAGAAATTGAAAGAAATCTGCTAAGTCTGAATCTGATTCGTAAAATCATTTACGGAATAATGGAACCAAGGAACGTTAAATAATATGGAAGATTTAACAGTAAAAAATAACAATGACAAATTAAAATTCACAGTGAAATGGAAAAGAGATTTCAATAGTATCATCGACAATTGCTGAGATTTTTATATGTGTAAAGGACGTATTTTCGTGTATGTAATTCTAGAAACTTTTATAAACTCTTAACGAATTCTTAAATAATAAAATATGAAAAAAATATTCGAAAGGAAAAGATGTATCGGTCTAAACGTTTGCAGATATATAGCTTGTTATCTATGTATCAATATCGTCATACGGTTCCTGAAAAATTTTTAATTCTACCGTTTGTGTTAATAAAATGAAGAAGGTACGTTTCCATTTATTACAAATAAAATAGGGAGAATGAAAAAAACTCGAAACGCCATGGTGATGGCAGTGAGTACGAAGGTCAAAGATAGCTGATGCTATCAATTATTTTAATTAACGTGGCGCATCCGACAACCGGCGGAAAAGAGAGCGAATCAAAATGCAATTTCATCGTTGCGTGGCATCGTCGATGAGTGTTTGCAAAGGGGGTGGGTTTCGAGGTGAAAAAAGTTGGGTAGAGAATGATGTGCACGAGATCGATCGACGTTCTGTGACACGTGCCAAGAATAATTGACTGTTAACACATCAATTGTCGACGGAGCGACTGCTGGTAGGCTGTTGTTTCGAAGCACCGAAACTGGCGGCCAATGGTGATCCACTCGTTGCACAGAAATTGATATACTATTTCGCGAAAAAAAAGAGGTGAACGAATCGTCGATGGACCGGTTGAAGGTAAGACAGAAATTTGTTGAGCGATTTAATCAATTTAAATTTATAATTAAATCGCTGCTTCGTTCCCATTTTCAGGTATTTGTTTGACAATTAATATGATTTCCAATATACTTTCAAATCTTTCGCGGTTTAAGAATATCTTTAACTTGATTGTAAAACGTTAGCGCATAACTATAAAATTTAATTGTTTATCGCGGTTTTTATACCTAGCGGTAAATTTATTCCTAGAATATTAATAAAAGTTTATATACGCATGGGTGCTTAGAAACGGGCTCCACAAAACGAAGTAACCACATCTTTTAATTTAAAACGTAGAATATTCAGAAGCGTGCTAATGAAATGTAATTGTAACTTAACTTTTTATTTACATGGTAAAATTACGCTTGCGTTCACGAGTCAACGCTGTAATGAGACACCATGTACCGTAAGCATAGTGATCAGATTTGAAGCCAATTTGCAGATATATGTACAAGTTGCAAGGCGTTTATTGCGAACATACGCTTAGTAAAACATTAGTATATAGCGTTACCTTGAACGCATGATTAGTATTAAATAATATCAAGGATAATCAATTGATATCATTTAAATATCAATCAACTGTTTGAATAATTTTGTGATTTTCTTGTAGTATGTATTCGTCATCAATATCTTCTAACTTCTTTCATACGTATATTTTCGTTGTTTACACGAATCCTTAGCGATGAGCCCATGATAATCGTGCCCTATGACGTACAAAATGTTTTGTATAACACATACATGCATATGTATGCTACAGGTATCTGGAATTTCACAGGTGAACGAATACTTTCGTCAGCCTATGTATATCTCTATCGGAAGAATGAAATAAAAAGCAGAAACACGAAGAATTGAAAACGGATCGTTAAAGAATGAAGTGCGTATTAATGAAGCATTACATCTCAAATAATTGATTATGCTCATCAAATGGAATGAGCGTGCCGATTGCAGAATTTGAATTCCCGATATTTCATCCGTGTTGCGTGCACGCGTTAAACGCAAAGCAAACGCGCCTTGTATTGTCCATGGTTGCAACGCGATTTTTATGTATTCCATCGACAGCACCGTCGTCGCAGCAATCGGTGAATTACGCGAATTGAAAAACTGCCTGGGGTTTCATGAATCTCTCGATAATTTATCGATTAAGCCCTGCGTGGAATACGAAAGCCAGTTTCGGCGCGATTCCCCTGGTGGTGGCTTCGATTAAAATTCGCCTCACACTTGTCAGATTTCGTGTGCACCCCAAAGTAAACCGTAGCTCGATCCACGAAATTTCGTAATCGTCTTTTAATTGCGCCCTCTTCTATTTTTTCTTTCGGCTTTTCGCACCGGCGTTGGTAATTTTCGTGGTTTCTCTAAAAATTGCTACGGAAAACTGTAAAAACGTGCACGAATCGCTCGGCCCTTTTTCTGCATTTTTAATTATTCATCTCTATATTGTGCATCTTTATGCAAATTCGTTTTTTACTATTAAACAAATCAAATATATATACATACATTTATATAAAAATATATGCTGTCATGTAAAATGAAGATATAAAAATATAAAATAACATAAGTAGAAATGACGAATAAGGAGGTCGAACGAGGAAGCCCGTGGCTAGCAAAACTGTAATCAAGTCGTATTTCTTGATTGTGAGGTCGAAATTCAATCAGCTATTATCGTTGTCATAGAAAAGTATTCGCAAAAACAAAATAACAAGAATTTACCCTCTTACTCTTCAAAAATATAGAATTAAAATTGGAGTTAGCTTAGAACTCTAAGCTAGCTTCTTTCCAAGTTCGTATGTTCTATGAAATACATAATTATTCCAAATTTTTCGTCGGTGTGTTATAGAAAAATACACGTTTGTACAGTATTTATTTTAAAAAGTGTAATAACGCGGCGATGTCCTGCCATTGTGAACAAGAAAATAAAAAATCTCTCATTCTTCTGCACTTACACCTGTCTGCCATTTCAACAGAGAGATAATACGGACCTGGTATTATTCTGCGAGCTATAAAGGACATGGAAAATATGTCCTTGATAATCTAAGATAAGAAGATAGAGAAAAAGAACCTTGACCAGAAGATTAATCGCGAGGATTATTGGTGACCATGGTCACGTACATAAGGATCAGCGAGGACTATGCAAGGATAAAAAAAGGATAAAAGATGTGGTTAACTTTTAGAAAAAATGTTGTATTAATATTGTATGAATAATGGTTATATTAATATCGATGATAATACAGGGAGACTAACTTATATTGCAACAAAATATCGACCTTCTGTGCTGTAGACTTTTACTTCTATTTTTACTTCGTGATACATTATTTGGCGAAATATCGATCAAACAATTTAGAAAATTAGGCCGAAGAAAGATAATTACACGGAGATTATACTTTTATACCGACAGAAACGATAAGATAAGAATTTTATTTCATGTTCGATTATTACCTAATCTTTTAATATTTAATTTCATTGAAAAAACCATATATCAAAGTCCAAAGTAGATATAACGATGCAATATTTCAAGCCAGTACTTAAAGTATCTATCCATCTACAAATTTCAACGTAGTAAACCGCGTAGTACATCTCTTTCGTCTAAAATAGGATTCTTAGGTAGACGAAAGTTACGTTTTAATAGAAGTGTTCGGGTGAATAGAGTCATTCTTGGGTGACTATAGACTTTTGAATGATTGCAGACTTTCTGATGAGTAAGGATCGACTAATAGATATACTAATTGTGATGTTCTATAAATGTATCAAATACTATAAGTGAATAAGGATTGCGAGATGAGTACAAACCTGTTTATTACATTGTCCGAAATATTTACAAGAAAATTTAAAACGAAATTAAAAAGAAAAATGTATTTATAATATTTATATCTTGTCGAATAAAATATATATTGTTTGTAATTAAATAGGGTCAATATTCGATATTTACGATGAAACTTTTCTCAACTTTTTGACGACTGATGTGTTTTGTGATAGACATTGTTAATAGACATTGTTATATTATTGCACGTTTATCGTTAATAGACATTGAAAGAAATTAACGTATTATAAATTTGATCAAGTAACGAAGTTTGAACAAATTCCGTTCCTGTTTAAACGAAATAATACGTTTCATTTTCATTCGTTTTGATCTTCGTCGCTACTCGAGTAAATATCTTCGAACGAGTAAAGACTCTACGTTGAATATGAACTTTCGAGTACCTAAACCACGAACCTTTGAGTATATAAGAAGATTCAATCATATAGAGAGTCTCGGATATGTCTTCGATATATCTGTGATTTAAAAGTCAATCCAAGGATTGGATCACATCCAATATCCAGAACTTTTTGATCCTATCCTATTCAAAGATCCAAAGTGGTTGAATCTTATCGAAGGATCAAAATCTATCTGGAAGGTCACTCCTGGGAGTCCAATCCAAACCTAGGCTTCCGACTTTCCGAATGGTCGAATTCTACCAGCGTATCTCGAACCTCCAGAGATTGCAGTTTACACGGATATCTTGATCTACTTTACTTGTCCAATCTTTCCAGGATATACATAACTGCATCGGGAATTCTAATTTTCTGTAGTAGACAAGATCTGGGTTGCGGTTATTATTTGTACAAGAATATTTCTCTGGTGGAAAAATTTAGGTGATCAAAAGTTTGCCTTTCTATAACAACGCACGTGCGTGTGTCCCTGTAGAGAATCTGTAAAAAAAGGTAACGAGTGCTGCCTCTAGTTATCAATTCATCGCGAATATCTGCATTTTGATCAAATGCAAATAGATAGTAGTAGCGTTACTACAAATCGACCTATGTGTCCGGATAATTATGAACGGTAATTGCGATCGTATCTTTGAATGTTAAAGAGAATAAAAAATATGAGACAAGAAAAATCGCTATAACGATCGGCGTAACCCCTCGACGTTATAAGCCGGCAGAAAAATTAACAGAGCAATGCGACATCCACGTAAAGCTTCGCGTCACCCAAGATAATGTACTTCCGCATACAGATGAGCTTATTAAACGAGAATCCGTAGATGGAGGAACGCATAAACCACTGTCCATGGTTCTCTTGTCTGATCGGACATGCGATGCTAAGTCCTGAAGAACTTCGGCGGTTTCGTTAGGGGTTTGCCGCTTTCGCCGCGATATACAACACGAAGAACGTAAATTTCGTAAAACGCTTTCGTACCGATCTCATCGCCGGTTAGGCTGAAGTCGTTTAAAGCCACTTATACCGCGTATTCAGTGCTAAATGATTATTTAGTGGGAAGCGAATTTAACGTTTCTGACAAAAAAGGATACGTCGTTCGTATGTAATCTCGTTGATAAGTGTTAGAACATTCAGGAAACGAGGCGAGCTTCGAACGATATTAGCAAACTAGCGAAAGCATTAAGGATTGCTATTTTAAGTTTTAGATTTACGTCGAAAGATCTCGGATAAGAAGTTTCTCGGATTAAAATGAAATTTTAGTATATCGAGTGTTAGATAAATCAAATCTTATCACAGATCTGAGTCAACATATCGCTGTATTAGCACAGAATCGTTTAAAAATTATTTATAAAGACTATGGTTGAAAATATCGATGGTTTGTAGGAGGATCTTCTTATTGTTTCATATATTTTCGTAATTTTTGTTAGTTATACGAACAATTTTCTGATTCACTGAACATACATACGCTTGATTCGTGCAACGTAGCGTGATGATAGCTTCTCCTAACGTGTTCGGATTTATTCGCTAAAGATAAACATTGGCGGCAATAAACTTTGAAAATGGTTTTATGGATGGCGCGTACTGCGCGTTGAAAAAAGTACGACCGCGTTCTGATCTATGAATTGTTCCTCACGCTTCAAAAGATTCTACGTATGTTTGGAAAAAAATTATTTGATGTATTCCCGGCGTGTATTCGGTATACCTTCGCTATCCGCGGAATGGAATGTTCGTGCATTCGGTGGAGAAAAATCTCAGACGATGCGAAGTGTTGGCATACACGCGGGAAATTTAGCGGTCGGGTGAGAAACGCGCAAGATTTTATAAATGTTTCGGTCACATTCCTCTGGGGGAACACGCTTATCCATAGCTTTCGCTGTTCCCGTCTTGGGATATTCGTATCTGAAGAGATTGAACCGATGCTGATCAATCGAAATTCAGACTATATGTAAATGTGAATCGTAATATGTATGTACAAACAGATAGCACATTAAAAAAGCTATCGAAAGATATATTTTTCGTGATGTTTCTCCATGAAACGTGTTATTTCTCTGTGAAGTCGGAATACCGACGAGCTTCGTGAACAAATGTCTTTTCGATTGAAGCGTTGCGGTACGTCAACTAATTACGCAGCCTCAGCATTCTCCTAACATTAAGAACTTCCAAAGTGAAGAACGTTCACCCTTGTTGATTTCCGTTTGCTGTGGAAAGCGCGGCGAAAGAATAAAGACGTAGAAGCGTTTAGCTCGGTAGTCCAATCACCTAACGTCAGTGTCGTACGCTAAGCAAGCTGCTTTCGCTCGAACGAAATTATTTTCACCGCGTTGCTACCTACTTTCTCCAAGAACTTCAGAACTACCGGCTATAAAAATAGTCGAGCGCACAGGAAGCAGTTGGTAATCGTTGGTGAAATGTTTTTCGTTTTTCTTACATAACTCACGCTTAACGAAATTGTGAACGAGTAGAACATGTTCTGAACTATGGTCACATTCCCTATCCGTATTAAAACGTTCCGTTCAAACACCGATATTTAGCAATTCGTTTATGAGACGTGAAAATATTTTTATTTAAAAGGCTTATAGTTTATATCAATGCCATATACCAATATTATATCAAAGCATAATACTACTTATTAATAGCGATGAGAATGAATATTTACATCTTCATAAAATTAGAAAGAGTTTCTTAGAAATTATTTGAAATTTCTAAAATTATATTTGTAAAATATAACGTATCGAGAAACGTTATTTTTTAATAATATTGGTTAATTTTCACGGCTTGCAACGCGGAATTAAATGCTCAGAAACTGCTTAAACTTTTCAAGAAAATATACGTAGAATAAAGGTATCAAGATCAAGAAATTATATTTTTCTTTCCTAATATCGATTCTAATAATAATCATGAAATTGATGTTTGGTATACTTTCATAATACACGGAAGATTGTTGTTAGATGTTAGTTTCGATCGACTGACGAGACAATTGTTCCTAACAACTTGAAATGGAAATAAACTTAGCGGAGTGAGAGACTAGATGGAAGACAAGAGGGTTAATATGATTTCAACGGAAATAAGTTACGGCACTGGAGAAACTAGGATTGTGTTCAGTATTCTGCGACGCAACTACGACTTGTATAAATTGTTTTCCTGCGTCATTGACCCGTTTCTTTGACATTTGGCAGCAGAAGGTTCCACGAGAACCAATCAATTGCAGAAAAATGTATTGCTCCGATACTGATATTTCTTCCATAGAAATTGCTCGTGCGATTAAACTATCTAAAATCACTCGAGTAATACTGTTTACTGTTTTGCGGTAATATCTTTTTCAAGCAAATAACGAGATGCAATGTAAATTGGAAAATGAAACTCAAGAGGTCTATTCGTTGTTTCCTATTATTAACTCGTTGTTTCAGAAAAATACGCGTACCTGCCTCGAAGGTCATTACATTGCAGCTTTTCATCGCATAAAAAAATTTGTTGCTCGTTACGATGATGCAACTGTATTGAGAGATGAAACCCACAAGCTGTAACCACTGCACCAAACAGTTCTTGGCTTCAATATGGCGCAGTCTACTTATTATTAAATCCACGTTTGCTCGAAGACGTGATGCAGTTAAGTAAAGTGTTTTGCCGCATGACGCTAATTAATGGTTTATGGCACTTTATAAATGCCGTAATTTTGATACCGTTTTGTTTGTTCGCGAAACTCTAACCAAAATCCAATAATTCTGCGACTTATCACGCTGGCTCCTCTGGATAGACGCTGGGTTTTTAGATAAAACGGCGGTAAACAAATCGTGGCGAGTAAAACACTGTTATATCAAGTGTTTTCTTACATCTTGGAATTTCAGATAATTCGCCGAGGATATGAAGAATGCCACTTATCTCAAATCGAATCTTTCAAGGGACCGAGCTTCCTGTTAGAAACGATTTATGGAGTTTTAAATATTTACACGTACAGATATATAACGCGATATTTTAGAAATATCGAATCCTCTTACACACACATGAAACGAAACTTGATGCAAATACTTTTCGCATTTCCCACCATGTTTTATGAAACATGAATTTGAATATGAAATATGTATTTAAAATAATCGCCGTGTGACTTTGGTGCATCGTTACAGTGCTGATAAAATTTCAAAATATTTTACATAATACACACACACACACACACACACAGTATACATGTAAAAATTTCGCGTGGTATGTATTGAGATACTTTCGCGAGCCACTTAATGAATTTATTGGTCGACTAATTGCAACGTCGCCAGATGAATCCTCGAAAATGATCCTCGCCGATATGTCGGCGTAATTGTTTAAATCGCTGTCAACCGGAAGCAAATATCTGATTCGCTTGGTGGAATTAGGCAAATGTTAAAGCTATAAACCGTAAGGGAGTCGTCAACTATGTTCATAATCTGGAAGTTCTGACTCCATTCAGGTCGACCGCAAACGATTCCGATCTACAGCCGCGATTCTCCGAATTCCAGATACCGTAAAATATAGATCTTGTCTCTCGTCATTCGTCCCTTGTAACGTTGATAACGGCGGCCAACGTCGACGACGATCAACGTTCTGTTCTTGTCGTGAGAACGACGAAAGGCGAAATTGCAGTCATCAGGGGCAGACACTCGATATCGCTAATTCAATCGACGCGATCTTGCATCTTTTTGCATGTCACGCGTCCAAATACTTATTTCTGATTACGTTGAACAGGTACATTTCGAATGGACAACCGACATCTTTTGACACGATTAACGACTCGAACTGTATCGCGAATCTAAATTCTTCAAATAATTTTCGAAATGAAATGAAACGTGGTATTCGAGCCGAACGCTGAGGAAATCCAATTGAATCTTTTAACATGAATTTATTATTTATTATGTGAGAATAAGGAAATATAGGATACGAAAATGAGAGAAAATTGAATTAAAATTGAATTAATACAAATTGAATATTATATTTGGAGTTGTATCCGACCTGACACACGACAACTTACACTCCAGTAATTTTGTTATTTTTGATTAACGCTTTGAATATTCCCAGCCGAATAATTAATGGACCTCTTCTGCGCTTTCCCGGTGCTTGGCATACATCTCGCTTTATGTAGCTTATTTATATTTAAAATACATAGAAAGTTCGTTTATCCTAGCTACACGTTATAACGATCATTTATATTTCTAGAAAATTTTCGGGAATATCTTACTTTTTATTTTTCTGCCTTGCTTCCAGAGAAAGAGATACATTTTGTAAACGGAACTCTGATAGTTGAGCTAATATGAAATAAGTGTGACGTATTTTTAGCTCCTTAAAATGCATAGAGTTTCTGGTAAATGTGACGCGAATGTCCACCAAACAATATTTCGTAGATATGCAAATATTATTAAGCCAAATATAAATATTTATATCATTTTTCAACTTTTTACGCTTTCAGAAAGTAGCCTTCTCTTTTCCGTTATTTTGTCCATCTATTTTTAGAAAACTATAACCTAACAATTCAAGATAATAATGTAATCGTAATTTTAATTGTAATTTATTCGATGACATATTACAATATGTCTCAGTCTCTTCGTGGATATTCAAATCGCTCCGGTAAGAAAAATGCAGGATTATTCGTAAACGTGTTTGAAAAAGCTACAACTTTTATCGCAAAATTAATACAACTTTACACACGAATTCCATTGCTTCCTTACTCAGTGGAGAAAAGCAACGAGGAACTCGTATCGATGTGGCTCTTAAATAAAAAACAAACACCCCATAAAAGAAATAGACAATCGAATTAACGTTATTATTAAAATTTTACGAGTCACGTGTAAAATATATTTATATAAAATTAAAAAGTTTGATAACGAAGCAAACGTAACTTATTACGATCGTCCTATTCACGAAATGTTATAAAATCGTGAAAAAGAAATCTATAACTTACAACCAATAAATCGCTGGTTTACCAATATTTAGACTGTGAACATTTATGCAAATCCATGCTTCAACGAATGTAATTTGAACAATGGCACCTACATAGATAGAGAATCAATTTACTTGCCAAATATCACAATAAGTACTGTACTTTCATATCTTACATACTCTATTCGATTTTGCACCGTCAAATTCTCCATAAATATATCTACCTCCTATTGATATCGTTAATCGGTAAATTATTGTGCAAGAGAAACCGTACACTCGTGTGCATTGTATCATTAAGAACATAATCCTGTCGGATCACCCCGTCGCTTGTGTACAACGAGCTTAAAACGGAAGCCAACGAACGCATAAAATCAGACGATCGACTTTCATGGTCGACCGCGATCGAAATCCAGCGTGCATAATTAAACAGCTCCCATCTCGGCAATCAAATCGTCAAAATTCCCAATATCGAATGGGTTTCCGTGCAGTGGAGGCACTCTGCGACTGTAATGGCACTACCAGTTCTTCCCGCCAAACCGTGGAGTGTTACATCTCCGCGAAGGACCTTTTACCATCGTGCAAGCCGATCCTAAAGGCGACAGCGAAGGGAAGATGCGGCGTTCGTCGCATGATAATTTCCACCTTTATTCTCCTTCTTATACTGGTCGCTATTTATTGCCTGTCCGCCTCGTGCGATCGTCTACGAACATTTAGTAGATCGCTAAGAAATCAAGCTCAATCTGAACATCAACCTAACCCACAACCTCAACTTTCATCGCTACCGATCGAAATTACAGGGGAGGAACCGAATGTGGAAGAGGCGCCACCGGTTGAAGGGGATACGTAGATTTAAAGTTTGGATCGTGAGTATTTTGAAGAAAATTCGATCGTGCGAATTTTCATCGAGATCGTGTTTCTCTATCGTTAAAATATTTCCTAATCCAGCTACGTTCCATGAATTCTTTGTATCTCGATGTTGCCTTCGTTTCAGGCTGGAGAAAGTTTTTTTTTTTTTAATGCTTCAAGTATATTAGCGTACGATTGAAACAGGGAAACGGTAATCTCATGCTGACGACGATTCTTTCTTTTCTCAAATTTTTGGGAAATTTTCCAACGTTTTCTTAGACAAATACGATACCGTCGAAAGCGACCGTAAGAAATATGAAGTTTACAAGAAATGTGAAAGAACGGTGGTGTCATTTCTCGCGTAATTATAAATTACGCTCTTTGATTTGTTTCCAAAGGCTGAAAATCGCTTGGTTTATTGAGATAAAAACAAGGCACAAGAATTCGGGAGCTGCAGCAAGGTTAATTACACCTTTGGCAGAGATTGAATCTGAAAGATATGATATTACACGTCTTTTTTAATATCATCGTACGGAACGTAACTGTCAATATTGTTATATTTTCAATAAGAAGTTATAACTATGTATTTTTTTATGTATGGTACTAAAAATGCGGAAAATCTTGAAGACAATTATATTGTAAATCGATCATTCTGAATTCCTCATTCTCCTTCGATGTATTACAGCGTCCAAGAGTTAGTACGCCACCAATATTTCGAAATATGGTTAACCTATATTCACCTGTGAACGTTTTACTGCCTTCAGAAATCTATCAAGAAAGATAAACGTGATGATTAATGGGTGAAGATCGGGTTGTACGAAGAAAATCAGGTAATCGAAATTACGCTTGAAAATACATTATCGATTATCCGAATTAATTAATTACAGAAAAACCGAATAATGGAATTTTTCAAACTGAAATTACGACGTGCCTTTCATATAGAAAATGATAATTTATTGCACGTTATTAGATGTGTATATCTCGGTCATTTTTTTCTTGGCTTTCTAATCTTTCTTCTTATCTCGTTGATCGATCTTTCGATGTAGTATTATAAATTCTTCTCGAACTCAGTATCTCCGCTGGATTAGTCTTCTTTCGCTTTTCGTACTATCTAATAACTGTTCCCGTTGCTACGAATGTTTCTAAACGTTGTTCACGAAAACATTCCCTTTAATTCTTCTAACAATTTATTCGCCGCTTACATCGCTCGTCTTATCGTCTTATCTTCAAACCACTCTGTGATATAGCTTTCATATTATTGTTCGGATAATCGAGTAATTAAAAAAGAAAAAGAATGTTTCAATAATATGACGAAAATTCTAATAAAAGGTGTTCAAAAAATTCAAGTCCTACTTTGTGCTGTAGATAGACTGCGAATATTTATGTATTTATGACAAACGTGAAAGTATAGAAACACACGGAATACACATAGTAGACGACGACGTATTGAATATTAAAATATACAGGGTGGATGGTAACTGGTGGTACAAGCGGAAAGGGGGTGATTCTACGCGAAAAAAGAAGTCGAAAATATACAATAAAAATTGTTCGTTTGAGGCTTTGTTTTCGAGAAAATCGACTTCGAATTTTCGCTCGGTACGCGTGCAGTACGTTATAAGAGATCTCACTGTAGATCGTTGTCTCGATGGAAAAATTAAAAAGAAAAATAAAAAAAGAATGTTTATTCTATATTTTCGACTTTTTTTCGCATAGAATCACACCCTTTCCACTTGTACCACCAGTTACCAACCACCCTGTATATCAAGATTCGTTACGATATCAAGCGAGCAAAACAAATTTCTGCTCAGGTTCTACTTTCACAGCTGCGCTCGTAAAGGTATAAATTTGCATAAATATCCGCGGGCTAATTACAGCCTTTTTTTTCCCATTCAAATCCTTGATATTTTCACATTGTTAATTGATTTCGATTGCGATATCGTTAAAATAGATAGAATTCGGTTCGCAAACCACCGTAAACCATCGATATCGATCGCAAAAGCTCGACATAAGTCTGAAACGATGCATGAAAGGAGAAAAAAAAAAGTGGAAACGGAACGTTTGATCCTGGATAACGAATGTGGCAAGCGCGGTGCTCGGTGTATGTAAGTACATAAATCCGTGTCCGAAACAGAGCGAGGTCGAAGTACATTTTTCATCCGCAACATTATTCGGGGCGAAAGTAATGTTACATTTCACAGAACAACGCCGATACGGTTCCGTGTGTCGTAACAGCTGCGAGTAGATGGAGTGCACACAGAGGGCAGAAGAGCGAAAGAGAAGGGGAGAGGAACGAAACGAGAGGGTGGTTCCTGTGATCTACATTTTAATCTTCCAGCATCGATGAAACGAGGGAATCAAAGCATCGTTCGGTTATACGCGCTGAAAAATCAAATTCAATGACTCGAATGCATTTGAACGTTGTCAAAGCAGCTAGGGGCAATAGCCGCTATGGCAAAGACCCATGCGATAGCCATGCGCGAAATAGCCGAAATTTATAAGCATTTTTAAAAATATTATCACTGCGAAAAGAGGAAATATCAGAAATATAAATAATAATTTCGAAAATATTAAATCTTCGGTAAAATATGAAAAGCTTGGCGTGTAACTGTCGCGTGTTATCGCTGCGGCAGAATCTCCACTGTTTTCAATAAAATGCTTGCTTTTTAGGAGGGAAAAACGACAGTATGAAATTGGTGAAACATCGTGTTAATAGTCTTTTTATGTTGTTACGATTATCGTAAAAATCGGTAACAAAAGAGATAATTTACTTTTCAAATCAATGGCTGATTTATTATCTTTATAAAATACAAAAAAAAAACAAGAAAAAGAAAACAACGAAAGAAGCGACTCGATCAGAGAAACGATAAAGTCGATATGTAAATAATAAATCCATAAAGTCTTACACCGTGAATTGAATTTTAATGCGATTACGCTTATTAAATTACGATAAATTATGAGATCAAAGGCGGAAGTTAATGATTTACAAATTCAAAACAGTCGCTATCTACGAATTATCATTATTCGGACCAATGACTCAGGGGTCTTAAAGATATTGTTTTCTGCGTAATTTCTACTGATAATATATTAGAAATATCGTCATTATCTCTGAGTCTAAAATTGCAATCGCATTCCTTGCAAATTATCGGTAACAAGCTGTACGATCTTAAATTCATCGATATATCAGAGTGAAAAGGACAATTAGTTTTATTAGCCGCAATTGTGACTAAAATATCCGTTTGTTACAAAACGTCTTTTATCAAAAAAGAAGATCTATTAAAAGGAAGAAAAAAAATATGGCGCGCTAAAGATAGAAAGACATTAAACCTCCAGCCACAAGCGATTTCTTTTACTAAACTCGATCTATTCGTTCGTATAACAGTCTTCGGTCATATAGGAAACGTTATATCCAATAAATAGCAGTCGTGGCAGAAAGTATCAATCAATTTCAGATAATTGGTATTTTATCGGGCCTTCGTTTGTTATCTCGAGTCATTTTTAAACGTACTTATTTACCTGCTATAATTCCGTTAATTCTATTTAATATCGTTACAAAACTGATCACGTATCTAAATTGCTTCCTCTTCTAGCACATTTTAAACGATCAATACAGATAATTTCAAGAAATTTTCGAATCGGAAGAAATCATAAACGAACAGCACCACGAAGAAAACATCTAAAGGTTTGTTCTTATATAAAATCACGTGGAAATTTTCCTACAAGCATATTTAGTTGCCACCATAAAACCAGTAACCTAGATGATGTAAGACTTTTACGCAATATTGCATACGGCCTAGTTAGAACGCTTGATAGCATATTTATGTACACAACAAAATAGGCTAAAATGACGTGTTCCGATGTTTTAATGATTAATCAGCGAAAGGCACACGTTTCGATGGGAAACGTTGGTTTCCAATGCTCGAATAACGTAATAAAAAAGGCAGCTGCACTTTTCAGTAACCTGATTGAACCAACAAAGAGCAAGCAAAAATCAAGTAGTTTTCCAAACGTGCTATATTTTCATGCTCTACCGATGTTCGTAATAATAAACTTTTGCACTTTTAAATACGAAACCTACCTCCTTATAGTTGTTAAAACACTTTGATTTCTATAAATATCAACACAAATATCAGCCTAATAATACCAAGTGAAGCGTGATTTTGAGAAAACCTGTGGCTGGTAGATTAACAAAACTATTTCTGCGTTTCATCGAAATTGTCCAACTGTTCTAGCAATAACAAAACTCGAGTAAGTTCGTCGTCGGTAATGTGGTCTAAAATTGACAGTACGACGCAAGCAAAGAGGAACTTGTCGACCACATCTTCTCTCAAACGTTCACTGTCTACCTCTGGATATTCAGATCTGACGGTGTCGATGTACAGCGTCAAAATTTTCTGCACCTCCGACGGCCCATTTTCATGTGTCACGTTATACAGTAGAATGGGCCCGAGATCGACAGCCGGCGAACAATATCTCATTGTTTGCCAGTCGATCATCTTCGCGTCGATCGGTTTCCCGTTCTGGTATTTGAACAGTAGATTATCGTGTGAAAAATGGCCGTGGCATATTGTAGAGACGTCGTTCACCCCCGTCGCGATGGCTTTCACTATTTCCATTGGTCTCTTGTTTAATCTATGTTTTATCCTCTCTACGAACCCAGAGTTCGGCATCGTCTCGAGAATATCCAGCATTCTGAAATCAGCGTACACGTAGCGTATAATATTTTGATATACTGATATATATATATACATTATCATTAATTATACATATTATTAATAAATATTATTGATATAATAATCAAACCGACTGAAAACAATAATCGAACTTTCACGATGTTTTCTGCGAAGAATGAACTTTGTTAAGATTCATCTTGTTGCTGTTCGACTTTTTCTCATGTTAGAGGAAAATTTCGAGAAATATGGTTGCGCGTGATTAGGCGTGAAAACCATTATCGGCGAATCTATTATAATAATATGTTTCAACATAGAACGGCGAGGACGTAGCTGCGCTCAGATTTTCTAACAAACTGGCAATTAATTGATTCGCGTCAATCTCTTGATACTGGAAACTCGATCAATTTTGCATTCTGTCCGCTTCAATTGCGTACCGATTATTGCGCCTATACCGAAGTTGCTATTTTATTGCCAGTAACATCGATAACGTCAATATTACCGGTCAGATACCTACTCTGTATCTCTCAACGACGAAACTATCGCACGTTCGATACGATACAATTCTTCCATCGGTTAGATTTATCAACCCTTTTATCAGTATCACGAACGAAAATTCATCCAAGGGAAATTTAAGTTGAAAGCTATATTCCAAGATTCGGTGTTATTATAACGTATCCATCCGGTCATTGATTACATTTTCTTATACTTGACGTCTTCCTATTAACAAATGTGTACTGGCATTTTGAAAAAAATTAGTTTCCACATTATTTTCAAACTACTATTTAAAGAAATAATTATTATACCTACAGTACCGTTATTATAGTACGCTTAAATGGCTTCATCAAGAGTATCAATTAAGAGTTTGTTAAATCCCGCCACAGAATTCATACGCGATCCATAGGTCGTAGCACTAATTTTATTCGATTATAGTACATTCGGCAAAAGAAAAAGGAATGCTACTTGTTCAATCCATAATTACAATTGTTAAGTACAATTACCAATGCTTAGCCAGAATTAAGAAAATTCTGTGTTACATATTCCCCCTTTTTTTACTGTTTCTCCTCGTCCTACTGTTTACGTTTTCTAACTACCTTACGTCATAAAAAAAAAAAAAAAAAGCGGTAGATCGTATGATTTTGAGAAACACGTACTCGTTACTTTCACAAAGTTACGTAGATCCTAATCTTCGACTTGAGTAATCGACACAACGCGAAATCGCAATCAATGCGTTTTGAAAATCGAGCCTTTTCCTAGCATTCATATACAGACCATTGTTATCTTCGTTATCATATCGTAAGTACATTTCTATCGGCACATGTATCCGAAATTCTGTCAAACGAAACCTTTGTCTCACGATCTTTACACGGTTCGTCATAATTTATTATCTTGCGGATTTTTTCATAATTTTATATTTTTCGAAACACGACTCAAGATATAGAACGTAGATACTTTATCTTGAATATTTTATCATTTATCATTTTATTATTTATTATATCAATTATTCTTGTCCGTCGTGTCCCACATATCTTTTCATCTTAAAACCTGCCATTAATTGATAAAATCCGCCGTCTAATAATCATCGTCGCATCTTATTAGCAAGAAAGGATGAAGAAATTACCTAGTCGATCTCTTCTCGTAATGCAACATAGTCTCTTCCGTGAGAGAAATTTCAAGCAATTTCGCCTCGAATTCCCTGAAGACCTGCGGTTCTGTCGCTTTCAATCTCAACCCTCTGGCGTGAAACTTGGCCAGAACTTGCACGCACAATTTCAAGTGTTCCTCGTCCAATTCACCGTCCACCTGCGTGTAACCAGCTTCCTCCAAATCCTCGAGAACGATCACCGGTCTTCCGTAACGACCTAAATCCGACAGGTAACACTTTGGAACCAAATCGGTTCCATACTTGAGCGTCATCTTCGAGTAGAACATTTCTTCGTTTTGGTAAGCATCGAACGCTGTCGGACTCTTGTGCTCTGCCTCTTCCTCGGGAAGCAGTTTCAGTAACAGCGGGAAGCTGCGTGGCTCGCCGGAGAACCTGACCACGATCGTCACGCGATAAATCTCGCTGCTTCGACTCAGCTCGTCGAGACGAATCGTTGCCGAGTCGAACTCGACGAATTCCCTGGAATTCGGCTCGCAGAAGCAACGATCTTGCACCATTTCCGGCAGCAATTCCTTTTCGATGAAGGCGAAGCTTCGCTCCCAAACCTCGTGGGACTTCATGCTCCGAACAATATCGTCACCAGTTTTTACACCGATTATTAACAAGCTGAGCAATTAAAGTTCAAACTGACCGCCTACGTTCTTAATCCACGATATAATGGCCGCCGTCTTTCCTCTATACTTATCGAACAACTTACATGTACGATAACTTTCCTCGTACGTCGCCAATAACGTAGGAATCTTGTAGAATCGAAGCACGTGTAGCGAATAATTGTGGGAATATCGTGGCGGATCCGCTATATATTTCGATTTCGATGACTCAGTTTCCACAATTCTGATTCTGATATAATAACTGAAAACAACACTTCTGGATAGGTTCGACGAGATTGTTATTCTAAGAACGATTGTCACGCGAACAACAACGATAACTACGATCGACGATGAACAGTCCAAGATTCCCGGCTATCTCACAGCCTATGGATACGAAATGCGTGACAAATAAGAGACAGATAAGGCGTTGTTGATATCGGCATTCAACATTCGGTAAGATCGATGCACGCGTGGCAACGAGTCGGCCGCAAGTAGCCAGCCGGTGGAACTCTGAAAGTATCGTAGGAAATTGTTACGCGTGCCGATTCCCCTCGCAACGCGCAACCAAGATAATGAAACTCTTATCTTCCAATGACGTCACGTACTCCATGATACTCGGCAACGAACGGAGATCGATTTAGCTACTTCGCGCGCATTTTCAATAGCTCGAACGTATCGCGTTCAGCAATTCGTTTGTCGCGAGAATGAACGTAAAGTAATTCTAGCGTATTATCTCTCTTTTGTATCTACTGTTAAAAAACAAGACTGTCTTACACGTTGTGTAATTGCTGGTAAATTATAAAACGAAGCATCTAAAAAGATGTTTAAGCTTGGCAGTTTTTTTCGCCTGGTTTCAAGGAGGATATAAACGCGACGTTAATAGATAGCAAATAATTAATATTCTTCCTGCCAAGTAAACATGTAGAGAAGATACGAAGGTCAATTTCGCTGTTTCGAACGAGGTGATAATACGTTTTTCTCTTTTTTCTTTCATTTGCATACTAATCTCGCGTCTCGAGGACGGGCATCATAGTTTATATCGCGAGTTTTAAACAATTCTCCAGTAGAAATAATTTATGTACTTGTTGACTTTATGTATACGAAAAATGTGATCTCAGAATTGCCGCGGTAAATGGCAAGAAATGTTAATCCGTAACGTGAAACGTTAATTTGGGAAAATACAGGGTGGTTGGTAACTGGTGGTACAAGAGGAAAGGAGGTGATTTTTTTAATTTTTCTTTTTAATTTTTTTAAAAATCTACAGCGAGATCCGTTATAACGAGACGCGATAAAGCGCACGCGTACCGAGCGAAAATTCAAAGTCGATTTTCTCGAAAACAAAGCCTCGAACGAACAATTTTTATTCTATATTTTCCACTTCTTTTTCCGCGTACAATCACCCCATTTCCGCTTGTACCACCAGTTACCAACCACCCTGTATAAAATTAGTGAATATCGTTATAACAAGAGACGGTAAATATAAAATGACGTACACGACGACGTCCGAATTTTGAAGCTAGTTGGTCGATTCGATGATAGAAAAATTTACACGACAGAGAACATGCCGAATCGATTGGTCGTTCGAATTAATTCGACGAGATCGATATCGGCGGTTTGCGAGCCAAGATAGAAAATTAGATAACGAGTGACAGGAATAGGGCAATTATAATAATAAGGAAATCTTTTAGACGGTGATTCGTTGAATTTCACAGGGTCTTTGCAGCGTAACGATGCTACGAGAAAGCTCCAACAAGTGATTTTAATTCTAACGTGATTACTTTGGTAAATCCCCAACTAAACGGAGTTCGTCCTTTGTTCTTTAAAAGTTTTACTCGCTGGCTCATTTTAATACCAGATGAAATAATTTGAACTTTCCCGGGATTCGTGGATACTCGATTCTCGCGGATACTTGATATTATTGCAAATTTTGAGCGGATTCGTTTGATAATCCGATCGAAATAGAAAAGCGCGCGTACCTTGACGTGGAAGCTATAAAAAGCTCGAACACCAAGAAAATCTGAAATTTTTTCATTTCTGATCTGCTTTCTATCTTTGCCTTTTCGACGGGGAGAGCTGCAGCTGCGAATTTCTCAACGCGAGCAACAGACTCTTACGTATTTATTAAAAATTTCTCGATATTTTAATTAAAGGATTACATCTTCGATAGAACCGAGTTTAATCTCCGTATTTCTTCCGGAAATGTAAAAAGTGTGGAAAGTTTAACAAGCTCAGTTTCAAAGTTAAAGTAATTTGGATACAATTTTTCGGTTCAGAGCTCGATTCGCGAAGTAAACGCGTAATACGCTTGCCCACAAATTAGAATCCAAACGAGAAAGCCGAAGTTCCTTAACTTCGTGTTCGTAAAATTTTATGCCACTTGTCGTGTAGTAACAGAGTATGAAAGTTATCACGTACGATGCAACGATTATTACGTAAATTCCTAGCCAATCTTATATAAAATACTTTTTCGTACAGTTATTCATAGAAATCTTACATCTTGTAAAGATGTAATTTTTGTTTAAACGAAGCACATGCATATTCTGATGTCTAATAACATCCTTCGAGGATCACGTTCGCGATTTTTCCACTAGAAAAATGTCGCTCCCTTAAAAATTCGTACGAAAACAAATAAATCTACTTAAATCCATCGTACTGGGAACGTAACGCAAATGACAAATAGATTATCCGTACGAAAACGGTTCGAACGACTCGCAACAAGTCGAAGAATGATATGAATCGTTATCGCTACAACTTCATGCCACGACAAAGTGGAATCTACCAACGGTGCAAACGTCACCCGTAAACCAATACCAAATCCGACAATCCCTTCAGGCTGCCGTAATTCAAAATTCCATGTGACAGGACCGCAACGAAACTCGCCATCCAACAGCAAAACCAACCACTTCCGTTGAACGATCGTAAACAACGCCGCGAAAAATCTCTGAAAAAGACCGAATTCAAAGGACTTAACCTGCCTCTTCATGATTAATTTACCTCAGCATCTACCGTTCGTGTCGTCGATTATGCCAAGCCAGAACGTACCGATACAACAGACGAGCCAGAATTTCCCGATAACGTACCAACAACCGCAAACGGTCACCCAACAAATGCAAACCGCTCCTTCCGTTGCTTATCCAACCAATCCGCAAGGTATTTCGCTAGTATTGCAAGACTTATTAACAGTTCGTACCATCGTATGTACGTGTATGTATATATATAAACGTATGTATGTGTATATATATAGTGCGTGTATCGATTATCGACAGAGCTGGCATTTCACTGGTAAATATTGCTTCTCGGATCGAGGATCACGGTCGAACGGATTCGGTTTAATGAAACGCTTTGAGAACCTAATGAAGGTTTTTCGTTGCAATTCGGTGGTGGTGATTTCGTAGAATTTAACGCGTTGATCGTGGATACAGAGTTGATACGGTGGTCATTTAAGCTTTTCCAAGGGTTTTTTTTTTTTTGTTACGAGTTCATTAATTTCGTTTTTTATCATTTGGGAGAATTTTGGACGATGTTGGTTTGGTACATATTATAAATTTCCAATATGTACAACGATGTAGCCACTCAAGATAAGACGTTCATTTGGTTAGTTTCTTTTATCATGAAAGTTGGCAGATTTCCGATGATATTTCGATAAACGTTACAAATTTCTAATGCAACGGGTGTAGTCGTTTAAAAGGAGAGTTTTTTTTTAGGTAACCAGTCCATCGCGTACTTGTTTTCCTAATTCGTGAGGATTTCGGATACTTCGATTAATATGATACGTTTCGGATGTAGACCGGAGTGTGCGTGCGGTTGCGACGATTGTAGAAAACATGGAACGATATTTGGTAGAAAAGTAAATGGAAAATGTAAAATAAAAGAGAAGAACGGAGAAAAAGATTGCGCTACGTCGTAAAAATAACTAGACTCGCATTTCCAATCTCTTCCTGATTTCTATATTTTTCGTCAACTTTCCTCTATTATTCCTGTCGTTTTATTCAATTATTTTTTATTTCTTTCCCTGAGATTTCCAATATTTTCAAAGTAGGTACATCCTCTCTTACGGGTAGTTCTTATTGTTGGTCAAGCTTGACGATTTTTCAAAATCGAGTTCCTCGGAGAATTCAAATAGAAAAATTTCGTTTCGTGTGGTACGATGGTCACAAGTCATCAGGAAATACCTAGTCGCATTTCCTTTATACAAGAATTTCACATATTCTCCGTCAACTCCACGCACCAACTGCTTTTGCCTTTGATTTTAACGTGCTTTTGTCGTCCCCGTGCTCGTTTAAAAAATATCGTTAATATCATTTTGTATCAAATGAAACTAACACGGCTACTAGACAAACGAGTGTTACTCGTTTCCTGAAAAACTTTGTGAATTTATCGGCTACCGTCGAAAGCTTATATCGTCGAATTTATTTCCTTCTTCGACTATCTTGTATCAAAATACTCTTCTTTTTTTTTGCCACCGAGTGATCCGAAATTAAAAAAAAATAAGCAAAAATGTACTTGTCACATTTTTCGCCTGTGATCTTCGTATTAGGTTACGCTGCGAGCGTAAAAAAATGTTAGATTTTAAAAAAGTATGAATAACCTTTGGAAAAATGTTGCGCGCGCAAAATTTATGTTATATCGATCGAGTCCTAACGCATAAAGCTAAATTATTATTCGCATTATATTTTCGTTCTTCTATTTTGAATGACTAAATTACCTTCTATATATAACGCGAGTTGAAAATTGAATATACAGTAAAAATTGCACGCGAAATTTCACGTTAAATAAAAAACGAGTCGAGAGTTTATCGAGCATGGTGGATTTTACCTTAATAGAATTCTACCGCGAAAATTACGATACAGCTCATTTCAGAATCGATTGTTCCTAAAATAAAGTCCTATAAAGGAATTTCGTTTCGCAGTTCCGATCCACATTTTTATATCAAACACCTTTAGGATCGCAGCACGATTTTCAATCCACCGTGAACGAATATTCCCGAGCATTGCTGCGACGATGTAGCCATTCTCGATATTTTCACGGACAAAAAGTGTCTCTTCGTGCTTCCACGATAATTTCAATCTTCTTTAGTACAGCCAACGACCTTAACGAAGTCATTAAAACGTTCAAACTACGAAGTATTAAGCTTTATTTCATCGATAGCTTGTTTTTGAAAACAGATTCTTACGAACAATTCCTTTGGTTTATCCGCGAGATAAGAATATTTCAAACCATGAATTTTAAGATATATACATATATATGCGTTATACAAAGAGAGCACTTGTTTAAATTCGTGTTAAGCTAAATCGGTCCTCTCCTGACAAACAAAAATATTTTCTGCGTAACGTGTGTTAACCGTATGTTTAAACATCACGTGTTCGTATACCTACAATTGTATTACCAAAAGCACCTGAGCATCTCCAAGTATTACGAAGGTAAACATTTTTTGCATACGGTGCAGTTGCCATAAAACCGTCTACGACATATAGAAGAATTTATGCGACACTGCTAGATTATACGATAAATCAATTACTGCGCTTAATTCTGATCTGAATTTCCGAGTGTCTAACGCCGCGATGATAAAACTACGCTCATAATCCTATCTAAAAAAAACGTCGATGATCCCGTAAACATCGAAAAATATGATCTTTAGAATAATATTGAAGTGAGAATAATTTCGCGCTTACCATCGTATTTAAACAGCGAAATCAAATTATTAACTTCTTCCTCTGATATTTTTCCCTATCGTCGATCGTAAGTGAGATATTTGAGATTACCAAGTTGGATAGGACACCCAGTATAATAACCGAAGAAAAGAATACTTATCCGTGAACTGCGGCATTCTAGCGCTCAACCGTACGATTCTTTTATACTAAACGATGCAAAAGGACACGGTTCGTCCGTTAACTCGACAAATTATCAATTCAGATCCCTTCAAGCCGTTCTACCAACTCCATCAAGCGGACGTATTCCTGGCGAATCACCAGTACCAGCCAAATCTGCAACCTCCAAGAAACACGTACCCATTGTCGTTTCAACCAGCCCCTGTGCAAACTCAAGCCAACTACGGTAGCCTGCCTCAAAACATCCTCGACCAGATTCGTAGCTGCGTTAGTAGCGCAGCCCCGATATTTATCCTGCCAGGTGGTTGTCATCGACAAACCGGTGCAAGCAATTTAAACGAAGGCGTAGCGCAGCACAGCACAGGACAGTCGACGAATGTGAATCCCTTCGCGTCCTTCCACTGTCCACCCTCGTTCTATCCTTATCCGGTGCCTATGCCGGTGTTTGAGCCATTCGGAGTTCAAACTCGAGGCAAAGACGGTTCTCGCGGTTGCTTCTCGTGCTGTCAGAGGAAGCAACGCGGCTTGGATGGCAAGGAATATGCCGTGGGATGTTGCTGCGACGTTCACGAACAAGAGGAGCATCGTTGCACGGCTACGAACGGCGATACTATTTGCTCGAAACGAGATTGTCCAGTTTCCATAAGTTTGCAAGCGTTGGCGTCGCAATTTCTCTCGCTGCCAGGAATTATTTCTTGCGCTGTTACTAGGTTAATTTTACGAAAAATACCTGGATCGAATATAACCAGTAGCACGGAGGACACGATGGATAAGGCGATCAAGTGCTTGGAGACGCTGAACAAAGAGCAGCTGCTGGCCGAGTGCAGAAACTCGCAGCATGCGAACGCGCTCATCAACCTTCACATGACTACCAATCCTCCGGTGAATATTATTCCGCTGCTTACGTTGCTGCAACTCAAGGTGAACGTCTTGAAGGCGCAGGTGGAAAATTTGATTAATAAAAAGGTGACGGAGTGTCAAGGATTTGGATTCGAGGTGAGCATCTTCGTCTCGTGCTTCAATGCTGTCCTTCTGAATTTTTTATTAATCTTCCTTAACTTTCTCGGGATAGTAAGTGAGATCGCAAGTCCATTCGTTTGTTTGCAAACTCGTTTGTCCCAATTTCTTCTTCTACTTTCTATCCGTCTAGTGTTTAACGATTCTTTCGTGATTAAATTTTGCAAGGATATATCCAGTTCATTGCAACGACCCTATTTCACGAATGTATCGGGAGAATTCAAATCGTATAGACCTAACTCGCTCGGGGCCTTCTATAAATGATTTAAAAGCACGCAAAGGTCAAAGTCACATTGAACGTTAAAACCATCGATGGTCGACTCAACGACACGGTCGTGCAAAATATAAAGCGCGAGGTCGCTGGAACGAGATCGCAAAGCGAATCGCTGCAGGTCAATTAAAATTGTCCCAAGAATCGAAAGTCGTGTTAGCGACTCGTAGAAACGATTCCAAATCGTCTCACAGTCGTAAGAAAGTGAATTCAGGATTTCGTCGAAAATGTACAGGTTCGATCGAAGCTCGTCTCTCATTCGATGAACCCGAAAAGAAATTCGATAAATCTGAGAAGACGTTTCTCCGTTGCTTCGATTCCTCGTTCGAACCTCGCTTTCCCGAAAGCCAAAATTAACCCGATGACGCTCCGTTTTTCACGTCACTTAACCCACTCTCTGTCTACCCACACATCGCTCGTAATTTTCGAACAGAACGTGAATATTACGAAAACACGTTCGCTCACAGGCGCACGAGGAATATCATTCGCCACTGTTTGTGTTTCCAGGTAGAGACTAGCGGCCCCATAGATCCAACCGTGCTGTCGATGAAGACGAACGCCGAGCTGCGTCAACTGTTAGCAGCTTTGCGGCAAAAGGAATGCGACGAGAGGGTGAACGTCAACTTCTCGCCTTACCATTCTCAGAAGGTGATCGCCGAGTGTCGTCTGAACAACGTTCAAGCGAAAATTCGCCAAGTGGAGACGGAGTTCGACAGGAGAAGAGACATCTCGGTACCCGGTCCGACTCTCACTTCCAGGATTATCCGACAGTTTTCTGAATCTACGTGCGCGTTTGGCTTCGCGCAGACGGGACTGTTCGAGCCTTATGTGCAGGGAAGAATGTCGGACTCGCCAGATCCGTTTGCACGAAATCCGAGGAGGCTCGCGTTGAAGCCTCACGAGCCTGCACAGAGAACTGTCCAGTGGAAGGAAGAAGATAAGGCCGTTGCTACGTCTGAGAATGGAACGACCACGTGCAGAGACGCGGAAACGGGCGAAGATTGCGTTGTTCGTTCGAAGGAAAAGGGAGTGGAATCAAAATCCAGCGAGGACACTTGTAGCTGCGAAGAAAGTTCCTCGCAAGAGAGTCTCGATGAGGATAAAAAAAAACTTGGCTTAAGAATCGATCGGCATGGAAACGTGATCGTAAGTAGCGCCTGCTGTTCGAGAGGCGTGTCCTTGTTCAAACTTGCATCGCGTATTGTTGAGAAAATGAAGCAGGTTTCCGGCGAGGATTACGCGGAGAACGAAGGAGAAGAAGCGAAAGGAGAAGGGCGTGAGTCGAGAGACGAAGAAGAAGATTCTGTGATAGAGTTTCGTATCAAGGAGATTGGCGTCGACGGTAAAGAGTTTGAGATAATTACGATTGACGATGATGACGAGGATACGAAAAGTAAGACGTTCGATGGTGGAAAAGCGAGTATTACGAAGGAGCGTGAAAGCGATACGGATGTTGGAGAGAAGATGGGCGTCGGGATAGAAACCGGTACTTTGAGAAAGACAGATATCGAAGAAAACTCCGAAGGAATAGAAGCTTCCGTTGATGCAGGCTTTCCAATAAAACAGGAGACCGAAAGTATAGAAAGAATGATAGATTCTGATTACAAAGACATTAAGGAAGAACCAGCGGAAAAGGGCGAAAGCGATCAGAAGCGTTCTACGACGACAGCTGGTGTAGAACCAAAAAAGGAGGCGGTAGTCTGGGAATCAGACGCGAAAGTAAAAGCAGAACCTAAGGATTACGTTGTCGTAACTAAGAAAGAAATCGTTCGAAAGCCTGACAACATCGAATCGCTGGGTGTTACGTCTTCGTCCAAAGAAACTGCGGTCGAAAAAGAAAATGACAGAGCGTTTAAAGAGGAACCGATCGCTGAGAACGTCCCGATACACCGAGAAACTGTAAATCAGACGGTTGCAAACAGGCAACCGTCCCGAAAGTCGTCTTCTGATTTGTATAAAACGTTGAACTACACCGTTATAGCGAAGCCAGTGAGCCCAAATAAACAACGAAAGAAACTTTCAAATAAAAACGAGATCGATTCTGAATCGCGGAAAAAAGATAGAAAAAGGAAAAATATACAGATCGTCTCCATGATGACTCGTGTTAAATATAATAAACAATTTGTAGATTTCCGGGGGTGGAACGATGCGAATGAAAGACGCATAGAACGTGATTTCTCGAAAAGCGTCGACAAAGAAAATGAGAATGACGAGGATGATAGATATCTTCTTTCAAAGAAAGAACATTCTTCTATGACACGCAGCGACGAACAACGTGAATTAGTATCGATGGTTCCTACGAGCACCGAAACCAACGATGACATTGAAAAGAATACACTCGAGAAAAAGATGTTCCCAAAGAGTCGTCGAATGAATGGTGAGTAAATACGTAATTATGGTAATATTATAACACCTTGATACCTTAGATAAATTATCCCATCTACCATCTGAAAACAGCCAAGAAATATCTTATTGCCTGTTTATGCTGCCTTTGTTTTTCTTTATTCAATTTAAAATATTTTCTCGTTACCTCGCAAACGGACTGTACAATGTGTGTCTTTGCTTAAAAAATACGAAACACGAGCAACTTCAAATATCTCGACATATCTTGCAAAATGGAAAAATTGTCAGATGGGGTATTTTAATTAAAAAGGAGAGAATACTCGGTGAATATCATTGAATCGATCAGAGAACGATAGGAAATTATAAAAAAGCAATGCTTTTTATTTAGTTGGGATAGTACAGTTTCGGTATTGGGTATACTTGGAGTAACGCGCAAACGTTACAAAATACAAGCGACCAATATGATCCGTAGGCGAGAAAATGACAAATGGGCTGAAACGCTTTCCACCGCTGAAGCATACATATTCAAACGCAGCAGGAACAACAGCCGAGATCTCGGAAAATCTACTTCGTGGAAAAGAGATCGAGTCAAACTGCTCGAGGATCGTTTGCGATAGAAGTAGCTCTTATCATTGCAATTCGAAAATGGAAAATGGCATTGTCTCCGTGATATATTCCATGATGGAAAGTCGGTTTGTTTCCTTGAACTCGTTGCTCGGCAATATAGCGAATTTCCAAGGCGTCCTCTCCAATTTCCATCTCAACAAATCGTTCAACGATACTCGCGACGAAGATAATTTAAATTCGAATCGAGACGACGCAAAAAATAAAAGGCTAAAATCGCAGAAAAACAATTGGATTGCACTTCCGCCGAATACGAACGCTTACAACGATGGTGAGCACGATGTTTCCGGCGGAAATCGTGTTTCCGTTGGCGAACAGTGTATTAACGTGCACGAAACGAGACATTCGATAATCGTGGACAGAGAAAAGAACGATTATCTACTGATCGGGGGTTCTGTTAGCAGCCAATCTCGAGAATTATCGAGAAACGGTTTCAAGCGACCATATCATACACGTAGAAACATATTGATAAGAAGCCGACTGAAAAGTTCGGGAAACTCGAGACACGAGTATCTGCGTCCTTTTACGATCTTCAAACGATTGAAGGGAAATAAAATAGTTGCGTCTCAGACAGGTTCGCAAATCCAACATCGACTAAAAGCTAGACAAAGATTTTTAGCTTTGCCTGGAATACCCGAGGATGTGGAGACGTTAAGCAACGGTAAACACGCTAATGCATTTGTAACGATAAATAGCGCATCTGAGAACGTAATAACGCAGCAGGATAGTAAACGTAATAATTGCGACGCTGTTACTGAATGCTCTGCTCTTTCCATTGATCGTTGCTCGACAGAAAAGCATCGGGTAATTAACGGTTCTCTCAATGGGATGGTAGTAAATGAACAGATATAGTTTGAATGAATATCACGATTTTATTAGCGTTTGGCAGTAAAGTATAACGTTGGAGATTAAATGGAGAAATAATGACATAAGGACAAACGAATATCGTATAGATTTACTTTTGTGCGAAATGAAATTTTCTTCCAACTAGTATCTCCCTTCTTTGAAAGTTGTATTTCTCCGGAACATCGTACAAATGCTCTCTAATCGTTTGGTGTCTTTGGAAGACCCAATCGTATCGATAAAAAAAAACGCAAACTTTACGTATCAATGTACACACGATATATAAATGATCCTCTTAAAGAGAAAAAGAAAAACATCGTCAATAGGCGAATATACGCGTTTGTCTCGTAATTGGAAATAATTGTAACCGGTGAGCGAATACAGTACACCTTCTTCCGTTTTATTAATCGTTAATTTGCTTCTTTTAACGGCTGTTATCTCCGATCGATGAACCACAGTTTATAGCTGTGGTCAACTGTCTACTGAGAATCTTTAGAATCGGTAATCTATATTTTGTAACAACGCGGCCATACAGGTCAAACGCTCTTCTACACCCTCAAAATCGTACGGGTCGAATATTTTTGGAGGCCAGAACTTTCTTAATGTAAATTCACTTCACGTGCACTGCCATGCACGTGCATTGTCACAGTCATCCACGTCAACGCAAAGGCATTCAGTTCTTCAGACATTTCAGATTCAAATACATCCGTGCATTGTAAACTATAGTCTGTCCAAGATCAATTGGTTGATCAAGATCATCGAAGAAAGAGAAACCCCACACCGTATCCGAATCCCAATATAACGCTGATTCTGTTCTTCGTTTCTCGTCTTAAAGACATAAATATAGAAACACGTGAACTTACATTTTCTCTTAAAAAAAGAAAAAAAAAAAAAGAAAAATCGAAGCGTTTGATAGCTTTAGAAAAGAAGAATATCTCGCTTGTTAGTTTATCCAGAGTCAAGGATGTAACTTTGAATAATCAATAAATTTTGGACAAACTTTAGCGAACTCATCCGAATCATGAATATCGTATAATTTGTTATTCAATATGTATATATATATTAAATTTCTTACAAACTAACAAACTTATCATAAGTAAAAAATAAACGAATCTAACACACTGGGCGCACTCATAAAAGCTTAATGCTGATCTGTAACAAAATCTCGCTTATATGTTAAATTACACAGGATAATTATGAAGTAACGTTTGTCACACCACACTGTAAATACGATGCGGCTTAAAAAAGATATAACAAAATGTAGGGTTTCGATATTCAACGTAGAAACGTGAGAAATACCAAAGCAAGGGGAGAACTGACATTCGATATGGATTACGTTGGATGTGAAATATGCATCCATGAATGTCTTCATAGTCGCAAATAGAGGTCGACAAATGTAGTATCATCGAAAAAACGTTAGGTACTGGATTAGAGCCATATACATTATATTACATGCTATCGAAGTTATAAACGGACTGGTACGCTTATAAATACGCTACATATTTATTCTAAGACTCAAACTAGATACGCACTTTCGCGAAACAGATTCGGTCTATCGTTAAAAGATTATTATCGTTCTTACAAAGCTCGGTTCAGTCATGACGGTCCTTCTTTCGGATACTATTGCAAGCAATGAAAAAATGCGAGGAACTGAGTACATTGGCTTTGATTTCGGATAATAAGTCTCTGCGTGTATGATTCTGATAGAAATTATGTAAATTAGATCCAAAACCTGATATCAAGTAACATACTTTGTATACCAATCTTCCAGTTTTCATAGCGAACCAAGAAACTATTTCTTCAACATTTGTCATATTTTTTTCTATTTCGCTTGAAACTACCTACCCTCTACGAATAAATATCATTAGTCCGTTATAACCATTGGAGAAAGTATTAAATAAGTGGTGGTTCCTATATTACAGAAGGAAGATAGAATAACACGAAACGTCTACAGTTTGATTACTTTAAATATGTAATTATCCGATCTTTTCTTTCTTTTCTATATCATTGCGTTGGGTAGTGCAATTGAAATATGGACATTCGGATAGTTATGTAAAGTAACCATCTTAAAAACTAAAAACAAAAACATATAGACAATTCTTGTTAAATCTTCTAACCAATATCAATCTGTGTATTGGAAATATTAATTCTTCTTATTTTTCCCATTCTGATAACCAGATATGTACAAAAGTATTTACAAATACATTTACATCACTAATATATAGTCAAATATCTCAGGGGCAACTTAAATAATCATGTATAATAGTCTGCAATAATTTAGTTAAAAATTAATACTTCCTATGACAAATCTTTGATTAAAAAAAACGTATACGACTAACAAGTACTTGTAATCTACAATCGCTATAATACGATACAAACATCTCTCTGACAAACTGTCGACGATAAAAATCTAGTTACCTTTCTTCTGTTCTACCGTTACACGTAAGTGAAAAAATTCCAATATATCCATCCTTATACAAGTTAAGTCCAAAAGATTACTTTGTAATAAGTATTTATCATGAATAATTACGTCTCATTTTCTTTAAATTCAGTTCAATGTAAGGCGCTTCTTACACCTGGAAATATTTCTCGAGTCATGACAATGACGAAAATTGCTCGAAAAACCGCGAGATCAAGCAGCTTTATAAAGACTGCCATACTCGACCTTACAAAAACACGACAATGAAAGAAAAGAACTAAAAAGAAAAGTAATTGAAAAAGGAAAAGAATTAAAATTAAATATTGTAAATATCCTTTCAAGTGTTACCTGAATTTCGGATGTACAAGTTGAACTTCTTTCGTTCAAGAATTACAACTTGGCCAAAGGCACGATTGATATATATTAATTTATATGGAAAATATTTTTGTAAAAGAATATGAAAATCAAAAAAATCTTTAAAAATAAAGATAATAATAATAGCGATAATAATAACGTAACAATAAATACAAGCAACGCAGATTCTACTTTTGTACAATAAAAAATGTACAATAGAAAATTGCTTTTTGTAGCAAAGGTATTTAGAGCCACTACCTTTGACCCTGACTTAAAAAAAAATCTCGAAAATTCTAATTCCTTCTTTTATGTCTTTTCTACTTTAATCTATGAATAATAAGTAGCATTTCTTCTTTTTCTTTTTTCTTTTCTTTAATTCACACCTTTGGTGTACTCAGCTTTCAGTTGACCCAGCACTAATTTTATATCGTAAAAAGTAGGTCGGTTTTCAGGTTGTAAGTCCCATGCCTGGTAAAGAATATTTACTTCGTAACAACGTATAACATAATTTTTACGTATATATATCATAGAAAATTTCTATACATACTTGTCTCATGATATCGTAAACTTCGTGAGGACAACCATCAGGTGGCTCCATTTTATATCCCTTTTCCACACACTTCACAACGTCAGCTAGTGGCTGAAATCAACAGTAATGAAAATCAATGTGGATTACTTTAACACAAACGATAGTCCAACAAGAAAACATACACATAGAACTCTACTCACAATTCGTGGATATGGTACACGTCCAAAGGAATAGATCTCCCACAAGAGTATTCCAAAACTCCACATATCAGACTTATTTGAAAACTTCTGAAAACAAGAAATTGCAAATTGCGTATATACGCGAATAATGTTAAAATTGGGCATTATGGAATCGGTATTTCGCAACTTGATATTTACATTTTGCTTTAAAGCCTCTGGTGCAGTCCATTTGATGGGCAGCTTCCCTCCTTCGAGAGAAAAATTTTCGTCCCGTGCCAAACCGAAATCCGACACTTTCGCAGAGTTATCCTCCGCGACAAGAACGTTTCTCGCGGCCAGATCTCTGTGCACTACGTGTCTGGATTCTAAATACGCCATGCCTGCGCACGTGTCGCTGAAAGGGAACAAAATGCATATTTAAAACCAGTCCTCTCTGACACACGAGACGATATAATTTATGCGAAGTGTAACGGCGCGCTGAATTCAACGAAGCTTCGTAGATAAACAGAAAATATTTTACCTCTTGCGTTCAATCAACTTCTGTTAAATTTACTTTCAATAAATTAAGCTTTGACTCAATTTCACGTAATGGTAGTACATGGTATTTATTTCAAGATTGCGTCAGTACTACTTTTGCAGTATTATTACAATAGCATTGGATTATCTGTCACATGTACCAATTTAACTTTTGTTTCAACGAGTAGAAAGACATAATAGCTTAAGAAGAATTTTAACCAAGACTATATATTTTGTATCTTTATTTAACAACAGAAAAACAACGATTGAGCCAAACTACAATGGTCCAAAGAACATAGCGCAATATTTTTAGATCAAAGAAGAAAATCTGTATCGTCAAATCAGAATTAAGACAAGTATTCGTGCATATTGTTCACTCGCATTTTCAAATGAAATTTCTAGAAATGTTGTAACAACGGAGAAATACGATTGAGTTGAAAATGAGGCGAAGAACGCGCGGACTTTAAGAGGACATAGCGAGTAGGTCGCGTACCAGCATGGAGAACGCGAGTAAAATACCACTCGTATTTCTCTATTTCGCAAACTATTCGATATCTACGCAAACAAGCATCCGTCTATATGCAAAGTTTCGAAGAAATCAGCGCGTGACACCTCGCGTGTTTCCCCAGCGAAGCATAAATTCAGCTGCATCCGTGCTTTTTACGTACTACGCGAAGTTGATCTGGTCCTTCTTGGAAACGTGCAGTCTCCCTCTTGATCTCAGGTAATCCACCAGGGATCCTTTACTCATATATTCCGTAACCAGGTACATGTGTTGATTATTGAAAACAAGGCCGAGCAGTTTGACCAGATTGTCGTGGATCAGCGAAGTCATGAGACTCGCCTCGGCCAGAAACCTCTGCGCCGCCTCGCTGTTGTCTTTCAGCATTTTCACGGCGACCCTTTCGCCCCGATAAACGCCCAACAACACGTCACCGAACTCTCCTTTGCCGATACACTCCCTCAATTCAAGTTCGTGGGTCTGTATAACCCAACCAGCATCGATGAACGCCTTTAGATCCACGCAGAAGTCCTGTTTGCCCTGTTTAGGCAGAGATTTGGTGAGCTGCGTGCACAATCCATCGGCATCCTGCTCGTAATGCTCGACCAGTAAGGCCAGATTTTCAAAAAATTCTTCCTCGTCGATAGTTAATTGTTTGTTCGTGTATTGCACTCTGTAATGTTGGACACGGCCCTCGTAGCACACGCACAGCGTATAGTCGCCGGGGAAATTCGTCGACTCCCGGACTAGGAACAGGCCGTCCTCGCGCGGCCGCAACAATCGTTCGGCAGTTTCCCTCGATATCTTCCCGTGGAACCATCTAAAAACAACGGATAATCGTGAGTTTGCGTGAAATGAAATTCGATTAACGCGCCGATTGGCGCATAATTGTGCGAGCCGATATTCTCGCCAGAACAATTAAAAGCAGGAGATGCCTATAGGCAGAAGTTCGAGAATCTCGTAGCAAAAATCATCTTTGTCATTTGAATTTCTTTTATCAAAATATATATCATATTACACAATCGATGCAAGTATATTTATAGTTATATCATAGAGGAATTGTTTCTATTCAAATCATATACAGTTATAGAATAAAGATCGTTTTCGCGTCGTTGAGTTTTCACTCGAGTACAAGTCACGGCATATACGTAAGTCATTTTTCATAATTATTAGAATCCCGTGAAATTTATAAAAGTTACGTAAAAACTATGTACAAACACGATAAGTATAGTATATATCAAAGAACCGTGTTTTATGTATACAAAGAATTTTCAAAATTAATCTTCTCGCGAATCGAGCGTTAAATCGAAAAATATTATTCTACGTTTTCGATTTACTTTTCCGTGAGAAATCTCATCTTATCTATATATACAGAGTAGTTGGTAACTGGTGGTACAAGCACAGAGGGGTGATTCTACGCGAAAAAAGAAGTCGAAAATATAGAATAAAAATTTTTTTTAATTTTTCCATCGAGACAACGATCTACAGTGAGATCCGTTATAACGAGACGCGATAAAGTGCACGCGTACCGAGCGAAAATTTAAAGTCGATTTTCTCGAAAACAAAGCCTCAAACGAACAATTTTTATTCTATATTTTCCACTTCTTTTTTCGCGTAGAATCACCCCCTTTCCGCTTGTACCACCAGTTACCAACCACCCGGTATATATATATATATATATAGACATAATATAAGTTCGATGCAATAAAGAATTTTTATAAAAATCTCATCCAATCGTTTCTTATACAATCGATGTAAATTCGCGATGGTGCAAGAAACAAATACGTACGGCATAGCGTTGAGTTTGACCTCGTGCCTCGGATTCGCCGATAACGCAGCAGGATTGCTAGGATTGGTGACGTTCGAGGTGAGGATTACCGGTGATGAGCCGGTGTTCATGTGACTGGTTATATTAGCAGAGGTGACGTTCGAATGCGTAGTCATCGTCGGTGATACTGGATGGGACGGAATGTTACTTGTAGACAAGTTGGAAGGAACGTTGTGTTGCGTGCTATTTTGTATAAGGGGATGGGATGTTACGTTTGAGGGGATCGTATGGTGATTTTGATTGCCATCGAGCTTCGCTTGCCGCGCTGGCGCTGACACATTCGGGTATCCGCCACCCGCATTGTGATACGTTGGCATCGCAACTCCCGCAGTGGCCTATGCGAACCTACAAAAAAAGGAACACATTTTCATTTAAACACATTTTCATTCGCTGTAAAGTGCACGGCTTCGAAATCTTATCTTTCGAAACGCAAAGATGTTTCACAAAGTGATCCGATTATTTTCAACATCTTCACCTTTCCACGCTGTCGACCTTTCCACCTTTTCTCGAGTCTTCCTATCGACGAACAACGCCTCGAGTTTAAGCAACATACGAGAGAATCCAATTTTACGGTAAAATTTTTGTGTAAAAATTAGCAGCTCTTTCGCTTGTGAGATAGAAAATTTAAAGACCTACCTTAATATTTCACGATATTAACGTGATAATATTTGATTCAGAATATGTATCGTGATTGGCGATTTTTCTATCAAGATTTCTTATTCTTTAATTCGCAAGTAGGTAATGACATATTTTTTTAAAGAATAGATTTCACACGATGTGTCTACACATTCGATACGTTTTATCACTCTGAAATACGTTTTACCATGTAGAATAAAAAAAAATCGTGATAGTTTAAACGAACGTTCGTTTCCAGATGATATCATTTCCATATTTCAGTATGGTAACTCCAGTCGTATTTCTTGATTCTGCAAATCTGACGTCAATGAGACACATAAACGTAGTACTAGCACTAACCTTGAGATTAGAACTAATTTGACGACTATGAATCGATACTTGGAGACAATACGATTACAAACGTTAGAAACGATAAAGCAACCAAGCTTCTACGAGCAACACTGAAATTTATAAACACGCTCGTAATGAATGAACTTCAAACCTCGTAAGAATTGTCCTTAAGAAAAAGTCATGAATCATAATATTGTCATTCAGAGCGCCGTGACTTGATACATCTTTCTGAGTTAATAGGTACGAAATTGTTCAGGATGAATGAAACATTCCGTGTACGAAAGACGGATTACGTTTCGAACGACTCGACAGTGATATTTGCCATATTTATATTTTATTTCGTTTCAGGCTATTAAATTGTTTTTGTTTAACTCGTTCAATGTTAAGGAAATTTATTAGAAAGAAATTTTGATTTTCTCATATTCGATCGACTAACACTTGACTTTTATTGTTTGTCGATCTCCAAACGACAGGGCTTTATTTTATGGTATCGTTTTTATAAACAAAATGGTATTTATCGACTAAACGATACATGTTTCTCCCTTTTTGTCCTATTTCCTCTATGAACAAGGACAACGTCTTGATCATACCGCAGTCAACGCCTAATCTCCGTAAACTAAGTCAAGGACTTATTAAATCAATTTTCCAGTTTTGTCTGTGGTTTTAAACTTTTCTTATAACACACACGATGTATTGCAAATAAAACGAAGCGTAACCTATATTCACATCTTAATATTTGATCAACAATTACGAAGATCGCGATTAAGAGGAGTAAAATTGTCTCCAAATACGAGTAATTTTCTCTCATAAATTAGCAGGTAATTATAAAAAGGGAACTATTTGCCTGTGTAAAACAAGTAATTTCGTACGAATAAATCGAAAAAAAATATTCCTATTTAAATGTAGCAAAAATCCAATTTTGTCACACAGACAAAATACAGAGGACGCGTAATATTCTTGTCGATTAGTGAAATGCTAAAGGAATTGTTTCATGTTCGAGGGATAGCTTTCAAGATATGAAAAAGTTATAAAGAATGTCTTGGCGCTTGGTATGCCACGTTTGCCAGAAAACAAGCTTTAGATATCCGGTTTCTCGAGTAACAACCGTAAAGATTTGTTTCATCGTGGGGGAGGGGGGATTCGGTTCCAGAGCATGTGGTTCGAGCGTTGATTTTGTCTTTGAGATACACGATAGCCCTGCGCTTTTTCTTTCTTCCTTCTTTGCACTTGCGTATCGGTTAACGATACATTGCGTTCCATGTTAACGGACACAATGATGGCGAACACACGAATGCTTTTTACGCGATCCACCTAACAGTGTCACGTTTGATTAATATTTGTCGCGAGAGCAAGCGTAGCGAGCGCTTAAGCGAATCGTTGCGTCAAGCAGTTTCCGGGAAGTCCTGATTTTACCATGATTTTTCGTCATTTACAGCACTTCGTTAGAGCGAGTCAATTTTATGGATCTGTTCCTTTTAAGAAATTACTTGCAGTAAAACTTTATTTATCTGAGCACCATTTATCTGGTGTGATCTGATCCGAACAAAGTTTTAATTACTGTCCGATTAAACCAACTTCCGCTAATTAAGCTCACTTATCTAAAACTGAATTCCTATTATACGAACTATAGATGCTTCTGAAGTAGAGTCAGACGAATGGAATTCCAATCTGCAACTTACAAAGCTGATTAATTATTTTGAAGATGGTCGTTGACCCAAATTTTTCCATTATCTTCTTTTTAATTGAACACGGTTTGGAAGTGGCTGTAGAGTGATTACTAGAATGATTAATAGATCTAATGACTGCTGGAGAAAGAATTTAAAAGATAATTTTTTAATTCGATAATGTCATGTCCGTTTAAAAGTATCGCAGAGTAAAATAAGAATGATATGCCGCGAAATGATTTCCTCGATTTAAATAAAATCAATCTTTGCCCGTAGAAAATGAATAGTGGTATTTATTGAATATCGAATGTGAATATTTCATTCGTACAACATGTATCTAGAATTTGAGAGGTGAAATATTTCCCATAAATCTTGAGCTTGATATTTATAAACGATCCTGTAGTAAACGATCATAGTTTACGAAAACTACATCTCTTTATTTTTTATTTAATTCAAAATATCTAACCATTATAAATAAGCAATAACCTGCATAATATAACTTTACCTGCAAATCAAAGAAAAAGAAAAAAGGTTTAAGAGGAATTTCAAATATTTCAACGTATTTTGAAAAAATGGAAAACAGGAGACTCGATATAGGACAATTTAAACTAAGCGGAACAACACATTGAACAACGCTGCTAAAATCGCAAAAATACGATAAAACTACGTTACGATCATTCTTTCGAAAAAAAAAAAAAAAAAAAAAAAA
>NT_176947.1:98576-134622 GCF_000188095.3 Bombus impatiens
AAAAAAAAAAAAAAAAAAAACGACAGATATATCCGACTCAATCTCAATCTTTTTTACCAAACAACGCGAATTTCCAGAAACATATAGATAACGAGTTTACCATTTTTAAGAATAAACCAACTCTACGTTACAGTCTCCTTTCGCCCACTCTCGAACGTTAACTCGTCCATTCGGAGATACAACATCACATACATCGAAACGTGTCACACTCTGTAACTCATAATCATCAGGAAACACGTCGAATCACAAAACAACGATTGCTTCTACAAACTCAGTTACGCTTTTTAATTAAGTGACCATCCATCGATATTTCGACGGAGACACTGCAGAGTGGACGAGAAACGTTTCCCTGTCGTGGCTGATCGAGCAAAACGAGCACGGCGTCCATGGTGCGCACCATATTTAATCGTGCATCCGCGGTGACTGAGGTGAGCATTTAATCAGCCAGTTAGCTTAAGTGGCCATTGTTCCAACGCGCGCACTATCCGCTCGTTCAGCCCGCATTATAATGCGCTAGACACACCGATAGACGACAGACATGCGTGAGAGGTGAATCATTCCGCGTGTATTTTCGAAACGACCAGCAAACCATCGTCAACGAACATGCCCGGTGCAAGCATCGTCGCTCGAACCAACGTCTCGTCTGGTTTCTTCTGTTTGCGCGCGTCCGCCCGATGTTCTTAGCCTTCTCGCATTCGTGGAAGACGAATACAGTTTCTGACGAAAGTATTCGAATAGTTGTATAGTAACTTGTATAGTATCGTAATGTCTATTGTAACGTGTCATACGACGAGTCTTATACGGAACATTATATGGAAGAACGTTAACATTGTAACGAGACTCGAACTGTCGCGATTATATTCGTAAGATTGGAAAGAAATTTGAAAATGAACATAGAAACTACAAGATGCATAGTGCAAGAGATCATAAAAATATCGAACTGCTGAGAGAGAGAGAGAGAGAGAGAGAAAGTCGAAATTTTATTTTTCTGCGACTAAGTATAATATCGCGGAAAAGTGAATGTGAAAAATTGACGATCAGAAAAATGATTACCGTATTACGATAAATTCGTTGAATGTTCTTTAAGCTTTTTATAATACGACGTAAAACGATACTGAGAAGATTCTATTGTGAAAAGCTCCGCTTGCATAGTAAACACCGTGAGTCACATGCGTCCCACGTGATACGCTGTTTTCTTACGAATCGTCGACATTCGCGTACGCTTTTCGATAAACGTCAATATTTTCATGAAAAAGAAAAAACTTATGTTCAAAGAAAAGAAAATATCGGAAGAAAAATAAGGAGATTGGAAAGTTGGAGGAATTCTTTTTGAAACGTTTCGCGGTTCAAGTGTGCCGCTTAAACATCGTGAATATCAGACATTGTGGTCACAGTATGCTTGCAAAGCACACCAAGGTTTAGATTACCATTTCCTATAAACTTTGCTGCGTTTTGTAATACTGAGACACTTCGTGACACATAGAGGAATACTGAAACGTCGGTTCAGCGGTTGCACGACGGGTTCGCCAGTGGAACAATAGAAGCAAAGATGTAAAGATTAGAAATCTACTTTTGTGTTAACCGTATTAAATAACTGAATTGGTTGCGATCAACATTTCTAGATAGATAAAAATTCGAAAAATATTTAACAGTTGACTTGGTCGTAAGAAAATTCCGAGGAAATTGTTAAATGATAAATAACTTGTATAAAATCGTGTTTCAAAGATAGACTGAACGCATTCGCTACTAAAAAGAATAAAAAATTATTAAACTTATTTTAACGCGCTATCTGTTGCTTTTTTGTTTCTTTCAATTTAAGTCTCACTTTCTCGAAGTGCGCAGAACCAAAAACGCAATAATTGCGCCACGCAACGTTATTTATAGATAGCGAATAAATTGCATAATTAGATAATTGAAGCGGCGCAATGTATGCATCGATAGCGACGAAAATATTCCAAAGTCGTCGCAGAAACAACAAGAAATTATACGAAATAATAAAATTCTTCCTTAACGTCTAGTTGTAGCTAAAATTACGACTTACGCGTGAATTTATATATTGTAGTAACTTCATGCTACGCTGCAGGGTTGGAATAAAACGATGACTTCACGATTGTTTCTTTATCATTGATGATTTGATTTTTTAGAGGAATCTGGTTGTAATATAGACGCAATATCATTACATACGTTTGCAACGAACATGTGAATAATAAAGTGTATGCAAGAGCTACTTGCATTTCTATTCAGGACATTTCTGTTTCATATTCAGAACGTAGAATGCTCTATTATATCAAAGGGTTCTAATGAAACGCTATTGTCTGCAATTTGAACGAACACGTGTTCTAAGAAATAATTCGATCGATCACGTATGTACGTACGTATCTCTGTCGTTAATATAACCAAGAATAGGCAATCTGTTGCTATAGAAAAATCAGCATCACGGGGCTAATTTTACCACGAAGGCTCCTTCGAGAACTAAGGATACCACGCTAAAACGTTCTAAATTATATAGCAACTTATGATCGTAATTTTTCATTCTTTCACGTCGCTAATAATCCATGCTAATTGATGCAAATGATGACTATAAATAATGAAAAATAAAAATAAAAAGGAATGTCTACAAATTTACTAACAACTGGAAAATTACGAATCCTTTCTTCGGTATTGAAACTTGGCGTATGTGTTTGAAATTCACGATACGTGCATCGCCAAACAAAATATAGAAAATCATCCTTGTACAATACTTTTCTGCAACAAAGCCTCCTCTATCTGATCCTACAAAATGAAATTCCGTCGTTTCCTGCTGAATAATCGGGGGCAACATCGACGAGACAAATCTGTTGCACGATCAAACATTGAATAATTCAACTGGAGTTTATCCTTGGTCGGTGTCTATGACGAGCGCGTTATGTCACGCGAAAATATATTGCGCGGCCGGACATACTAATACAAGAATCGTCATTACGTAAGTATGAATAGCCACGTTTTATTGTCTGGTTTTCGAATTTCGAGCAAACCGTGTCGCGCGTCCACCGTGGAATCGAACTTTCACGTCGAGTATCCTCTCGAGCTAAACACAATGCGCTCATTCAGCAAACATTTTACAGCGTAATTATAGATTATCGTGCTGTTTCCGATATCGATCTCTTTCAATGTTTTTACGCTCTCGTTTAAATATCATTTTCAATGTTCCAAGAACAATTAGTTTTCACTTTCAAGTAAAAAAATGGGGACAGTATGAATATGGCACTGATTGATCGAGTTATAGAATCAGACGTCGTAAAAAAGTCTCCGTACACTTTGCGCAGGGCTACTTTGATACAAACAAAGTTGCATAACACGTTTATTAAAAAAATACATATACAGGGTGGTTGGCAACTGGTGGTGCAAGCGGAAAGGGGGTGATTCTACGCGAAAAAAGAAATCGAAAATGTAGAATAACATTTTTTTTAAATTTTGTTTTGTTTTAATTTTTCCATCGAGACAACGATCTACAGTGAGAGTCGTTATAACGTACCGCACGCGTACCGAGCGAAAATTCAAAGTCGATTTTCTGGAAAGCAAAGCCTCAAACGAAAAATTTTTATTGTATATTTTCGACTTCTTTTTTCGCCTAGAATCACCCCCTTCCGCTTGTACCACCAGTTACCAACCACCCTGTATATACATATTTGTTTGTTCCAACGTTATATGTGTATATATATTCTACAAAAATTATATTTCGATTATTTAATTATTATTATTATTATTTAATTATTATTATTTAATGTTCAACGTGTTAAAAGTATTTGACACTGAGAGGATTAAATGAGCTATGTATTGATACGTGTTAAATACGAAACGGTTCCTTTTCGTCGGCTTGGTACAAAACGCGCCGAATCTTTAATGAAATTTCGTAGAATCGTATCTCCATGAAGGTAGCCCTTTTTTATAGAGTACATAAAAACTTTGGCGAGTCACCGTATTTATTTGCACTTTTACGGAAGTATTTTACCCACTAAAACGATTATTTTACAAGGTAGCGTACGATATAATTTAATCGTTTTCTCAGCAAACCGGAAAAACGCGTAATAGGTAGCTATGATTCAGAGAACCTTGACCAAGTTGAGAGTTGAAATGGAATAAATTAAATGGAATATTTGTTTTCATTTCCAATCGTTTAGCGACTAATTAATTAAAATGACGAGTAATGTTCGTTAATTTGCTAATTGCAATCTTTATTGAACACTCGTGATCTCGTTATCGGATAATTAAAAAGAAAGAAGTGAAAAACAAAAAAGATATAAAATGATGTTCATTGATAAACCAACGAAAGAAAGCGGTAAACGAGGTCGGCTTACAAAGTGGCCATTCATTATGAAAGCTAGACCAAAGCGTTTACGTATCAAACGCTGTACGCATGTTGTTCAATAGTAACCGCAAAATTGATTAAATACTCGGGACACGGTACATTAAAATTTATTACTAGTAAACGAAGCTGTGAAATTACTCCAATCCCCGATAATACTATTAACTGTGACTAAATATTGATATATCTATTACATACATGTATATCGATCAGACTTTCGCGCTAATATTAGCCGTAGAAGCCAAAGAACGAGCTTCGTGAATTATGAACAAATTTTTACGATATCGTAAATTCAAAGTAATTTCACTGTATCGCTATTGCTCCAATTGCTCGTCGAAGAACGTGTACAACAATCGGACGAAGATGCGTAGAACACAGGCAGAAAAACGCGATTTAGGTTTCCCACGAATACTCGTTAAATCTGAAACTTCTTCTTGAAATATACGTAAGAAGTACTTGCTCGTGCTTGAATTTCAATTGATCGCTATGCTTGAAAATTCGCCAATTCTTACGATTCAGGACGCACCCCGTGGGAACAGACAGCCGGTATCTATGCAAATGCTTGCGAAACTACCAAAAGCCTGACGAATTTCTCACGAGGTGAATCGTAAGGGAAGCCAACCTCTTATACAGCTGTTCCTTGTTAGCCATGGCAATTAGCGAGAACGAACGGAAATTCGGCGACGTGGATCGCACGCATCAGCGACTCAGGTGGCGTCGAGACCAAGGGGAAGACGCAACGTGACCACGGCTCGAATAATAAACTTTCCGATTGCACGGCAGTCCACTGTACTACCATCTGGAAGGACATACTTACGTAGCATAATTTTTGATATCGACCGAACGTTTACTATGGTGTGGCGCTCCTCTGTCCCACGCCATTCTATTGGCTTGGCAACTAAGTGATCGCGGATTTTGTCGATACCGCCTAATGACAAGATCCGCGATCTCTTAGTTGCCAATCCAACATTTACACCGAGCTATAATCAGAAAAATGGCGTAACTCTCTATAATTGAAATTTTATTTCTTTATGAGAATAAAAATGATTTTAATAATATATATTATAAAATAAATTAATACAATCATTGCAAGAAAATTATTTATTAAATATACATCGATATACAGGGTGGTTGGTAACTGGTGGTACAAGCGGAAAGGGGGTGATTCTACGCGAAAAAAGAAGTCGAAAATATAGAATAAAAATTGTTCGTTCGAGGCTTTGTTTTCGAGAAAATCGACTTTGAATTTTCGCTCGGTACGCGTGCACTTTATCGCGTCTCGTTATAACGGATCTCACTGTAGATCGTTGTCTCGATGGAAAAATTAAAAAAAAAATTTTTATTCTATATTTTCGACTTCTTTTTTCGCGTAGAATCACCCCCTTTCCGCTTGTACCACCAGTTACCAACCACCCTGTATATCGATGTATATTTAATAAATAATTTTCTTGCAATGATTGTATTAATTTATTTTATAATATATATTATTAAAATCATTTTTATTCTCATAAAGAAATAAAATTTCAATTATAGAGAGTTACGCCATTTTTCTGATTATAGCTCGGTGTAAATGTTGGATTGGCAACTAAGAGATCGCGGATCTTGTCATTAGGCGGTATCGACAAAATCCGCGATCACTTAGTTGCCAAGCCAATAGAATGGCGTGGGACAGAGGAGCGCCACACCATAGTAAACGTTCGGTCGATATCAAAAATTATGCTACGTAAGTATGTCCTTCCAGATGGTAGTACAGTGGACTGCCGTGCAATCGGAAAGTTTATTATTCGAGCCGTGGTCACGTTGCGTCTTCCCCTTGGTCTCGACGCCACCTGAGTCGCTGATGCGTGCGATCCACGTCGCCGAATTTCCGTTCGTTCTCGCTAATTGCCATGGCTAACAAGGAACAGCTGTATAAGAGGTTGGCTTCCCTTACGATTCACCTCGTGAGAAATTCGTCAGGCTTTTGGTAGTTTCGCAAGCATTTGCATAGATACCGGCTGTCTGTTCCCACGGGGTGCGTCCTGAATCGTAAGAATTGGCGAATTTTCAAGCATAGCGATCAATTGAAATTCAAGCACGAGCAAGTACTTCTTACGTATATTTCAAGAAGAAGTTTCAGATTTAACGAGTATTCGTGGGAAACCTAAATCGCGTTTTTCTGCCTGTGTTCTACGCATCTTCGTCCGATTGTTGTACACGTTCTTCGACGAGCAATTGGAGCAATAGCGATACTCCAACATCATCACGCCACTTTCACGGTCTTCGGCAGAGTTGCAAACTCAAACGTCGAGCGGAAAGCGTATCAACACGCGCAATAACGTTCGAAGGAAGCCATTATCCGATCGTAAAAGTTGAGCGCAAAGAACGAGGATGATCGAGTGGAAGTAAAGCGAAGAGTAAACGCGCAACGAGTTCATCTCGCGAGATTTCCAGGATAGACGCAAGGGAAACGATGCGATAGCAGGTATCGAGCGTTGGAGAGACGACGACGTGGTGTTATTCGCTTTTCACACAAAATACTAGCCTGCAATCCTTTTGTTACGAGCGATAAAACGCGCAGTGTAGTTTCGGCATCGTTTGATAGGGAAGGGAAACGCGGTTGCTTGCTCGCGGCGCAAATCAACTCGTTTCTATCGCAACCGACTAACGAATGGCTAACCATACATCGAACATGCTATCCAATGGGTCGATTGAATCGCTCGCAGCAAATTCATTGGTCACGATTTGCGAAAGTCGATTCGCGATGGACTCCTAACGCGATACTTACAGCGCTGTACAGGTACAAATTTAAATTCCGCCGAGTTCTTTTCATCGTTTTCGACTCAATCGTATTTTTCTAGCGTTGAAAGGTATCTCAAGTTCGAACAAAATATGATAAACGTCTTATCGATATAGTAGGTTGTCCGAAAAGTTTCTTTCGTTTTATAAGGAAATAATGGATGCACAACATTTCCGTTTTCTATTATTTTATCGAATCACGTATGTTACATTTTCTTCTATCAAAATAAAGATCACAACGTTCGACAGATTAGGTTTCATGTTTGTATAAAGATGCACCGTTGTTAAAGACGAGTAAAAGAAAGACACTTTCCGGACAATCTAATATTAGCATGATTTCTCCCTTCGATTTTACGTTAAACATTTTCTTAAAGCGTCGCGAATCCGATTGTTTGATCAAAACGAGACTGACATTGAAATATAGAAATACGAATATCGTAACAGGGTTGTGTATCCCGTGAACTGTTGGGAAAGTTGAATATCTATCTTCTACTATGCGTATACCGAAAGTATTTGGATAGTTGCCATGAAATATTTTTATTGAATATATCCCGTGTATATTATGCGAAACTTTTTGAAATTTCATTAGCAGAATGTTGAAACACGAGATTCGTAATATACAATGTCAGACTATATCGCGTCCAAAATCGATCACTGCTCAAGGCTATTGGTGACCGTACCACCCTCCACTATAACGTTTTATTACTTTATCGTTCTATTTCATCTCTTTTCTCTCGTATTTGTCTTACCTCGTGTTCGTTTCCCAGACACAGAAGGCAAGGTTGCACGCTGTCTGTCTAACACGTATCAGGTAACAATCGAAGCGCGTATAGAGGTTGCGAAGGACTGGATCAACCATGAGTTGTCATTACGATCGAACATCGCAAATACAATACGCGGTAACGAAAATACTCTCGTTTGTAACAGCAGAAAGCTAAGATCGAGTGATGCATACGAATATGGACAAATTATTCGCTACGTTGTTCTTAACAACGCGCTTCAAGCTTATCAAAATTGCTGATATCCTAAGTAATCGCCGATAGAAAATCTTCGTAAGAGTGGTTTTTATTACGAATTCTGCAAATTTGCGAACCAGCCTGCCAGCAAACAGTCGAAACATGGTCGCCGTTGTGATCGGCGACAGTGGCGTACACGCAGGCTAAGTCCCAAGAGAGGAGATTCGACGTTCGTTTTTCGTCCCGCCAAGGAAAACCGCAAGGTGCCTCGCCCCGTTCCACGCGTCTAAAGATATCAGCTTAACAAGAACGACGGGAAAAAAGAGTAATGCTCGTGACTCTGAGCGACCGTGCCAGCCAGCCACCAGGCAACCAGGACAAAGTGACGAACACAGGGCGTGAAACGGCTGCCCGTAAAACAGCGAACCAGCCTTTCTTTTAATTTGTAACCGGATGAAGCTAGATCGGTGCGCGAACATGCAAATTAATCGAATCTGTAATTGAAGATAATTAAAACTTATTATATCGACGCTGGTACCAGATACTAGGAGGATGCCCGCGTTAATTATAATAATCGAGAGAACCAAGAGCGTCTAGTCGCAGCGAAGAAAGGCCAGTTTATTAACGGCAAAGTGAATTCTACTAAATCTCCGCGCATCCAGCTCCTCGCCTATTATGCTCGTTGGTATCGCGAGTAATATCATAGACTGAATGATTTATTTGTCATTGTCAGTCACGTGAGGGCGGGCATTTACGAGAAACGCGTGAGAAAACATGGTATTCCTCAAGATTCTCGTTTATCTAGCGATATGGGATTTGCGTTTGGATATAATGCATGATCATATAAATAATATGAATAATTAGATTAATATACGCAGAGACAAACAACGATACAGTAGAACGACAATTATCTGAAACTTGTGTCGGGAGATGAACTTCATATATTTGGAAATGATAATAATCATGTACATAGCCGGTAATGGAAAATTCAATGTTGATCTCTCGACAAATGGCAAGAAATATTACGACGTCTGTGCACAAATAAACATTCTTCAACTAAATGCATAAAGTATGGTCGATCAAAGATCGAAAGATTACCGCGTTTTTTCCGAGCTGCTCGATTATCTTTAGAAAGAATTCATAAGAATCGGAGCAGCAACTCGATAAGAATCGACCCGTTTATAACTGGAGGACCGAGGATAAAAGACGAGGAACGCTCGGACGTTCAGGTAACAGAGTGTTCAAAGAGACAGAGAGCGAAGTAAATCGGTTCGACGAGCTACGGGGCATCCGATTGGAAAATCAGATCGATCAAAGGAGCCACGTGCTTTTCACGTATAGCCAGCTTCGACAGCGGATTATTCATCGTCGACGATGCAACAAGATTTACATTATCCAGAAGGGCAGATCGTGGCAAAGATATCCGACGAAATTCTCGATCACTGAACCAGCGTGTTCCCCTTTTTCGCGTAATTTATGCAAAGCTTATTCGCACCGATGTCTCGTAACTGTGCACTATTAATATCCCTGGCACGCGAGGACAGAAGCGAAACCGGGAAAAGAAAAGAAGAAATAAGAAAAGAAAGCGAGGAAAGAAGAAGAAGAAGAGGAAGAGGAAGAAAGAGAAGGAAAAAAGAAAGAGGAGAAAAGAAGAGGGCAAAGAGCACGCTCGACAGATTTGTTCGGAGTGTTTCTCTTTAACAGTACACGTTACTGTACCGTGACCAGCCGTTTTCCATCTGGCGTTACTGCATTACCCCGCGGAAGACTGCGCGCGTTTACGATTTCTTACTCCGAGAAACGGTCACATTCTTTCTTCGGCAAGTGTAACGATATCGTATGAAAAACGGAAGAACGGGACGAAGAAGCGAGAAAACAGCGCATGTACTTCTTCGGCGAGGAATTTACTAAGCGAATAAACACTTGTTGTTCCACAGTTTTATTCGTTTAAGACGTACATATATATATATATATATATATATATATATATATATATGTATTAGACGAGATCTACAATCTTGGAAGATAGTTTTAAATGTTAAATTTAGAAAAATAATGTACTCGTATGTGTCTTTGTATTTGTTGAAATCGTGCTTGAGTTAAAGAAAAATTACATAAATATACAGGGCGGTTGGTAACTGGTGGTACAAGCGGAAAGGAGGTGATTCTACGCGAAAAAAGAAGTCGAAAATATAGAATAAAAATTTTTCGTTCGAGGCTTTGCTTTCGAGAAAATCGACTTTGAATTTTCGCTCGGTACGCGTGCGGTACGTTATAACGGATCTCACTGTAGATCGTTGTCTCGATGGAAAAATGAAAAAAAAATGAAAAAAAAAATTTTTATTCCACATTTTCCACTTCCTTCTTCGCGTAGAATCGCCCCCTTTCCGCTTGTACCACCAATTACCAACCACCCTGTATACGTGCTAGTATATTTGTATCATCAAAGGGGTTAATAAATGTACTAAATTCGTCAAGAGCGATGGTTACAAATTATAACTTGCAACGAATTTAAAAGTTTCGAGGATACTCCAATGAAATAATTACAACAATACTCTCTAATTTCGTAATAACAGTAAGTAGCTAGCAATTTTCTACGATCCGAACCATGACATTTCTTCGCCTTTTCTCAACCATCTTTGCACGAACTTAAATTTCCCGCCACGTTAGAAACCGTGACACGAGCAAACAAAGCAGAATAATCAAGAATACACGGGCAAAGACAATAGGCGCAAAAAAGAGGACAGCTCTCCTTAACAGTTAGGGTATATATGGATTCTAAGCAGATCCTCGTTTACAACTTTCTAACTATCTCTGCCATTGTAACGTAACACGATTCACACGAGACAGAGGTGAATCAGTATCGAAGGCGGTAACGCGAACTTCATAGAGCTCGAACAGAGAGAAGAAAGTATGACGTGACCCAGAAAAATATTAGTCGCGGAGTAACACGCGCTAAGGTTCGAGGATTGATCAAGTTGGCCGTGCACGAAGAAAGAAAGGAAATGAGACGAAAGTGAACGAAAAAAACGATTCGTATAGATATATACAAATAGAAATAAATAATTTATTCTTTATTAATTCTGCTGTGGTCTTCGAATTTTTTATAGTTCGATCTCGCTTGCGTTTCAACCCAGAGAAAGACTTGTGATGTTTTAAGAAAATCGTGCACAGTATCGTGCGTATAAACAGGGAAATGCCTATTTGCAAAAAGCCAACTGGTATAATTAATACTAATTAATTGTGATGTTAACACAACCGTATTGCGAAGATTTCTATTTCTACCTTTTCTTTTTGTATCGAATTTAAAAATATATTTCTTGTACTTTGAAAAGCACTATAGAACGGCTCTCAGATGTTTATTTCGAAAAATATTTTTATTAATAATTATAAACTAAACTGGATTGAATTTAGCATGAAATACAATGTACAAGAAACGTATTTTGGAATCCTATATTATGGAAGAAGAAATAGAAATAAAACTTTTCATAATACAATTAGTTGAATTTATGTTTCAGTTGTATAAATAAAAGTGAACACATTGAAACATACAGAATATTTCTACCAGCTTGAAGCGCATCTTAATATCTCCAACGATTTCTTTTTTTCTTTTATATGAAATTTTCGAATTTTTTGTCTATATTATCTTTAATAATTCTACACTGTACTCGTGAGCGTTTGAAGACGAAGGAAACGAAGATCGCTGAAACACGAGATAAGAGGAGGTTGCAAACGCGACTTCGTGTATTTTATAAAGGAGCTTCTTGTTCCGCGGTGTAATTATATTTTAAGAGAGCAATTTCTGGAAACTCGTCGACAGGCTACCGCAGGAAGTCGTTAATATTGGGAAGTATTTCCTAACGATTTCGCAGTATGTTTCTTAATGACCGTGGAGTCCGAACAGAATTGCAGTCAGACACGGAAACTCCTTATTCGCATTGACAGCAGATTGAATTAAGAATTCCTGACGCGTTCTAATAGTTATCTAGTCGGTCGAGAATATAAATTTACGTATAGAATAAAATTTAAAGTAATATTCCTTGCGAAAAAATGTCTTAATCGTCATTTAGATCAATATGTAGAATATTTCTTAAAAGACAAGTTTCCTTAAGATGTGATAAATGAAATAAAATTAAGTAAAATTCTATCCTCGATATAGCATCGACTAAGCACATTTGACTCTCCTGCGGCTGTTTTTTTTTTTTTTTTGTATCGATCTTACTTTAATGATAACCGAGAAAAGGACTTTTAATGTTGCAGGGATATCGAAAAATCATGTATATTAATAAAGATCTGTTTCATATTATCCTCGAATTTAAACAAATGTTAAAAAAGAATGAATAGAAGATAGCAATTTACATAAATGTAATAGGAGATCAAAGAAGATGGTAAAATTTTATCGAAATCGTAAACAAAAATAGTACTTGCCGTAGATTACATTTCCAACAGTGAATCACTTTATTTTTTTTAACAAAGTTTATCTAATCAAATACGTGCTTTTTAAGCGAAATTTCTAAGACGTAAGTTGTTCCACTTTATCATTTACCTTAAAAATATAATTTTTATCAGGAACGCTAAGTATATTAAGAATATTCTTTCGATTATCCAGCTGCAAACAATTTTATCGATATACAGAAGCGAAAAAATCAGTTGAGCAAACAACCTTCACGATGAAAATCTCCAAATCACATGCTAACAAAACCTTCCACGAGATGTTTCTTTTTGTATGCCGCTATTGGCGATAATGCGTAAAAGAATAAACGCAACACGCATACGAGAGACGTAAATGAACTGCTTTACAGATCGTTTCGTTAAAAAAACGAAAGACATATTAGAATAATAAATACTTGGCAGAAGCTGTCCAATTCGAAAGAATTAAAGCGTTTAAAAGTAAGGAAGGAAATATTAAACAAGTCCTTGAAATTCCTTATCATAACCACGATAAAACCACGATTAATTCCGCTGCAGTTGTCGAATTTTTACGACGCAATTTCAATTTCGTTTCAATAAACAGAAGAAACCTTCATTCGTAACTGGTAAATGGAGACGACCTATAAAACTCTAAAAATTTGTATTTTTGTGCTCATGTGGAAAGTACGCGTTGTAAAGTTATTGATCGATGTAGTTTCATCGTTATTAATATATGTATAAGTCACGATACCGTCTTTCGTGCATTTTTAAACATTTTTAATATCTACGCTATAATACGATGTACACGCAAAACGACCGCTATACCAACTACGTTTAATGAAAGATCTACTTTTTACGAAAAATCTTCACATAAGATTGAAATAAGAAGATACGTGTATTAACAACGATTTAATCGAAAACGACTGAAAAATGGGAAATAAAATATTCGCATCAACGCAACGTCAATACTTAGCGGGTTTAATGGGAATGCAGATACGTGTCGAAAAGCAACAGATAATCCTACACAGCATGCAGTTTCTACGATGTCTTAATCCGAACGCGTGTAAGATCGATCATAAAGCTAGCAATCTGGAAAAGCAATTCTGTCCTTCGCGAAGTGCTAGATACGTGTATCCGCGAACGCTTTAAATCGCATTTGGGTCACGTTGGATATCGCCTTCGGTTTCGCACTTCGTCTCCATTTGTGGCAACTCGCTCGAATTTAACCGCGCGTCTACATTTTCCTGAAATGCGTCGTTAAAACGCAACATTTCTCGTTTTTTGCTTTAATATGAAATACGCCATTAATATGAAATATTCGCGTGCGTAGCCACACCGAAGCGCGATCTAATAATTGTACAATTGTAATAATTATAGTATCAATTAGTTAACTTCCATTGGTACGAAATAAATTTCCCTTAATAACGTTCTTATGTTATAGTCGAGTTCCATCGCAACGGGAATGTCTCCTTTCTGTGCAAAAGAATGCTGAGTTACAAGGAATTGCGAAGAATGTATCGCTATTTCGAGATTTTTTCCCGAACGCTAAGGCCTGGTAATATGAGTCACGCTGCAATGGCGAGCAGCACTCTTGAAAATCTTACTAATGAGGCTCGATACTAAAATATACAGAGGATCTCTACCGTAACGAGATCTTGATTTTATACGTGATAAAATGATTATCAAATTTAATTGCTCTGGTTGAATAGGATAGGATAAATCTTAGCTTAAAAATTACCAACGAATGGTTGAGTTTGTTGCGTGATATTAAAATTTGCTCTTGTACCTTTAGTCGTGGCATACGCAATAAAAATGTTAGTCGTGTACTCGAGCGAATCATATCATTTAAGAGGAAGAACTTAAATTTAATTTTGTAGAAAATTTTAATCCAAGTGAACGTACGTTCTACCATGTGTATTGCGCATCTTCACGTTATATTTCCAGAGTTGTTCTTGTACAACAGAATGATTTGTGAAACAGATGCTCTTATATTCCAAAGCTACATAGTTTGTATAGAAACGCGATATAGTTTGTATAGAAACTATAGAATATGGATCTTCTAGATATATGGTTCTGCTGACTCGAGATTCTTACAGCATCCGAGGTCTTAGCCATCATTCTGAAAGTGTTAGTACGTTTCAACGAAGACAATTCGCAGTATGTTCAGGATAAAAAGGGGAAATTAATGCAGAATCTGCGATGCATATTTAGATCTATGGCAATTGATATTCGCATAAATACGTATAACAAAGAGTATCGACTTTAATCAATTCTTGTGATCTACCCTAATTAACTCGTATTTCGTATGAAAAATAGAAAGTTTACTGAAAAATAGCCTGTGTAAATGTATCTATGGTAACCTTTGAGTGTAAACGTGCGCCGGGCTCGAACATGAAAAGCTTACGTTCGTACAGTAAGGATTAAATATGATATTTATTATTTTTACAATTTTATCTAGTTTACGATTTGATTGAACATAATTCGTAATAAAGTAATAAAACACGATAAGTTAAGCGCCCAACAAATCTTTACGAGCTTACAATTTATAAAAAAGATATTCAAGCTTTACCTATATTTTAGATTGATTGTCCATCCTCTGGATACGTTCCCCTCTGAAACAATAATAAAAATCATTCGATTACATTGATAATCAAATATTAAAAGAATTTACATACGAGAAGAATTTTAAAAGTATTTCAAATAAATTCTACTATAAAACCCGTACAAGAAATTGTTCTCGTTACGCTTAACGAACAGTTGCTCGTAATTTCGCTTGGACTAAAACTGGCGAAGTTCCTTGTTAGAAATTCATAAAAAAAAAGAGTCGATCGCCAGGTAACGCGATTTTAAATACCAAGGAAGATTAGGAAAGAAGCATGTCATAACAAATTTATTGAATCTAACTATAGACGAGACTCTGCGTTTCACCGAGATGCTCAATTGCTAATTAAAATACCGGACAAAGCAAAAATAAATGCGACCATCGAAGCAAATAACAAACAGACGGAGCCTTTTTTCCAGGTATTCGGCCAGATATTCGCATGTGAATTAAATTTGAGCATTTAAAACTCGAGGATAAATACATAATTATTAACTATGTAAATAAAGTGGTATTATCAGTAGCTTGAATTATAGAGGCAATATGTTTGTTAGTTTTTAATCAACGCGTTTCAAAACATTTTGCATCTACAAAGATGCTAACCTCTTTACAAACAATTAAAAGAATTCTATTTCGTAAATTTTATTTACTATTATTTGAATAAATTTCAACTTTTATTTCGTTATTACGTTGTACATTATACAAATGCGATGGATAAGTTGAAAATATTCAATCGAAGATAATGTTACATCTTCTAAATACTTTTAAATGCTTTTATGCAAAATAGTAAAAAAAAGACTCTCATTTAAATGAATCATTTAATTACATCGTTATGCAATTTCCTTCTAACTTGCTTAAAATTCTTGAAACTAACGAGTCTATTTTCCATCCATAGCAAATGAAAGAATTAAATTACATGTGAAGTAATTAACAATACAATTACAGAATAAACGGCATGTTTTATTGGATAATAAGATAACACTTTTCCTAAATTTCATTATACGATCAGTTTCATGAACTGAATTAAATTTTCATTTACTTTCAATAACTCGCATATTCATTACAATCACATACGATCGAGATATACAATCTCGAAAGAAAGGCAAATAGCGAATAATATTTGCACGATGTAAATAAACAAAATCATTATAAACGTGTCATACCTATTTTCCATGCTAACTGATGGATATTATATTAGATCAAATTATATGTAACAAGTATAATCTTTAACATTTTTCATAGGCAATTAACATAATTTTCCCAACTCATTGAAGCCACGTATCCCTTAGTTAAAATATCTGATCCGAATTTCTCTTTCATTTTTTAAGATACGTTGAGATACTTACTACCGGAAAAGGAAGAAAAGTATAGAATTCATATACAAAAGTGTAACAGTTCATTATTACGAGCATTAGTTGACTATGAATTCTATTTCAAAAAATGATTAAATTTCGGATTTGTTTTTGTTAGTTTATACAAATTAATGAAAAGTAAAGTTGCTTCCTTATCGCAGCTCTTATAAATACAAATAGATCTATCGCTTCAACTCGAAAAATGGAGCAAATATAAGCAATAATACGTAGGAAATAAAGTTTTTTCTCCATAAAATTCCACGTACTAACTGAGTGAACATAATTTTCATAAAGTAATCGATTCCGTTGGCATTTTTCGTAATAGAGAGCAGTATCCGGCAGTTTGATCATTCGGAGCAAACGTCTCGTAACATTCAGCGCAAGGTTGCGGTCGCTCCCTCTCACTCGGCTTCAGAAGCGCTGCTTAAGGCTGAATTAATTAGGTAAGAAACACGCATGAGAGAATCGTTGATGTTTCGGCCGCGAAACGGCACAGCGGGAAACCGCGGCGTTTTTCTTCGTCGGCGAGAAAACGCATCCGTGTGTGTTCGACGCACATGGAAAAATATAACGTAATAACCCAAGGAGGAAGAGCAGCCCATTTACAGCGTACAATTAAGCATTGTGACTGAATTATTCGACAAGAATACCGTGTACCGTTCGTTAACTGTGTAATTAGCCAATAGTTAATTGCCCGGGTTCGCATGAGCTGCTTCACTCGCCTCGGAAGCGTATTAACCCTTTACACTCCGATTTTGTCCCGGCTAAACTTTTCGATGGTAACTCCAATGTTTTTTGGCACGTCGCACACACGTATAATGAAATTTCAGTTTCAAATGATATGTTGTATTCTTTGCACGAAGTTATATTTTTATGGTTTGAAATCTTGATCATTGTGTACTTTATTATTAATCACCAACCGTCTCGAATAATAAAGGCATAACTTCCTGTAAAGAATAAAATATATGGTGCGTGTACGTATATATAATATTTATTATTAATTATTAATTTAACTGATTTAAGTTAGAATAGAATAGGAAATCAACAAAAAGTTCTTATAATCATGAAATATTAAAAATTAAGAAAGACAAATATAATGGAAGTTAGGTCTGTTTTAATCTTTGTAAATGTAAATATGATATAACTTGTTTTTAATAAAAATAATAGAAAATTTTTAAATAAAGAAATTACTTTGTAGTAGAAATTAACAATTAAATATTCTCTTCATCCTCGCCCGTTATGTATGATGCTTGCATATTATATAGATATGTTGTGTACTTTATGATTTTGTGCTAAAATTTTATCACATACAATTATTAAATTATTAAATTATAATTAATTATAAAATGTGCCTCATTTACATCATATATCTCTTCAGGAATGTACGTCATTTAAAGCATAGAGAACATAAAAATACCTTTTGTTGGCAGTTCATAATTTTATTGAAGAAAACGTCCCTGCACCCCTCATAATGGATACAGAGAAGGGGATAATTTTATGATGGTTTTATGACCATTGGCATCTTTTTAGTTTCCGCGTTATTCTCTCTTTATTGCTCAATTCATATTTTGTCGGAAATTCTATGGTACAATTATTACTGCTGTAGCTGAAAGATGTACTGAAAGTATAATAACCAGTGTGTATGCCTGGGTGGAGTACTTTAAGCACAATTCATTACACGATAGTTTTCTATCTTCCTCTCTGTGTTTTCTTATTTTATAAAAGGAAATGTGTAATGTCAAACACTAAAACGCGGAGAAAAGGACGTATTCAAGGACAGAAAAACCGTGGCGGGAAAATTGGAATGCAAAGGACACGTGTACACCTCGACGCGCCACGATTATCGCTGACCAACAAACTGACAGGAACGTACCGATCAAGCTGTCTCTTTAGGGTGGTTTACATGATTCGAGCGCCGGTTGACATAACAGAAGCTACCCTTTTCCAAATTATATGAAATTCATATATTTCCAAATATATGAATATGATTTCGATCAGGTAGTTTCGATTACGTTGGAAAGTATTCGTTGCGCTACATTCGTTTACTGGTACGGCTTCTGATGCGGCATTGCTTCAATGATAGCATGTTTCATACATAGGCTCCAAATTTAATTATCGATTCTGCTAATAACGTTCGTTAAATAATAGTATAACATATCAATTGTTTAACTTGATACATTCTATGCTTGAAATATCAAATCTTTTTGTCTTGTATTGATAATTAACGATAAATGTGAACGCACATGTTACATAATACGTTATTATGGAAAAACAGATTAAGCAACAACACGAATATAAATAAAGTGAAAAGAAAGCTCTGAGACAAATCTCTTTTATTTCCAAATCTTGTATCGAACCATAATTAGTCGAAATTTCGAAAAGTAAAGTTAAGAGACAGCTCATGGACATCGCGTAACCTCGACAAATCTTCGATGCACTAAAAGGATATGTTTCGTGCATGCATGTGCTATTTTTTGCGGAAGTGGATGTGCCGAAAGGTAAGAGACGATATTGTCACCGAATCGATACGAGATGTTGGAAATTACAAAGAAACGTGCTATTTCTCTGTCATTCGGTACATTTAGAATGCAAGAGCGTATGTCATTTAAATAACGCCCACTTTTAACTTGAGAAGGTGAGAGTAACAATTCAAAGTATAATCTTCGATCGACGTTTATCACTTGTACAATTGGGAACATTGTTATTACTATGTGGTAGAACGATTAAACAACTATCATCTCGCCAAATATACGCAATAAGAAGACGTTATAAAATCGTAAAATTGATGAAATTTTAATGTATAACAGCATCGCAAGAATTTTATCCTGCGCGCGAATAAATATAAATTACGCTTACCTACTTTATCGAATACTCGGATTTTGTTAGCGGACCTGCGAATAAACACAGGAAGCACAATAACACTATGTCACATGAACGAATATTCGTAAGAACCACTTAAAACAACGATGCAATCACCTCACGAAACGTCACACTCACTTTAGTCGGGCGGCCATTTTGCTACACACAACCCGAGTGAAGAACATTTTGATCTACGAAAGACAGAAGCTTGAAATTAATCTACCACAAGTCACTAGTAACTTTCGTGATACCAACATTATCCAGAGAACTTTTCGATTTAGTAAACAAATCTTATATGTTCGAAAATTGACTGCTATCGTTCAATAACATCATTCGACCTTTCGATGTCGAATTGCGATTATTGCGAATGACATTCCTACTCATGGCTTTTTGAATGTTATCAAATATAATTAGTTTGGTAACTATACGTAACTACGCATGATCATTCTGTTACCGTCTACATACGTTTAGTTGATGACACTTGGACTGCCTGTATCTTGTACTTCATATAATTTTGATTGGATGACTACACCTGTTCTAATGTACTTTTTGAATCAAACCTTGCCATATGGCGATAGCACACACTTAATGCGGAATTAATTTATATAAAAAACTAGTTTATAATTAGATTGCTGAAATGGCGCCGCAATTGCGAATTTTATCTAATGTCATAGAGGTAATTTCTAATATGTCTCTTAATATTTTCTATTTTTTGCTGTGTTGTGACATAAACTTATTTTATAAGTAATGTAATTTTTCAGCGTTTAAAAAATATAAAGGATGGTGTAACAGGTCATTTATATGGTGTTATGTATAATAACACATTGACAGTATTGACATTCAGTGTACATATAGCAGATAATGTTGAAACCAACATAAATCATACGATGTTACAATTACATATGTCAGCAGAAGTATACCTTTGTGGCATTTTACATGTGGGTCAATGTGAAGAAAAACTTTCTGATGCGTTTCAGGTAAAAATATGTTAAATGTAATTCTGCAGAAATAGAAGAAAATATATTTATTTTAATTTATTCTTTTAACGTTTACATGTTATAATTGTTTAGGACATTGATATCACAGATAATCCATTATTTTTGAAGTACACACATGACAATTTAAAGATACAGGCATATTTTTATATTCATTTAAAACTTGAACCTGTTACTGATATAAATGTCATTAATGAGAATGATATCTGTCGAGAATTTATTTATATTAGGTTAAGAGGAAGCCTGCCATTAATTGCACAAAATGATAATATAATGGAAGTGTTAGAAGAATCAAGGAAAAATGTAAGTTATTTGTGTTTTATAAAAGAAAAACTGTTATTATCATATTATATATACTAATTACTTTGTAACAGATTGTATCAGGAAAAGTAGGAATTCATTTTCCATCAAAGAATGCTTTTCTTTTTAACAATGAAAATATCGAAAAAGATATATCTTTAAGAGAAATTCTAGACATATCTGATTATGAAGGAAATAAAAATGTGAAAAAAGCTGTGAAAGCTATGGGAATGGAGGTATGTTTTTTAGTATCTTTTATAATGTTGCCTATGGCTTTGATACTCTTCGAAAATATGTATTAATTTTATTAAATTACTAGGATGCTGTAAATGCTTATATACTTTTAAAAATATCTGGAGACAGACTTTCTGAAGAAAATGTTAAATATGCTCCAGTACTTCATTATATAAAACGTATTATATTTATATTTTTTAATATTAAATATTATATTCATATTTTTCAATATGCGATGAATGAATTCAAACAAATGTAATATTTATAATATAGGACCATTTAATAGCTTGGAATGTAATTTATTTATTGATACACTATCATTGGTCAACCTCAATGTAAGTTCAGCAGATCTTTATGGCATATTGGTAGAATCCATGTGTCGAAGTATTAAATTGATAGAAAAATGTTTTGAGAATCAACTGCAAAAATCAGAAACATCTATAAAACTTCCAGTACCCATACACTTCAAACCTCAAGGTTTTGGGCATCTGATCACAGTAGTTTATCCAAGTGGTTATAGTGATAAAGAAACAAGTAAGATTTTCCATTTTGTGTAAAATATAAAATTTAATATATTTATATAATATAATATATATGTATATATATCTGATTAAATTTCAGTGGAATATCGTGAAAATTTACATAAAATTTTGGGATTAGATATGACTAGGCCGTATTTTCGTTATGCAAATGCTGTGAAATTTGATAATGATTCACAAACAGAGAGTATACTTAGAAATCCTCACGAAGCAATTTCGATAAATGATGGTACGTTTAATATAGTGATGATATCACATTATATTATATTACGGTATGTTGCACTACATTATATCATATTACTATTTCTATATCTTATCATGAATTTCTTAATTAGACACATTAAATGGCAATCGAAAAGTACAACTTGTACAAGGTTCATATATGTATCATCATTATATGCAAGATAATTTTGATGATAATGGTTGGGGATGTGCATACAGATCCTTACAAACCATTATTTCATGGTTCAGGTAACTTTAATTGTAGGAAATTATAAACTTTCTATCTAATTTTATTTAATTGTAGATTAATCATTACAGGTTACAAGGTTACGCTGAAATACCAATACCTTCTCATCGTGTAATACAGAAATGTTTAGTTAACATAGGAGACAAACCTGCAAATTTTATTGATAGTAAACAATGGATTGGCTCTACGGAAGTAGGTTTTGTACTGGAAAGTCTTTTGGATATTAGCGTTAAAATACTCTGTGCATCTACAGGTGAAGAAGTATCATCATTAGCTCCAAATCTACTACATCACTTTCAGACACAGGGTACACCAGTAATGATTGGTAATTAACTCTTCCTCTCTGATGTAAAAATAATCGTTTACTTTTTTAAATTTTATATATAAATAAATTATAGGTGGAGGAGTGTTAGCACATACAATTTTAGGAGTCAGCTATGATCAAATTACTGGAGATGTTAAATTCTTAATTTTGGACCCTCATTATACAGGTCGTGATCATTTACCAAGTATAATAAGCAAAGGTTGGTGTGGATGGAAATCAAAAGATTTTTGGAAAAAAGATGCATTTTACAACATGTGTCTTCCACAGAGGCCAGTATGCATCTGATCATGTTAAATTAAAAATTCAATGCAAGTTATGCATAGTAACACTGGCAATGTTCAGAAGTATTTATTAATTAGAGAATTGAAAATAATGTAATACATATATGTTTGAATACACAGAAAATATATATTATATATAATACATACTAGATTATATATAATATATACATATATATCGCGTTAAAATGGACATACAACTTACACAAAATGTATATGCAAATTCTATTTTGTTATACAACTATTTCCATATAAAAGTTGGTGTGTCCACAATTGTTGAGCTGAAAAACATTGTTATTTATATTTATTTTTACTTTATAGTTGATATTAATTGCATATTGAGTGCATTTTTAATATAGTACTATAAACAAATCAGAAAACATAATATTTAATCTTAAGATACAAATAACCATTCCAATTTCCTACACTAATATTCTAAAGTAAACTGTTCCTGTATAAATTGATATTTCTATTCTAAAATTTTATCCTTTCATGATTAACTTTTAGTTTTTGAATAGTTCTTCTTTGTTGAAAACAAATAAAATATATTCTAATTTTTGCAAAAAATACTAAATACTACTGTAACAAACCTACATTTAGCTGAAATATATAAAATATCTATTTTTAGTTCAAAAGATTCATGTACAAACTAATCTTTAACACTTCGTGAATTTGAATTAGTAAATTATCAGACATTCAAGAATGATACCTACAAATTAGTCCTATACATTTCAATTAAAATATATATTTTCGAGAATATTAAAGAATTTAAATGGAGTTACATCTCTTGTACTATATTTTTCCTAAGACTTTTGAATATTTTCTGGTTATATATTCCAAAAGCGAGTGCTCTTCTTTATGGGGTTATCATTACAATTCCTTAAACTCAGTAGAAAATTATTATGTTTATCATAAATAAATTTACAAATTAAATGTTCAAGCATTTATCTAAATTGTTATTGCTCCAGCAAATGTATTCGATCATCTTCTGTAGCAAAAGAGAGATGCAACTTCCTTTAATAAATTAATTAAAATTAAAAATAATTGCATTGCTAAATTTATTTTTTGAATTCCCCAACAATGAGATTCAGCATTTCAAATATTTGAATATATAAACTGAAAGTTAAATACTTTAACTGCAAAAATACTTACAATGTTATTTCTACCAATTAGGAGATTCTGATTTTTTGTTGACATCTTTACAGAATCAGAAGAATTTTCTATAGATTTTTAATTTATATATATAAATGCAATTAATTGCACTACTTAAGTTCAACATAATTATTATATTCTTAAAAGTTATTCAATATGTATAATGTGATATTAAAATAGCATGTATCACTTGAAAAAAAACATGCTTGTTATAACATCATAGTTGTTATATACTATATTTCTATAGTCCTCAAAAAAATTGAAAAATTTTGCAGCTATTTGTAAGTTAAGATGTACATTTTGTAACATATACATTGAATTTTTGTATAAATATATTTAAAAAAATGATTTTGTTAAAGAAAATACATAATTGCTTTTGTTATTTGATCAATATTAAGTAATGTTTTATTTTCAACACATACGTGTGTGAGCAAACACTTGTTTCAATATATAAATGAGATAAAAAGAGCTTTATTTCATACATTAGGCAATAACAATGCAACTATTATAAGCACAATTTGTTTAATATTACATGTTTCCTACAGATTTTTGTAAAATTTGTGCAAAACGATTTGTAATTAAAAGCGAAACATCTATAAATCTATCAACACAATTACTTAAGCATGTTTCTGTTCGACTGTCCAATTTGACTCCTGGCTTATCAACACACTTTTCCCAACAAATATCATTGAATTCGTGGATCTAAAATTACATTATTGCTATTAAAAAATTTTTGATTATAAAACAACAGTATCAATAAAAAATCATGTTCAATATACGCAATATACACAATGTTCAATAAATTAACCTCTCTAATGCGTTACAATAAATTTCAAATTTCAAATAAAACAATTCATAAGTAACAAGAACAACATTTTTAGTTTCTGATTATGGCATAAGATCTACTTCACCTGAGCTTGAATTTGTGCCTTTTGCTTTTCAGCCATAAAAAATTCTTGCAATTCTGATTCTGTCAGTTTATTGCCTTCCATAGCATCATCGGCAGCCATTGTTTGAGTATATTGTATTTTTTATAATTTTACAAAATAATTTACTCAATATTTTATAAAATCAATATTTTAATCTTTCCCGCACACACGTGGTCTTAATAATTAGATAATCACCAAATCATTGTTTACCAGTGGGTATCTAGTACCTTATATACTTCATACAAGGTAACTCTTTTTTACGAATTAAAAGATGTTACTACGTAACTACGTAATACTACGTAACTACTAGTAACTAGTAACATTTCCTGTTATGAAAAATACAATATTTAATTAAATTAGTCAATAATGTGAGATACTAAATACAAAAAAAATGCATTCGAACTATAACAATAAATATTTAATATTTTAAACTATGATAAAATAAGGCATATTATATTTAAAATATAAATATTTATAACATGATTATACAATAGAATTAATTTTAGATTATCTTTGAGATAGTAGTTGTAAAGATCTAAAAGACCTATTTAAATAATTCATGTAATTTTTTACTAAAATGTATAAAAAGTTAGTAAGCAAGTATAAGTATTTATTGCTCCATTCCTATATGTACGTATATCCGTATGTAAGTACAATAATACTTCAACAATTCATAAAATATGCAAAAAGAACCATAGTATTATTCAGAGAGTTGAGTTCTTCCTTTTCCCTTTTCCGTGTTCGCCTCCTTACTTTCTTTTCTTGAAAATTTCCCTCTCGTATATCCTAGTGTACTTGTGCTATATTCCTATATTTCTATGTTCATGACTGTATGCTTTGGCATTAAGTTCTTCCTTCAGCATCTCTTCTATCTCCTCCTCTCGTTGCTTCCCCACTTCTAGACCGTTGGATCATACAGAAAGTTAATACACATGAAGTGTTCTTTAACGAAAAAGATAATATTTTTATTGTATTAATACATGTATATGTTTGTGGTTTTTCCATAAATTTGTTTTCACTAAAGCTAAGCCTTCGCATTTTCATAAAAAAAGGAATTAGTTTTCAATTTTGTTATTATATCGAAAAATTTTACAAAAAGTTCTTGATGAAGTCATTACGATATTATATTATGATTTATGATGCTACATATTTGACAATAACAATGCCATTTAATAATTATAAGAATGAACGCCAGATACAAATAGGTATTAAGACTTTAATGATCTTATATCCTCCTTGGAATATTCGTTTTTTGCGATTATGTCTTGTTCGTTCGTATGTTTGACTTGCTTATTATTTTTCCGATTATCTGGTATACCTTTTTGAAATAAACCTACGTACGGCAAATACGTTTCATTTTATTTCCTATATAATATAAAATACGGTTAGCTATGAATATATTTACGATAAAATTAATTTCAATATATGACATATGCACACACACACACACATATATAATTATAAAACCTGATGAAGGAAAATAAATCTGAAAATTCATGCACAGCAAATTATAATAAAAAGTCATCTATAAATCAATACATTTACTTGAACTGTGAAAAATTATGTAAAAGGATATCGTAAATTTAGTAAGATTTGCAATTAAGCAATACATGCATACGTGTATTACTAAAAGAATTCTGTATGAAAAAGAAACATTATAGTTTAAAATTTGAATTCCGTCACAGTCGTTAATATTTGATTAATCATCGAGTTACGCCAGATGTACGAGCCAGATATCTACGGGCCCGTAGCCAAATACTATTTCACCATTCAACTATAAGCGAGGATCTACAGTCCAGCACATCACGTGCAATTGATTATACTACCCGTAGATACGGCCCTGAATACCGGCAAGGCTGCTAGCCGGCGCGGAACGTAGCGGCGCTGCATTTCAGGAACCGTCGTTGACGGCGTCATCGCATCTCTATCGTAGTTGAGTCGTTGCGTTCTAACGATCATATTCCCTCGAGAGAGAGCAACCGAACGGAGTAGGACCGTGTCCTCTAAAGGCACACGTTGGTACCGTCAACGTGACGGGTGCTGTGTGCGCGCGTATTTATTTGATTTGTATGACCATTGACAATGACCACGACCATGGAGGACTATTATGACGGTTCCCGGACATTTTCCTGGCTCGCTGATTTCATCGACGTGCCGATCGATCAGGTGAGAAATTCATCCGAAATTTATATCTCTTTCTGATTTTCTCACGGGCATCCACCTCTTTTATTTACCTTTCTACCGCTCAAAAGGAGGGCGCATCGATCGAACTTTAGATTATTATGAATATATGTCGTTTTTATTGAGTAAGTATCCTTCTTGCTATTGACCTTGTTTTATATTATGTATATACTTGACGATGGATTTCATAATGTCAAGGTTAGGGTTCGTTACACTTGGAGCCAACGTTTTTGAGATAGCAACATTGCGAGCTATGTATATTCTCTGGTTATCTTCTGCATAAAACGATTTGGAATATGTTTGTTAGATAGTCGGAACAACTATATTGCGACCGCTGGTTTTGTGATTCGAAGGGTTAACTATTCGTTAATAAGTTCTCTATGCTGTATTTTATATGGTATACGTATACGGAATTGATATAAATATCTTCAGTAAGAACTATTTATTGTCTCCGTACGTTACATATTTTAGTACGTTTCGTACTACGTTTACTGCATTTTTGTATTGTTTTATGTTCCTGTCCTATTACATCATAGGCACATTCTGATGCAATTTCTTTTTTCTACACGGGTTAATTCTATCTAGGAGTGTATCTTATCGATCGCTAGTTGTGAAACGTGAGAAAAAGATCCATTTACTATGTTTTTAGCATACGTCCATCACATAATTTAGCATTGAAAAATATGCGAGATATATGAATATGGTGCGACAAGAATCTTAAAAATAGCCTCTCTCGGATATAGTGTGTTTTGTGTAAATGTTTCGACGTTTAATCTAACCACAATGCGAGCATGCAATTTCTATGTGCTTCGATCCCTCGATAAGATCAAGTTCGTACACGGTCTGAAGGTGTTACAGCGATGTGAATGTCGATAATGTTAAAGGTCTCGCAGAGCGATGAGGTTATCATTAAAAACTGCGGATGAAGTTACGCGTAGAAGTCACGAACTTCGAAGAAATTTCGTGAAAGTGCCAACGTACCACGAAATATGTCATTCTGTAAATAGAATGACCAGTGAGTGTATTCAGGGAGGGACGATCTGTACTATACGAGTTCTACATCAGATGCAACAGTTGGGAAAAATCGAGTGCAACGTGCACTAATTCCACATAAGCAGCGAACGTGCGAACGTTCACCGTGCACTGATTACTTAATAAGTAAACATTTGACTTTCGACGAAAGTAAAATTCGATAGCAGTAAAATTTGCGGAACGCGTGTAATCGTGTGTAACGTTCATGATATAAGGATTATTTATAGATACGAATATTCGTATATAATAAAGTAAATGAAACCAGTAGTGATTACTAAATTTATAAAGTTATGATGAGAGCACTTAAATTATAAAATTCAGGCAAATGTGTAATTTATAATTATTTATCATTATTTGCTTATTATTTATAATTGCGTATTAAGTAATTATTATCGATTTCAATTATATTACTTTGCAAAAAATACTAAAGTAAATTATTATTACTAATACTCATTTAATATTTTGATAATCGTATTTATCCAACATATCAGTTATATCGTATCAGTCAGATCAAATAGTATTCATTCGTAAGTACTTCATGAAATTGACACGTGTAAATAAATCGAAAGACGTGTTAGTCAGGCTATCGTTTTTTGCTGGTTGAACGATAGTAATTGTATCCTGAAAATTGCCGTGCAGTAACAAGCAGCGGGTGCAATTTCACAGCTATTGAGTGGTTCGAAAGGAGCCGTTTTAAACGAAGCGTTTCTTGGCATTACTTTTAGCGGGCCACTTTTTTCCATTATTTTCATTCACAGTGTGTTAAAAGCACTTAATTTATAGCAAGCGAATTTCGAACGAATAGATATAATGTTCCCACTACGACAAGCGGAATAGTTGTTAATAAGTAGGATATAGGGATAGCTTTACCTAAATTTACGTTGTAGGGTTAATAATGTTATTACCATTTTTTTTTACAATTAGATCCTATCATTTAATATATCCTTTCAATTAATAGCGTCTTCATAATGATAATCATTTTTATTTCGATAATTTCTGCAAATTTGCAGTTATTACCAAGTATCTATTCAAGTTATCAATATTGCTTTGCGATGAAATATGTAAGTATTCAGAATTGATAGGAATATATGTAAATTTCTATTGTTTATATGTACATATATATACCTGCTTGCTCGTATTCTCCGTGAATTGATCTTATGCAAATCATTTTTACCGGGAAATAGTGCACCAAAATAATTCAAATTATGCAAATGTGAATATTTAGTCACGAAAGTGAAAAAGAAAGTTGAAGTACGCTATCGGGATTTGTATTCGTATAAGCTGATGTCGTAACCTGTCGTCGATGCTTTTTAATTTTAGAGCTGCGTGAGATGCGTGAACGTCATCGATTGGAAGCAGTGCAATTCGATGCAAGGAACGTATAAGTAGAAGTGGGTTTATCGTGTGTTGAGCTCACAGCTTGATCGCTACATTTTTCCAATTGCACTTTTAATTAATTCGGTGAATTTCCATGAGTCGTCGATTCATTCATTTATGATATTGATCATTGATACTGAATGAATTTTAATACAATACAAGTAATAGAGCCGGAACCATTTTTCACAATTGAACTGATATTCTTAGTGAAATTGTACAAGTTAGAAATTATAAGCTTTTTAAGTTTAATTTTCCAGTATTAACTTTTCAAAGTTATTATCGGAAGAAATTTATGCCATTACATATGCCACACCATTACATTTTTTTATTCTAGAAATTAATAAAGTTAAACAAATTCAATTAAATCTTTTTATTATTATTTAATAATAAGCGAACGATAGGAAAGTTATTATTGTTAATGGTTACAAATAACATCGAAACAAAATCTGGATGGAAAGAAATTTTACGAGTTGTATAACAGTAAAATGAGTTTAATAATGAAGCAAATGAATATTTGCAAGTAAATCTTACAAATTACAAGTCATTTAATTATTATATTTAATCATCACAAAAATATAATCACAAAATAGAAATCTATCACTTGTAACTCTTTAATTTAACTTGACATAATTTGTAACTTGTTAATTTACTAATATTGTTATATAGTTGATGAATTATCGAGCGAAGGACGGTTCATTTTCATCCTTTCACGATTCGGTAAAAATTATTATTAGTAATTTCTATTACTTTCACCAACAAGAGTATAATCATATACAAACTTTTCCTTTTTAACGAAAGATAAATATCTTTGGATTTTTGTTTAACATAGCGTAACAGCATTATCCTTCAGTGATTTTTTTTTTTAAATTATAACAAAAGTATACTTGAGAGGACTCTTAAGAAAGGAAATCTCTTGTTCTCAGTGTTAAATTATAAGGCCCATTTCATTTTGTCACCTGAAAGTATATATCTTTTTACTTATTGGTTATCGTACAACCAGTAGCTGAAAGTAGAGTACAAGAAGGCCCAGAACTATTTTCAATTATTATAAAAGAATTTCAAAGAACTATGTTTAAATACACCGAACATACTATTCGTGCAAGGCTAATATAAAAAGAGGAGAAAGAAAGGAGCAAATAAGAAATATGCAATTGTTTTTCCGCAACTATTTGGTAACTATGCAATAATGATTGTATATGATTCATTCGCTATCGGCTAACAATGAGCTCAACAAGGTGACCCTGTTTCGTAGTTGCTAATTCTACTGATTCGTTCTCAATGTAGCGAGGAACAGGATTTAACTTCAGTGTTTGTGTGGAGGTGTGATCGAGGAACTGTTATATAACACGCTCTACGATCGTGTTCTTGCTAAAGAATACATAGCGAACTAAGGTTGTAAATGTTACAACGCGTCTAGAAAAATGCAGAAGAGAACCCGACCGTTCTCTATTTTCGGAAGCAACGTGAGTTGGTTCCCGTTTCGTTTCTATAAACTTTTAGTCATCCACAAAAAGACGACGTTCTTTAGGTGTTCCGTTATTGTACATAAAATTAGGTATTAGCGATGCTCCGAAAAACATGTTCATCCGGTTTGGTTTATAGTCTCTTTCTTCATCCAAGACCGTATCACGAATATTACGCGAGCATATATTTGTATCCAGAAACATCTTTTTTATCATTTCCCGATATCGTTTTCTCAGAAAATACGTTATATTGAAAAAAGATTTCTTCCTTTGATACCAGCGATATTTGAACAATTTTAGTCACAGTTGTTAAATACTGAATATCCTAAATTAAGATTCCTTTAGCTGATATCGATAATTTGTCTCGAATGATTAATAAATCGGTGATTCATTAATTCTCTAGCCTGATTTTGATTGCCTCTTTAAGATACGATCGTCTTAGAGATAACAATTATTTTTTTAATTAATGGCATTTTTATTAAAAATTGATCCTTCGATAATCACTTTGGTTAACATAATTAACCTTCTTAAAACTCTCGTATTTTTTGCATTTTGTTAAGAAAAATTCATCCTTATTAATTAGATATTAACGATAAAGATATATCCCTTGGATTAGTTTCGTAAACGAGGTACAATGCACAGAAACATGAAACCGATTTTACGAAAAGTAAATATCGATTTATCGTCTAAATAGTTTAATAACTTATTAAAGTATAATGTTGTATATACGTAATGATTGTAAATTCAACAATTTCAAGTGAGTTGATAAATAGTAAAGTAAGAATATATATACACGTAGATCCAAATCTCAGTATTGAATATTTAGATTGACTAATATTTTTTACTTTATTTACTCTATGGCTTTATTTAATTGACGCAATTCGAACGATTATATCGCGTTACATGAGGTATTTAATTGATAAATAACATCGTTCTATGAACTTATTTATTTTCGTATCAGTTCCATATAAACCGTTATCACATGCCAAAGTTAAAATAGCGAAATCACGATTGCGTATTTTTTCAACATCATGATTTGAATGATATTCATTGATGATGATTTATATTATTTGTATAATGAAAGAAATAATTCTGTAATAGTAATAGTATCTGTATAATCTATTATGTACATAATCTGAATAACAAACACTCTGAGTGAGTAATTATTAAGCTGACGTCATCTTGATATTAATGGTTATTCTTTGATAGATAATCGGTTGTTGCATATGAAGTAGGAAAAGTGAGTTTGATTACTGAATGACAGAATAGTAGTTACAATATACCTTTTATATTACTCGTTAAAATGCATGTTTAGTGTTTTTCAGTTTCGAGTATTTTCCACATATACACACAGTTATATTGCATATAGTTTCAATAGATAAATTTGTTAATTTTTTTAATTTAAAATTTGTAAACGTGTTATCGTGATATCGATTACAAATGTTTATTATATCATTTTCAACATCACGCCATGAACTTTTAAACGTACAGAATATAGATTATTCTAATCATTGCTCGTGTGAGATCTATCTGTAAGTATATCTTGGAATACAGCGTAACGTTCAGCGTACTGGAAATTTTATATCTTGAACTTAAACGTAAAAAAGTACACTTGAAGAATATATTTGCAGAAAAATATTTGTAAATAGTTACGTTCTCTGTTATTCGATAAAAGATATACGAATGATCTATATATGTACCGTGGGTATAAATTTATGGTACAAGTAAAATCAGACAGACTGGATAGATAAATAAAACGAAAATCAAGAATAACAAAATTGCGTTGGAGGTATTTTTTTTAAGAAAGTCAAATTTAAAAGCTCGTCAAGTATACGTACACACGTGTATTTGAACAATTCTTAGATATACAAAAATAGGCAATTGACAATAAGTTATTTTATATACAAATGTAAGAAAAAAGTATAGAATAACAGTTTCTCATTGGAGCCTCGACGTGCTTTGGTTTGACGAAAATAGAGTTTCAACGTGTTTGGTCAAGAAATTTTCAAATTTCATTTTCTCGAATATGTGACGTCAGATAAAAAAATGTTTTATTCTATATTTTCGACATGTCTTAGCATGCAAAGTGTAGAATAGCCTCCTGCCAATTGTCTTTTTTTATCCAGTTAGAAATTAGTCAAATACACGTCTACTTGCCAAGTTTTCAATATTTGATGTTCTTAAAAATAAAACTAACGCAATTTTGTTATTCCTGATTTTCATCTTGTTTTAAGTAATAAAATTTTCTTGATTTTACCTGCGTGCCACGAATTTATGCTCATGGTATACGTATTGACTACAAAAACAGTTAATGAAAGATAACTTAACATAAAACTGCATGCAGTTAATCGTATTACGATTTGAAATAAAAAGCTGAGCTTGCAAAAAAATACTCGTGAAGTATAGTTTGTGTCGTGTAACTACGAAGAAACGAGCAGAGATCATTGGCCTCCGACGAACCGAGTATCGCGTTCAGCATGATCTATTCATCTTGGACCCTCATGGCGAAATAAATCGTCATTGATACTAAGTAAATTAGTTCGAGAGCTGCGTGCAAAGTGCACGGAAATTATTAATCAACATAATGCTTGTTTTCCATATGAACGCATCTATGTAAATTAATGTATATTCATTTATACATAAGGCGTACAAGTGATTAGTTTTGGCAGTGGTAACTTTTTTTTTCATTATGGCTTATGCTATAGGGTTTATTTTCATTAAGCTTGTGTAGTTTATTATTGCGGAGTTCGTACTAACATCTATATTCGAATTAATCGACTAAATCTTTCGAATAACGATGTCTGGATAATTATAATAAAAGTTAATTTTGGGAAATAATTAGGAAGTAATCACACTTTAAAGTCAAGAGAAGTTTTGATCCTGTAATGTTGAAAACAGTTTAAAATAATATGTAACAGTTAGCGTTTTAATGGAATTGATCTCTGGAAAGACAATCCATGTTACATCGCTCGAGAAAAAAAAGATTATTTATGCGAAGAACACTCATTTCTATGAATTTATTCAGCGTATAAATGAATTAACGCTTGTTTCAGATTTCTTTTTATGTCCATGATTTATATTGAATCGGAAACAATTCATTTACGTTTATTGCAATTCAATTATTCCAACACAAAACTACACTTTAACATTGTTCGTTCCTAGTCGCACTATTTCAAAATACAATATTCCATTTGACAACACATGACAAAGAGAAATATAAGCGTCTTTAACCATGTTAGAAATAAAGCAGTGTCGATGTCCGTATCGTTGAAAACACATGACAAAGTCATTTTATAAGATTGATCGTCAACGCTTGAAGACCGACAAATTGCTTCCTGTTTATCATTTCTATGTGAGAAATCAAGATGATTTTCTCGCGTCTTCTTTTCAGAGTTGGAGTCGTCATACTAGCTATAAGTAAGGATTTCCTAGTCGTACGTTTCTTCTCCAACAAACCTCTAATTGCACGGTATTTGGAAATCCAAACCTACCTGATGCTCTATTTTGTTGGCTGAGACAAGAAAGAACTAACTGTTCGCGGTCTCCATTCATCTTCGCGCAAGAACATCAGGTACCGTTGCGTCACACAAGTTACAGTTACGTGCAAGAATGTAGTTTAAACGTGTTTTATACCTACGTGTGTTCAAGTTTAAATACCGTTACTTTAATTGGTATCCCTTATCGCCATTCCCACCCATTTTGATTTCTGCGAAATAGCGGATGAAAAAGGCAGAAGACAGAAGAAAGTGAGTTCGCGTATAAGAAAAAAAAATCTGCGAGGACAGTAGTCTCATTGTATCGGTTGGTGTTTCATTGTTTTTTAAGAAGCGACGTGAACTAGATTCGTACAATCTCTTGATTATTTCTTAGATGTTGAATTTTGCCAGCTCTCTTGTTCTAGATTTCTTCAATTTAGTCATTTGTGAACAGGACACTCTAAACTCTAATTAGGGCTTGGAGGACCAATTCAGCCATTCAGGGAGTTGATGAACTGTTTCTCCATAAGTGTCGAAACAGCTACTACCTACGGTACAATTTGAAAGAAGAGTAATTTGCTATTGCGCAAATCGGAAATCTTATACTAATGAAATGGAAAATATAATTTCGAAGAGAGTGTAATTATTTTAACATGGCGGTATAAGAATAACACAGTGTTATAAGAATTATGCAAGTTCATAACGTTTGTTGTAAATGTGTGAGTTTGTGTATAATAAGCTTATTTTCCATATGCATTATATATTCTACCCATACGTTAACTTCTACGGGAGTCACTAGCATTAGACTATGGACAATATCCTGTGACTTTGGCGCCATGTCCGTATTTCGATTTTGCGAATAAGATGTAATAAAAATTGATGTAATGCGCAATACATTTTTAAATGTATAATTTGGTCAGATAAAAATAAGACTCGAGTGCGAATCGTCGTCAGTTCTAAGTTAAAAATGTCCCTCTTCCTCATCGGAGTTCTATCTTGAAACACAATTTTATTTCGGCAGCTACGCGGAAACGAAAAGGTAATAGATCCAATTGACCGCAGATTTTCTATTCGGACATCGTCTTCCTCAAACAGATCGCACAAACAATTTTATTATTTTTAACAGAGTATATAAGCGAATAAAAGGTCGCTGATGTATCAGAATGCCACGAATGAAAATGTTTCAATGATCGTATTAACATGTGGTATCACGACATTTGATAGTAGATATGCGTGCGCAGAATTCGCGCTCTATAATCGGTTAATCACGAAAGTTGATCTAACGAGCTTGAAGGAAAATCTGCACGTGATCTCAGAATCAATCACATAAGCGATCTCTCAGCTGGTCGCGTTATCGCATTTCATCGGCCACGGACATACGTTATTCGTCACTGGTGCCTTTCTTAGCGGACGAAATGGGGAAGTTTTTCTCAATCAAGGTTGAGAAATTGTCGAGAATCACGAATCTGACAAAAGAATAATTGTACGGAAGCTAGTTCAATCTGATTTAAGATGGTAGCTCGAAAATTCATTCCGAACAATTAGGGCGGTTTAAGGCAGGTAGGCCCGATTTGTACAGCTTTATGCTTGCTATTCAAATATTTTGTTCTGTATCGAATTTTAATTACTCTGTAATGGTTAAATTAACGAATTTATATCTACTTTGTCATATTTTCTTTCTACTAACAGAATCTTTATTGTTATTTTTATGTAAATTATCATAATTTTTATTTTTATTAAAATTATATTAACATAATATTTTAGCTTAATATTTTAACTTAATTCACGAAGTTTTTTCCTAAAAGTACTTGGCACAGGTTGTTTTAAAATCACATTGACCCAAATAAACGTGCAAAATCATTTTTGCCACGTATAATCATTATTCTATGCTATACGTGTATTACTGTAACCTCATCACTGTCAAGCCCAGCTATTAAAAGCACTAGCTAAATTCTAAACGCTTATCGCTTGTACTCAATGCGCTAAAAGTTCACTCG
>NT_176948.1:0-389 GCF_000188095.3 Bombus impatiens
CGTCATACCATATAACGTATAACGTTATAACGTCATACCATATAACGCAATACGATTTAACATCATACCATATAACCTGATACGTCATAATGGCATACCATATAAAGTAATACGTTTTAACGTCATCCCATATAACGTAATACGTTATATCGTTATGCCATATAACGTAATACGTTATAATCTCATCCCATATATCGTAATAGGATACAACGTCATACAATATAACGTAATACGTTATAACGTCATCCAATATAACGTAATACGCTATAAATTCATCCCATATAACGTAATACGTTATAACGTTATCCCATATAACGTAATACGCCATAACGTCATACAAACAGCGTAATACGTTATAACGTTATGCCATATAACGTAATACGTTACAA
>NT_176949.1:0-8156 GCF_000188095.3 Bombus impatiens
TTAAGGAGAGCTATAGAATTATTCCATGCCTTTGTCAGACAAAGCGTCCATTCCGTGACCGCGGCTACGTTCGGCGACTGGCTGTCGCCTCGAGCACAAGCTCATTATCACAACTCGCGAACAATTACAATCGGATTGAATAACTACAATTGTTTAATTACGGCTATAGTAGACTCTAGATTACAATGTTGCGGGATTATCCAAAATTCCAAAGGCTCCGGTGTTCTTTTCATCTCCGACATATATATTAAAATGAATACAATAAATAATACAAACAAACTTCCGAATAAATAAAAATATAAGCTTATTTCACCCCACAATTCGAAGATCTTAGATGCGTCGAACATAGACAAGGATAATAGAAACTCTTCCTTCCTTAGTGCGGGCAACGAGTGTGTAACGCAGAGTCCTTTTTAGTTGTTAACCTCTTAGGTGCGGCTGAATTTTGCACGGAACTGTTTCTGTATACGCCAGAGTTTGACGCGAATTACGCGTAAACGATACACCACTGCGATGTGCGACGGATAATGCTATTCTATACGCAAGCACATTGAAATGAAGTTTTTGATAACTAAAGTATAATTTTTCTTAAAAATATGATGCATATACTTTAACTTTAGTAACTTGAGTGTGATATATTTTAAACCACGATACGATACATAGACCCGCGTCACGATTTTCACACTCATAGCGCGACAGTGACTGTCAAATTGCTCTTAGTTTTCTATTTTGAAGCGACATTTTGATGTTGAAGATTCTAAAAATTATAAGGATATGGATCGGCATGTTAAAAAGAACATCTAATAATGATATTTTAACGAAAAGCAGCAGTTGATACCTGACACTGGCGCATAAAAAAGAAAGACTATATTATTCTGTCTATATATTATTAACACTGTTATAAAACGTTGCGAACGCAAAAAAGTGAATGAGAAAGATCATTTAGTTCAAACGATGAGCGAATGAGTCAGTAGAGTGACCTACTATAATGGCGCGTCGTAATATAAAATAACATTCGTGGAGGCCACTATAGTGACGCATCGTAGCTATTAAGTTAGGAAGCTTTTTGCAAGAACACCTGATACACATTTTCAACACCTACAATGCCTTCGATTCGACTAAAGTATGTTGGCTAAAGTGAATTCTCACGATTCAGTAATGGTTGGTAATTTGAGAAGCATTATTGGAGATAAGAAATTCGATATTTGACAGCGTTGACAGCAACCTAATAGTCGGTAGTTAGAGACTTTGGGTCGCTTGATTCCTTAGGAACTGACGAATTACTAACATTTTACAACAGTAAATGACTTCATATACAAGGTCGTTGAATTCGTCTTAACAAACGCTATAGTACGTCCTAAGGACAAAAAATCCACAATAAAAAAAATATTCATACCAATACAACTGATATGCCAAATACCAAGGGTTAATGTTAAATCTAAATGGTGTACGGAAAATATATTAACAGATCCATAATCGTTTGAAAAGGAATATTCTCTTTTCTCTCTAAAAAGAACATCACAGACAATTAATTTCTCTTTCTTAGATAATTTATAATTAATTTACTTATTATGGACTTTTTCGTAGAACCGTACAATAAAAACCGGTTCGTGCAGCGTGGAACTCAATAGATTGTTGTCTGTGCTAGTCTACTATCCTCGTACAAGCTGTTTATTTAAATTTGTAAAGTATGTCACAAGGAAAAAAGGTCGATGGCTAATGGATGTGGACAGATCGTCAAGCTACGAACAAAGCGGCAAACATATCAGACGTGTGACTATGTCACAGATGCACACATATGGGCAGGATTCAGTGCGCTAGTAACAGGAATATTTTACGAATAAAATATGGTAGTAACATGCAAAGGGAAAATTTGTTCAGAAAATTGGTTTCTACAACATATTCGAAAATCATTAAAATCTGTGAAGTCGACAAAAAAAGGTAGTAACATGCAAAGGGAAAATTTGTTCAGAAAGTTGGTTTCTACAACATATTCGAAAATCATTAAAATCTGTGAAGTCGACCTACTTCTAAATAATTACCATTGCTTTCAAAAATTCGACCTGGACACTAAAATTAAGATACAGAATTTTGTGGAGCAGGATGAATACGTAAATCAAGCCATACGAGATAAAAAAGGAATTAAAAAACATTTTTAGCAGTAAAATTCTAAGTATTACTATGTATTAATATTCTAAATATTTCCGGCTGTTATATTTCTTCAATTTGCTCGTTTCCTTCTGTTATCCTAGACTTTCGTACCCAGTAATGGTCAGTTAATGTTCGTGGAATCTTATGCATCGTTTTTTGGAAATGGTTCGCTCCAGGTTCGCAAATTATGCGATAAGCATACAAGTACTCATTGACTTGAGGTGATAAGAGCACGTTTGCGATCGTTAGATCGCAACAAGCTGGCAATCAAAGATTTCCAGCTAGATATTGATGACTTTGAACCAATTTTTCGACCGCTGCATTGTTTCAATCATGCCAGCAATTGGTATAGTTGCTCATTAAGATTCAGTAATGTGGTGAGGTGTAAGTGTTGTCCGTGTTGATTGTAATTGCTGGCTGTAGATGTCGCTGCTGGGGTAATGCTATTTTTCTTCTAATTTAGATGCGTGGAAGAAAAATAGGACACTGGCGTCGGGATTCGAACCCGAGTCCTAAACGTTCGTAACATAAGGCGCTAACCGTCCGGTGCTAGTTAGTGTCGAATGGCGGTATTTGTCGTCGAGTGCCGCCATAGTGGTATGGGACACCAGCCGATATTACTTTACTGCATGATATAATGCGCTAAAAACCAAGATGAGCACACTAAAAAAAGCCATTAAAACTTTTATAGCTGTTTGTTCTCAACCGACTCTTCCAGATTCTTCTAACATCTGGCAACAGTCTTTTGTCTCCACTAAGATCTGGACGCCCTCTAACGCTTACACACACATTCACATGTACAATGTAAATGTATCATCAACCCAACAATAGCGCTGCTCAAGGAGGTAGTTTTCGTGTTAACAAAGAAAAAAGCCATTAAAGATTAAAAAAGCGAAAGAGACAACAACTTGTATTACAATTAAAACAAGACATGCAACCATTATATAACTGTTACAAATATTGTATGTTTTTGAGACGTAAATAAATGAATTCGATTTCTCAGCTTGAAGACATTTGTACGGGGTTTAATTTTTGTACAAATATTTAATTATCAAAAAGCAGGAATTATTGAAATATTAACTATGATAAATTATGAAAATGAGGAGACATTGGATAAAAGTGTCAATCCAGATCTTTACCAGCATCTGTCCAAAAAATCTAAAGAATATCTAAGAATAATAGTAAGGACTTCATCCCTGTATCTATTCATGCCAAGCTGGAGAAAACAGTACTTGTCTTACTTAATTCTTTTATATCTGAATGCATGAAAACAATAGTACTATATCGTATGCAATTTGGAGACACACTTAATGATGAACATGTTTTTAGCACCATGATTACATACGCACTTAAAAGGCACGACAACAGAACCCGTCTGTTAATGGAAAAGATTGCAGAAGAATACAGAGCAACAATACCATAATCTCTACGTAAAACTATTATATCTAACCATATAACGATTTGTACCGCGGTATTGGAAATTGAAGCAACTGGTATTGACTCTCTTGTCAATATTTTGGGATGTAACCGTAGCTCGTTGGCACTTTCACTCCTCAAGTAAGATGAAATTTCGGACGTTGGCGGGGAGACGCGATCCCGAAGAACCGCGCCAACGAGAGTCGTAAATTCTCGTTACGATTTGACTAATCGACGCCACGAATCGTTCGATCCCTTATTTCTCGTGGGATAATAAGGGTGGTTGAGTTGAATACAACGCTGCTATTAAGAGGTTACTATATATTTGAAGCGTCCAACAACTTCAGTGTGATACAAGATTGAGTATTTGAAATGACAACTACGAACGAGTACGTTCTGAGACTCCTTTCGTGTTGATGATGATGACGACTGTTTTCGACTTGTAGATACTTGTTGTTCCTTACACTGTCCTCTGACTCGAGTTGATAGACTCCCTGATGAGATTTGACCGTTACTTGACTGTTCTGTTGATGTAGGCTCGATATAGACTGACTAGTTACTCTTATGTTGTTACGGAGGAAAGTTCGGTGTGGGCGTGACATTTAAATGAAGAACGCGGATTCGTTGTTCACACTTTTCGTCAGGAAAGTGAGGGTAACGATCCGCGATGTCGATTGGTTATGATCCACGTTAATGCATGAAGGTATGAGGGGGAAGCCTCCTACCAACGTGGTTCGTGGGTGGACTTGTTCATAGGAAAAATCAGCTTTTTCGTTAGACAAACATTCGTTTTTCCCATTAGATGACTACCCACTTTCTCCGTGACTTTTAAGAGCGCATAATAAACCCAAGGACATTTCTAAGAACCAGCCATAAATCGAAAACACTTATAGGATTAGAAACTCCTTCCGGATAAGCACATTAACCAAAACCGAAAACACTTATAGGATTAGAAACTCCTTCCGGATAAGCACATTAACTTGAAAACATGTGTTAACAATTAAGTTAAAAAGTTAAGGTTTATGGAGGGTCGGAATTACGGTACATGGACCGTAGGCTGCCAGGCAACGAAGGACGTCACACGAACCATCTCATGCGACGTAACAAAGATTCCAAGAAAAAATTAATAAAATCAAAAAGAAAAGGTTTTTGTTTAAAAATGTGCTAAAAACATGTATGTGCGATACACTTGTGTGTATACTGAATAAAATATAACAAATTGTTTTCCATATGATCGTAAAAATTTTATGTTTGGTTTGACGTAATGCCAGTGATAAGATATTTATTTATTCTAAAACATTTAGTGTTTTTGATATTAAGGTATGAGATATGGAGGTTTTCAAAAAAGTTGTTTGTGGAGAAGTGAGAATAAATGGAAAATCAAGAGCGAAATTACGATACGCATATCTTTGAAATATTTTTAGGGAATATGTTAGTAAGAGAAAAGGATTTACAAAAAATTCTAAAAAGAATTCTTTGTTATGTACGTTTTGATATGTGATTTTAGTTGTATTTTTGTGTAATAAATTTATGCTTATCATTCAAGATATTTTAATGACAAACAATTTAATATTTAGTAACATGTATAGTCGATAATAGATAACTTCATAAAAGATTTGACTTAAGAGATATCCTGATTGCACTGTTCAGCAATATGTAGGACATGGAAATGTCTAATTACAAAAATATATGATGGTGAATACAAATATTCATTGTAAAAAAAAAGCTTTTGTTAACTAAAGAACAAACTGACGGTGCATATTTATGTGATGTAATCCTGATTCACGACCATACAAGGAAAAAAATAATAAAAGGAAAAGGAGGTTTATATTTGCGACATCTCTTTATTACTGCTTTCATGATGCGTATAAATTTCCAAAATGCAAACAATCTTACAAACTTATTTATATATTTTGTTCATTTCTGAACAATTTTATCGCATAATTTGTTCCTAGACAATATTTCTTGCCAATTCTTACATACTGGCAATGAATACAACTAAGTGGAATCACCTAAACTTCTTCGTTATTGTTATACGAAAAAACTTCATAGGACAAAGTTATATTTACTTATAGAATCATCCCCTACTCGATTGTCCTACCCTACCTGATATACCTTTTAAACATATATGTATGTATGTGTATTATTTGATATATCTTTCATCTTTAAAGTTATCCACGCATAATAAATGACAGGCGTTGTTGCATCGGGCTATGAGAAATAAATAATTTGGATACAGATCCTTGTTTATGTATCAGATAACCTTATTTAATTTTTCATCCTCACTGACGATGATACTAAACGCTAGGTATTGACAATACTATCGATCGTATGTGATCAATATTCAAGGATTGAGGTACAATATTGACGAAAATTTACATAGTTTGTATGATAGCGTCACTAACTATGACGCAAAATTAAATAAGATTAATCATGCGGTTAAGTTTCAATATTTTTTATCACTATTTGCTGCGTAGACTCAAAGCGACTCTGGTTTCGAATCACGGTGCATTTAGACTAAGCAAGCTGTCATGAATGGAGAACATCTTCCACCTGCACTTGTTTAATACTATGAAACGGAGGTAGAAATATTTATTTTAAAACATTTATCTTATGGTAACAATGACACAGATTGCGCTGCGATATTATTTTCGATAATGTATTCACTAGTCATGCGACAATAGCGTCATTAATTTTTTTTCCTATTGTTTACAGGCAAGTAACTGAAGCATTGAAGGTCCTCACACATAATGTGCCATGTTTGCTATATAATGACCAATTTTATTTGTCGTTTTATGAATTGAAATGCACATTTTTTTCACCAATATCATTTCGTATACTTTAAACAATTGTTTTATACGAATCTTCCAAGTAATCTATTCTCAAAATTGATTCGCTAGGAATACTTCGATTCGTATATTTTCACGATATCTAAACACCGCTATGGAACATTTGCAATCATTATAGCTTTGCACAAATCAGTCTAAAAACGTATTATCGTATGAATCTTGCGATTTTGTTGAATGTTTGTAAGAAGAATGTTTAATTTTTTTTTATTAACTAACTACGTAGTTTTATAGAGAAGAGTTTACAGAGATGCGATCAAACATTTTCCTGGCGTCACAGTTTCTCACAAACAATTTTTGATTATATTTCAAGCGCAATTGAAGCTATATGAAGTCCATGTATGGAAGTATGAAAAGAATATTGAATATTGTTTTAGCGCAGCAAATTCACCTATCACGCTATAGCTGCCGCTCTCCGTTTCGTAAATAATTCAAAAATATTAATATTATTTTCTTGTAAAATATAACTCTTATATATCTTTTAGAAAATTGTAGAAAAGAATTCTATCGTGATACTTTACAACACAATTATACGGTTCGTAATCTGTACATCCTATTCGATATCTTCTTCAGTCGCAATGAATTTCCATTCATTCTCTCTGTTTCCCGTTGACTGAGGAAATCTAACTCCGGATTGTTACCGTTGGCTTAAGCCTATGTTCTGTATCCACTTGAAAGCATACAAAACTAAAACATAAGATATTATGAAATCCGCCTGACCCTGTCACTGTTTTCTTTCTCATCTTCTTCAATCTTTCACTTATATCCTCAGCGGTTATCGGTGAAAACAATTCCTGGGACTATGGGGTTGAGTGGACCTGCTCGACCCCACAAATCCTCATAGAGCCTCTTCACATCTCTTGCCTCTGGCGGTTGTCTGGCTGGCTCCAGGTATGCCAGATCGTTGTTCACGACAACGTCGGCCAACTTCCTCGGACAGTTCGCTGTTGAGTGCCGAAGCGTACAGACGTGTCTCTAGTGCCCAGTGAAGTTCGAAAACAACACGTGCCGCCCAACCGTCGAAAGTGAACACAGCCAAGTGTTTCCTATCCTTTTGGGAGAATAAAATCCCACGCACCTAACTCCAACCCGAATACTAGCCGCATGGCCTCACGACTAGTTATTCATTTTGAATTAACTAGCTCGATGATAGCCCAGCAATCACAACCAGGCTCTCCTGAGCAAATTCTCAACTACCCCGCGCTACCTCCTCCGTGGAAAAAAGTGCAGCAGATCCCCCCGTACCAATGACGCCAATAATTCAAAAAAGCGAAAGATAGAAACACCAAAATCAAACACGCACAACACCCGAGACGAACAATCAACAATACAAATAAACACCCACAACAGGTTCGCCGTATTGGAATCCATAAACGACGCCATGGAAATCGCAGATTAGAATCCGGAAACGACGCCATGGAAATCGCAGGTCCGCCGCCAAACCAACACGCACAGAGAATCCCACCTCCCCCACCAATATTTGTTGATGATGTCATTGACATCCAAACAATGATCAAGTCCTTAGAGAGAGATATCTCCAAGGAGGATTACAGCTTAAAGATAAATAGCAATAAAGTAAAAATACTGCCGACGAACCCAGAAGCTTACAGAAAACTCACCAACATACTTAGGACCCTGAACGCCAACTTCCACACCTACCAACTCGAACAGGAAATTACAGCTCAAAGATAAATAGCAATAAAGTAAAAATACTGCCGACGAACCCAGAAGCTTACAGAAAAC
>NT_176950.1:0-317 GCF_000188095.3 Bombus impatiens
AATGGTGATTCTTATATTTTCGGACAACCCTAATAATTTTTGCAGCTCATACTTGTCTAAATATTCTAATATTCATGTCCTTCCTTGCTACAATTTTGTAAACCATCAAAGCGTTTACTATGGAAACCCTCAGGAGTAGTCGCGTGCCAAGTCTTCTGTAGCATTTGACCCTTTTTAATTGTGGTGACATAAGAAATCATTTGGTCGGAGTGATCTGTACTACAATTTCCTTCATTGTATTCTGCAGCGGCTGCTGATTTCGAGGTTGCGAACAAACGAAACGAGAGATCATTCTTGAGATTCCTTTGAAAACACGT
>NT_176950.1:424-1249 GCF_000188095.3 Bombus impatiens
AGTGTTGCACACCGTACTAGATACCCTTGTAAAAGCCGGATTCTCCTTTAACTTTTCAAAATGTTCTTTTCTGAAGACATCGGTACTCTATTTGGAATATGTAATTTACGACGAAGCAGTACGTCCCAATCCGGGTGTAATGCACGCCTTGAGTTCTTTACCTGCGTCAACGACCGCCACACAGCTTAGGCAGTTCATAGGTTTAGCCTTTTATTTCCGAAAATTCGTCCCTGAATTTTCACGGGTAATGAAACCCTTGTATGCGCTTACTTCCGATAATAAAAACATGACTTGAACAGATAGGCATGAAAAAATAAGGCAAAAGGTAATTTGAGCCCTGACCGACGCGCCGGTGTTAATGGTATTTGACCCGAACCATCCGATAGAACTTCATATCGATGCTAGTTTGGATGGATATGAGGTTATTTTAATGCACAAGGTTGAAGATAAAAATAGAGTAATAGAATATTACAGTATAAGAAGTAGCCCTGCGGAATCTAGGTATCATTCTTACGAACTAGAAACGTTAGCAGTTGTGAACGCCGTCAAGCATTTCAAGCACCTCCACGGACGAGAATTTCTTGTTGTCACTGATTGCAACTCCTTGAAAGCATCCAGTAATAAGGTACACTTGAATGACAGGGTTTACAGGTGGTGGGCTTACCTGCAAATTTGTACCTTTGACATTATGTACCGGGAAGGTAAACGAATGGCCCACGTAAATTTTGTCTCGCGAAATCCCGTAGACTTGGATCACCTTACGATCAACGAAGTCATAGAGAAGGAAATCAATCTGACCGAAATCTCCGAAGACCAGCTATTAGT
>NT_176950.1:3508-4194 GCF_000188095.3 Bombus impatiens
ATTTTGTATTATGCAAAAACGAGGAAAGAAACCAGACGAAGTTAGATCCGAAATTCAGGGGTCCATTCGAGATAGCACAGATTTTGGAAGGAGATAGATATACTGTAAAAAGCCTTAGACGGCAAACAATCATATAAAGACGGACATGACAGACTGAGCAAAATGCTAGAAAGTTGCGCCCCTGCTGAGATGGACGTCTGCGGTGATGACAACGATGGTGATAATAACGATGCAAGTGCACTGACCTCAGAGGATCATTAACACCACGTTGTGGTAGTAGTATATACCCACAGTGACGTTTAGTAGTATATACCTACAGTGACGTTTACGTATCTGCAATATATCCACTGTGATGTCTCATATATCTGTATTATACCCACAGCGACGTTTTGTTTGTCTGCAATATATACACTGTGATGTCTCATACATCTGTAATATACCCACAGTGATGTTTTGCGTGTCTGCAATATATCCACTGTGATGTCTCATACATCTGTAATATACCCACAGTGACGTTTTGCGTGTCTGCAATATATCCACTGTGATGTTTCATGCATCTGCAATATACCCACAGTGATACACCCAACGTAGCAATATGATCCAACCAACTTAGATTCATCAGTGTACGAAATCGAACACGATCTGTCGTGTCATTACGGTCTGGCGACTCACAGAACGCAACTAGC
>NT_176951.1:0-1817 GCF_000188095.3 Bombus impatiens
CACGTGTTGTTTTCGGACTACACTGGGCACTAGAGACACGTCTGCACTCTTCGGCACTCCACAGCGAACTGACTGATAGCAACTAAGGCGAGTTTTGTCCGTATCCATTTATAAATTTCGAGCATGTAGATAACACGGACAATTATTATAACAGTGTACAAATTGCAGAGGAATTATCAGATTGTCCGAAAAGTTTCTTTCGTTTCGTAAGGTGATAATAGATGAACAACAATTTCTCTCTTATACCATTTTATTAAATTAGGCATGATCCATTTCGTTACGTCTATATTATTATGTTCGTGCATAATTCAATAAACTAATGTGAAACAAAAAACATTGTGCGTCTATTATTTCCTTATAAAACGAAAGGAACTTTTCGGACAACCTAATATTTGAAGAAAAAGAGGTGTACGTGAAGCATTAAGAGAAAACGGAAGTGTGCCAGCTTGTCTGAAACATATAAAACTAAAGGAGTATACAACAACCTTTCATAGGAGTTATAATCTACTACAAGCATAAAAAACAAAACAATGATTAAAAAATTAACACAACTAAGAATTGGCAAATGTAGTTTACCTCTTATGAGTCTCTTCCACTCAAGAATAAAATGATATATTTGGGAATAACTTAGAACAAAGAACTTACCTAGAAATAACACATACGTCAGCTTGGAATGAAAGCTCAAGCTGTACTTCACAATCTGATGGCTACCATGGCACACATCCCAATTAAAAATATGTCAAACAAAACATTAGTATTTACAGATATGATCAAACCACTATGAACATCTGGTATGACATTATGAAGCACAAACTGCTAAATCCAAACGAGCAAAACTCAGAGGATTACAAACTTTTATTATGAAGAATATATTAACTACTCTTTGGGCAGTTAGAACTGATGACATGGAACCTGCACCCTGTCCAGATTCAATTGGCTCCGAAATTATCAGACACTGTTGGAAACATCCTACTCCGATTACAACTGCTTTCAGAAACTTCCCAATGAAAGAAGAATCAGGGTGAGTTATCCATTGAATAGAAAGTACTCATCTGCGTTTACGTCATTGGCCTCTGCATTGGTTTGTTGAACAATAGTGTTCGAGATTTTGAGTCGCCGTCAGTTTATAACTCGGACAACAGATCTCCTTCTTTTGCTAAAGTCCTAAGTGTCTGCCTCCCCGAGCTGTAGACCTTATGTTGCGGGCCTCATTAAAAGGCTAAAAAATATCCTAGGTGTTTGATGGATCAGAACAAAGGTAAACAACTGGCAATACCAGAGGAGATATGCATCCACGAGAGTACAGGTAAACCAGAGAAGAACCAGGGACGGGAAGTTAGGATGTACGGAGGTGACGAAGCTGCTCGTGGGAGGAGCAAGAACACCCCACGACAGTCTTCATCAGAGCACCGTATCGTTTATGTGATACTACATCGTATTTAATCTCAACAAAATCGTACAGCCGTCGTAATCAGAATGTCAAACTCTTCGTGTATACTAAAAGTGTCAAATAAGGTATCAAACCATATTAACACTCGATATATTCAATTTACCTCCGCATTAACTCATTCAAGATTCGCTGTATCAACCGATTGGTTGAATCTGACCGATCGCTATTTAGTTGAGAATTCGCATCAAGTAGCGTTCCAAATTTCAAATATCGTATACATGATAGTGAACAATACTTCAAAGAAAAGAAAAAAGGGCAAATGCAGTTGATGTTACAGATATCCAAAGAAACAAAAGGACAAACAAACCAATATATTTCTTTTTATTTAATTAGCACTTTACAATTTGTCCAGCTGGATATTCGGTAA
>NT_176952.1:0-356 GCF_000188095.3 Bombus impatiens
AACGTTATACCATATAACGTTATACGTTATATCGTTATACCATATAACTTTAGACGTTATAACGTCATACCATATAACGTAATAAGTTATAACGTAATACAATATAACGTATTACGTTATGACGTTATAATCTATGACGTAATAGGTTTTAACGTTATACCACATAACGTAATACGTTATAACATTATGCCATATAACGTAATACGTTATAACGTTATACCATATAACGTAATAAGTTATTACGTTATAACCTTATACCATATAACGTAATACATTATAAAGTAATACAATATAACGTATTACGTTATAACGCTATAATATATAACGTAATAGGTTTTATCGTTATACCATATAAC
>NT_176953.1:0-857 GCF_000188095.3 Bombus impatiens
GACTTCTATCAGCAAACGTGAATCCCCATTACATATTAAAAAGTGGCGGAAAGACGTAGATAAAGAAAAGTATGGCAGACCCATAGAACACCGGATGACAAACGCAAACTAAACAACGCAACTAGAAAGCTGACCAAAATCATCAAAAATTATAAAAATGACTGTTTTCATAAATATCTCGCCAATTTGTCCCCCACAGCTGACTCCAACTACTCACTATGGAAGACTTCCAGGAAACTCACGCGCCCCCCGCAAATAATCCCTCCAATCCGCCGTCCGCAAGGTGGATGGGCGCGTCGCCCTATAGAAAAAGCCAACCTGTTTGCTAAATACTTATCTAAAATATTTAGACCCCATTCGTCCAAAGCTGCCGCGGACATTGCTGAATACCTGTACTCTCCCTTCCAAATCTCTCCTCCTATTGAACCCTTCACTTCTGGAGAGATTATAGAATCAATCAGTCGCCTAAATCTCAAGAAAGCAGCGGGGCACGACCTAATAGGCAATAAAGCAGTCAAGGAGCTCCCCTTGAAAGGGATTGCACACATCACATCGATTTTTAACGCTATTCTTCGCCTTGAATACTTTCCTAAAGCCTGGAACCTCACTGATTACCCTCATCCCTAAACCCGGAAAACCGATATATGAAACTAGCTCCTATCGCCCAACCTAACCTTTCAGTCTTTTAGCTAACCCAGTCTCTTACCTACCCTGTCTAAACTATTCGAGAAGATGCTAACGAATCGACTCCTTCCACTCCTAGAGGAATTGAAAACACTCCCAGATCACCAATTCAGATTTCGGAAACAGCATTCAACAGTCACTTCATATCTATACTTGTTCTCACGACGACAGAA
>NT_176954.1:0-1165 GCF_000188095.3 Bombus impatiens
CCGTTTATTTATACTGGTCGGGAAAGAACCGGAAAAGTTGAATTCGTATATGGAAAATTCAAATTCGTCTTCGTTTGACGGTTGCATGTAGCGGTGACGTTGTTTTGCCCGGAGTTTATTTGTTTTTACATTACTTCTAACCTAACGATCTTGATACTGTACAGATGGAATCATAACAACTACCTCTAACGTTTATTATTTAAGTATAGCTATAATAAATAGTTTAGACTAAAGTATTGAGGATCTTTCCAAAAATTCTGTTTGAAACATGTAAATTCGGTTAGTTACCGACTAGGCAGACGGAAGTTACTCTACGTGCAAAAAAAGAGAGAAAAAAGGGAATAAAATCTGTTCACTGTTCAACACATATCTAATTTTGCATCCTTCAATATGCGATTCTTGTAGATTTTTGTGAGCTACACTCGAATTTGTAAACCGTTTTTTCCTGATAACTCACAATTTTCGAAAAAATCAGTTTTGAAGAGAATTGCAAATTTTCAACTTTGGAAATATTTTACGTTCTTATAGCAGCAGCTATTGAATTACGGTTGAGACGAAAAAATTCTGTGGACTCTCCCGAATAAAATGATATGTATTGTTATTGCATTGTGAACATTTAAACATGTCTAAATAATGATTAGAGTGTCTAAATAATGATTAGAGCGAAAAGGTATCTCAAACGCAACATTTCTTCTTACATTTCTTAGTTTATTGAAAAAGCTAAAGGTTTAGGAGAAAACCTAACCACAATACGCGATGCAGCAAATATTTCTGCTAAGGCAAGCATCATCTACCGTATTTCATTGTCATTAGCACCTCGAGTATCTAATTACCACGGTTACTTGTCAAATTCCATAATAATCATATTTGTACTAGTAAATATCTTTTCTATTGCATAACAACAATGTCTAATCCAGGTGAAGATTCGTTACACGCGCCTAACCCTAATCATGAATCTGCATTGGACTGTACATAAAAATTAATTCAACGATTCCGCATGACCAGATTGAGTAAATTTTTTATGTATTCAAGAATGTAAAACACACATAAAATATATTCAAAGCGTACGTAATGTACCAGATGATGAATTTAGCAGTGTTACATTACAATAGAATATGATAGGGAGCACGTTGATACATTGACAGCAATGGACGTTACCAAAAAA
>NT_176955.1:0-16959 GCF_000188095.3 Bombus impatiens
TGGTAAAGTGTCTGTGTCCAGATTGAATACGTCAATATAGTGTAAGAGGATTTTTCCGATAGGAGTGCGGAAATTGTTTTCAGTATGGCCTGTTCTAATTATATTTCTGAATTTTTGAATTTGTTCGAGATCAACTTCATTGGAGAGGTCGTTAGAAATTGATATTGGTTGCTCACCAGTATTGCAGAAGCATACTTGCGTCGGTTTCTTGTCCAGATAAATTGTTTCGATTTTGGTTTGTCCTGGAGAAATTACCTGTGGTGGCTGAAATGAGAATACATGATCGTTGAGTTGAATTTGGTCATTTGTAATTTTATATTGATAGTTTTCTAGCATTGGCAACCCTGTGATTCCGTCTTCGATTAGTGGGAAGTTGTCAGGTACTATGTAGAATTTGTTTTTTTTTCACAGATTTTAAGATAAACGTATTCGTCTGTCTCGTATTTGTCATTGCCCATAAAAAATGTTTTCTTGTCGTCTTTTAATGGGGTAGAAATGATTCTTGAACGTTTGACTATGTTTTCGGCACCAGTATATTTTTCCGGCACCAGTATCTATTAAATATCGCTTTAGTCCAAGTTTTGATCCGATGGTTATTGTGAGGAGTCTTCCAGTGATGGCGTTAATTCGTATCGTTGGTCCTCTTCCACTTCTTCCTCGAGATTCATTTCCTTTTCGTCTGTCATTATATGGTAATTTCTTAGTGGTGGTAAATTTCTGTGACTGGTTGGCGGAAAATTTCGCTGTTGCGTACAACCGTTGGATAAATGTCCCGTTTGATTACATTTGAAACATTTGGGCGGTGGTCGTTCCATTATCATTTTTCTTTCCGTAGGTAGATTTATTGGCTTTGATAGTACTGCGGTGTCGAGTGTGATGTTTCTTCTTGCATTGGGTGTTTCTTGAAATTGGGGATTGGATCTCGCAATCAGTTGATTCGTTGCTCTTCCTCTTACTATATTTTTGTTACGTTCAATTTCTCCTATAAGTAACTCCGCCTCGAAAGCTGTGTCTTGTGCTTCCTGGAGATTCTTTGGTCTTGTAGCCGATGTGCGTATTTCTATTTCGGGTTTCAGGTTTAGGACAAAGATTTTGGTGGCTCGTTCGGTTTCAAGATCTATGGCAACTGCTCGTCGTATTGGATCACGAATTTCATGTTGCAATGCGTATATTGGTTCATTGAGGTTGTGTCGAAACCTCTTCACATAACTATGTACTGATTCGTTAAAGTTCTGTCGCGTACGTTGCAATTTATCGCGGGCTCCATTAGATGTAATGCTTACGGACACAAATTTTCTGAGGCTTTCGAACAGATCTTCATAAATCTCGATTTCCATATGGCGAATACTGCGTTCCGCTTCTCCGATAATTCTTTGTTTCAAAATTAAGCGTAATAATGCGTGTTTTTCACGACACTCGGCTCGAGCTTCTGTTACCCGTTTAATAAACCCTTCTACTCCAATATCATCTTGTCCGTTGAGTGTAGGAATGAAGCCTAGACAGGTTTTTGCATTGTACACGGAATTGTCATAACTTACCGCGTCTTCCTCACTGTCTACATTGTCTGTTTCATTGGGTTTTACTTCGGTCTTTTTTTGAACGGGTGGCCGCTTTTTCTGAACGGTGCTGGTACTAGCGTCTTCGATAAAAATGGAATTGAACTCAGACGCGGTAACTGACTGAACTCTTAATTGTAGTTCAGCGATATTCTTACCTAAGAGTTCGACTTCTTTAACGCGTTGTTGACTTTCATTGTGTAGTTGTCTACGCAAGTCATGTATAGCGTCTAGTATGGTCCGAAAATCCACACCTGTAGCCATAGAGCTAACAACAGATGTGTTTTCCGATTTCTTGCTCATAGTGGTTTTTATACTGTCGTCGGAGTCTGTACTATTGAAACTGTCGCGACGAGTACGATAGTGTTTAAAAGAATCCAGTTTTTCTTTTTACCTGGGTATTCTTCTTTTCGTGAATGTTGCCCTGACCAGTTTCAGTTTTGGTGATGACCGTAGTCCGCCTTCCGTGGAAGTCGTTTTCAAGCAAAGTGAGCAGATCTATGCAGAGATCCGCTTGATGGATCCTGGCAGGATCGCCAAACGTAATAAAAGAACGAAGTTTTATAAGTAGGAGAATGAGCAAAAACTCATTCGTATGCTTTATTAACTGCAGGTTACAAACTGAGCTTACTGTTTAAAGGACCGGGGTTTTTATTTCCTTATTATGACTCATATCTTATGGGTAGGGGTCTGGCTATTGTCTTTTCTCTTAGTTATCACAATGCTAGGTGTTATCGATATATCCGATATCAGCGGAATGCCTGCGTTTTGGGTGGTCATTACACCTGTTTTCTGGGTGGTCGTTACAAGAGCACGTTGCGATTTGCGAAAGCTGTTTTCCGACCACTCGATGGGCGCGTTGCCCTTTTTCGTGCCTTTTAACAGGTCGTTGGGTGGCTTAAGTGTTTTTGCGGCCCCCGGTATGAAACGTCGGTAGAAGTTTATCATACCGAGGTACCTACGTAGTTGCTTGGCGTTCGCGGGCTTCGACAATTTTACAATCGCTTCGACACGTTCGGGCGGCGGCTTAATTCCGTCGGGGTTTACCGAGTATCCGAGGAATGTGATTTCGTGCAAGCCGAATTCGCATTTCATGGGGTTTATCACAACGCCGTAATTATTGAGACAGTTGAACAAGATCTCCAGATGTTCGCGATGTTGGTTTTCGTCGTCCGAGGTTATGAGAAAATCATCGATTTCGTAGACGAAATCGAGCCCACGTGTGATTTCGTCGACGAACCGCTGACATGTTTGCGCGGCGTTCCGAAGTCCAAACATCATGTTTGTTGCTTCGAAAAGTCCGAAAGGCGTTGTTCTCGCGGTGTTTTCGATGTCCTCGGACGCAATCGGAATTTGGTGGTAAGCGGTGGACTAGATCGATTTTTGAAAAGATTCGCTTACCATGCAGATGTTGCGCGAAGTCTTCGATATGTGGCGGTGAGCACCTGTCGGATATGGTGCGGGCGTTCAACGCACGGTAGTCGCCACATGGTCGCAGGTTTCCGTCCTTTTTCGGCACTACGTGCAGGGGTGATGCCCATGGGCTTTTCGATGGTCGCATCACGCCTTGCTCGATCATGTGTTCAAATTTCGCCTTTATCTGTTTAAGTCGATCCGGTGCGAGACGGCGTGGTTTGTTGTAGACTGGTGGGTCGCGTGTGGTTCCAATGTGGTGTACCACACCGTGTCGAATTCTCTCTCTTCCGAAAATCGGTAGGCGGGTGAAGTCTGGAAATTCTGCCAAGAGTTGGTGGTATGGTGATTCGCCGATGACGGTCTTAACGGACACTTCGTCTGTCGTGGCTGTGTATCTCCTTGATGACATTTAGGTTGTCGTGTCAATGAGTCTTTTATTTCGCGGGTCCACGAGCAACCCGTAGTGACTTAAAAAATCCATGTCGATGATGGACGTTTTGACGTCAGCTACTGTAAAGTCCCATTTGAATGCTCTGCGTAGGGACAGGTTTATATTGATCGCAACGGTGCCGTATGTTGTGATTCGTGTTCCGTTGGCCGCGAACTCGCTCGTACTCGCTTCTGTTCACGGGTCCGTGTAACTTGTTGCGCGGGTATACACAAATATCGGCGCCGGTGTCGATAAGATAGGAGATCCGCGAGTTCTTATTCGTTACGAATATGCGACGGGATGCCGAACCGTCGTCTTTTCCGCTTTTACGGGCGGCTGGTCCCGTTTCCCGAATTCCAAGAGCAAGGGAATGTGCACTTTCTCGCGCGTTCTCGGTACTGTGCGTGGTAGTAACATAGTCCGTCTTGCCGCGGCGGATCGCGGGGGCGCGAAAGGGGGCGGAATTGTGTGCGCGAGCGCGATTGTGATCGTGTTCGACGATGTTCATCGATTCTTAGCTCGGCTACTTGCGCTTGAATCTGGTTTACTCGGGCATCTATTCGCGCTAACTGCTCGTCCAACGCGTTGAGGGCGGCTGCCACAGAGTCGCCTATTCCGCTGTTCTGGCCAGGTGGGTGGGTTACTGCAGGTAGTCGGATTGCGCTAACCGCGACGATCTGCCCTGGTTCCGGGGAGGCTATCGGCGATTTAAATGTGGGTTTCCGGGTCTTTGCTCTGTACGGAGGCTAGGATACTCTGCACGCGCGACGGAAGTTGACCTTCCCAGACGGTGAGGATGACATCGTCTGCTAACGAGTTGGTGGCTAGGTTTCTTAGGTCTTGGTAGAATTGGGATGGCTTCCTATCACCCATTTGTTCCTTCTCGATTACTTGTCGGAGTCTCTTAGCGTCCGACTCTTTCAATCTCTTGATGAGCTCCTTTTTGACGAACTCGTAACGCCCGGTCGCTGGTGGGGCGATCAATACGTCTCGGATTAATCTCACGTGCGACTAGTCGAGATGTGCAACAGCGGCCTGATATTTTTACTGATCGCCCGTGATCCGGGCAGCTTCGAACTGCACTTCCAGCATCGTGAACCACAAGTCAACATCGTCAGGCCAGAACGGTGGCACGCGAAGGAGTGCATTTATTGAGTCTACGTTGACCCCGCCGATCGTCGTACATTCGGAATTTTCGTTAGTTGGTGTTAGTCATTTCGAACTGTCCTAAATTCGCGGTGTTTAACGTCTCACGAGCACTATCACGGTCACCTCTTTCACTGAAAATCACGTCGGTCGTCACCAATTTGAAGTGGAATGTCGTGATAGATGCGGAAGGAATACTCAGGTGTATTCAACAATAGCGTTTATTAAACTCTATCACTTGATAACAAAGAATAACAATTAACGATAGTGACGATAATAGATAGGTTTTGAACCAAAAGATTCATTCTGCCCCGAGCTGCGAAGTGCGAAAAGTTAAGCGAAGCCAACACAATTAGAGAAACGGGTTATTGTCTCTTGAGAGTTCAGTGTTAATCGTTACTTGTTATTAATCGTTGTTAAACGTTAATCGTTGTTAATCATTAACCGTTGTTAATCGTTAAGAGTTTAATAAACGTTATTGTTAAAAATCAAGAGTATTTCTTGAAGCACCTTCACCGACGATCACCTCAGATATCTTATTGTATCTCTTGGATGTACACATGATTGTTAGAAAAGGGAGATTGGTCAAAATAAGAAAATACTGTGCCTAAATTCAATTACCCTGTCGTAAATACTTATAATAATCTGAAACTTTTGCACACTGCCTTTGAAAAACGGATTGTTTATGAAATCAGCTAGCCCGTCAATTTGACGGGTTTCGTAGGGATTCGTATATTACATACAAATTTTAAAAATGAAAAAGCTTAGAAAAAAATAATTGTGTGTATAAGATAATTAATTTAGATTAATTTAATAGATTAATTTACTATGCAAAATGTTTAAAATTAATGCTATGGTTTTTGGGATATTTCATTTCGAAGTTTGAATGAAATCTGTCAAATTGACGGGTCCCGTAAACTTAGTGTTAAGAATGTCTAAACACTTCTGACCACGTCAACAGACGTATTATTTATATATTATTACATAATGTTACGTAATTTATTTTTATCCTTTCCGACAAATTGTCTTTTGTGGTTTGTGTGGTTACTCTAGCTTTGTTCTCGTTATACATCGATTTTGAGCCAAAGCTATATTTTTGAAATATTATTCGCAAATTTTTATAAAGATAAAACACGTTATGTTTACTAAATGCAGTCGCCGTACTTTTACTGAATGCTTCAGGAGTATGAAGGGAAAGCTGAGAGTTCTGAGACATAAAACTTCGAAACCATTCGTACGATGCTGTTTCATTCTTTATCCAATTTTGAGAAATATTTTTATGACTTTCTTTAGTAAATAAAACTGCAAAATTTCTCGTTCGAATCGGTGAAACATCATAATTGAGGTTTGTCGAAGCCAATCGATATTCTATAAATAAATTTTCTTCTTCGTTTATAAATATTTGTGATGTCACGAAACGATGTAACATTGGATAAGAGAAGATAAGAACTAAGTTTAGTATCAAAACCTACATGTTTCACCTTAAACCTTCTTTCGTAAAATCATTAAAACTTTTTTGTACTTTTATTTATTTATTTAACTAACAATACAATTTTTGGATGCCGTTATTAATGCATGTAATTCGTATTGTTCACTGACAGTGTATAGACAAAAACGGCCGTTATCAGTAAATAACCCGGAGGTGCAACAATAGCTAAAAATTTGTAAATTCGGCAAGTAAGTGGGTTGTGAATGTAAGAGGTCAAACCAAAAAGCCTCTTTGTTTTCTTGCAATCCCCTCAATTGTAACGAGTTTACTTCCATTGTTTCGTAATGATCAATGCCCTAGTTTTTAATGAGTAACAGCTCTTTGCAATCAGGATTCTTAGCAGCATAATCATTACAAGCTGTCGTGGAAGGGGAGTTCAAGCATATTGTGTCAACTGATTTTATATATGATTGCACAGACTCATAATAAATCAAAATTGATGACAAAGTTGTTTATACTTTTTTAAAGATCGATCTTATTGACCGAACATTGGTAATCGAGAACTATTCACGAACAGATTATCCAATGGAAATCTTTTATCGTTTCCAGTCCTTGAACTACAAGTCATAATTGCTTCCATATGTTCTGAATATTTCCAAAATGTTTGGAAGTGCTAGTTCGGTAAGCGAACCTTCCTTGAATACTTCTGACTAATAGCACGCTTCAATAACCATAAAACTATAAATGGAACTAAAATAACTGTAATCCAACAACAATAACTAAAGAGAAATTAAAAAAGAAAAGTATATTGGATCATTATGAAGATAGGATATATAGAGAATGGCCCATTTTAATCTATAAATCCAATTATATTCTCGAATTATTTATTGATACAAAAATGTTTCAAACAGGATTTGTTTGGTCGAGAGTAATGTTGAATACTATGGAATAAATTTTCGGAAAGTTCAAATGAAAAGCAGAAACGAATTATTTGTTATTGGACAAGTCTAAAGACAATATTTAATATAATGACATTAATTGTTATTACCAAATGAAATTTTATTTTTTGTTTATTACTTTTATTTGTTATTTACCGATCGTCGAGAGAATTTATTTTTACATAAATATAACGTTTCAATCAGAAAGATCGCTGTAAATTACAACTTGTAATTTTTAATAATATTACCTAAGAATAATATGAGCTGTGATCTGCCTATTGAAAAATAACCGTATTAATTATACGATTTTTTCATTGTACATAATGAAACAGATAAGACAAAAACAAAAGATATTTATATATTATCATTTGTTGTCGGATTTAATCCATATAGAAAATAAAATTTCATTTACAACTAAAAAATAATAAATAAATTATTTTTGGTATCGTCTAAACGATTATTATTTAAATAAGAAATTTAATTCTTATTCAGAATTAAAATGCTATTCTAATTTGTTATTTATTATTTAACAGGTAAATCAAATGTTGCTCAATTGTGTTTGTAAGAAAACATAAACTTAATATATGTAATTAACCATAACAAACCATCTTTTTTACATTATTATTTTTTTTACATATGGAGATGTAGTTCCGTTTTTATTTGGAATTATGTATTTTTTTGGCATCATTTGATAATGCTTCTCAAGATGAATTCTCATTAACCTTTCATGTATATTACTGATTTCAATTAATTTTTGAGATATTGTGTGATAAATTAACTGATTTTTGCGGGAAAACATTCCTCAAGTAGGTCAAAAGCGTGGCTGGTGGTCTTGTTCGCGTCTAAAGTGCCACGTATCAAATATTGCATCTTGTGAAATAGAAAAATATATAGTTCCATTTGAATTTTATCTTGAACTTTACGTTGAATTTGAATTTTACCTCCATATCTTGGAGAATAATGATGTAAATAAGTTAGTACCTAATTGTACTATACAATCGTCATGTAACAATTTTTGGTATCTGCAATACGTCAGGTAATAAAGGGCTGTCCATAGTTACCGAGGATAACCCATGTATTAAAAAGGTATTTTAGGTATATGTTGAAATAATTAAATTTGAAATATCTATATAAAAAAAATTCTATGTATATATTAAAAAGATAAGATATTTATCTCTAAGGTAGTATTATCTATTATTCTTTCATAATATATGTACATATACTACTGTCTTACATTATGCACATGTATATACATGTATATACGTATGTATAATATACATACGTATACGTATACAGTAGTACATATATTATACATACTACTACCATACGTAATATGCTAGTGGAAATCCTAACACTACGTACTTATACTATAAATTAATATTAATACGTAGTAATAGATATTAATACCGATACTAATACTATACGATATTAAACATCATTCTAATAATTTTACTTTTGACAAATAAATAATTAGTTTCGAGGTTAGGGATTTCCACCTTTTGCACTCTGCGCAGGCGTTCCTGCTTAGTTACTTTTCAGAGATTCAATGTTTGTACAGACAAGCCACTGACGAAACGTTTCAGTGAAAGCCCAACAATATGCATATAGTAAGTGGCATTAATATTCGGCAATGTATTATGGCAGATATTATATTACTGTGTGTGATATTATATTATAGATACAATTTTGGTGGAATAAATTGAGATTATATTACTGTATCTACAGATAATTGTTCTACCAAAGTTGTCCACTTGGAACATCATCGTTATTCCAAATAATAAAGGAAATTATTGCTTGCGGAAGTTGTAAGGTATAACGAATGAAGAATTTACCATTGGATTTATGTAACAGACGAAATTGCAATGTATACTAGCCAGTACCGCTACCCACCGATGAATCAGGAGAAGATACAGCATTAATTTGAAACTCTGTTATTCCAAGAAACAATTAGACTTCACCGTATAACTCCGCTTTATGGATTGTATCGAAAATATCGGATGCCGATAACACTGAACATTGGCGCGTGATAATCAATTTTCGTGCACTAAACGAAAAAAAAACAAAGCGACAAGTATCCACTACCTCAAATTACCATTTCGAAACTCTGGACCAACTAAGAGGTGTAAAGTATTTCTCAATCTTTGGCAAATGAATTCCAACGTTTAATATATCAAGTATTAATTCAATGAAATATAAATTCAAAATTATACGAATGATATAATAGTCTACTCTTCATCTCTACAGAAAGCCAAAATTTAAAGATTGTTGAATCACCTCAAAAATCGCGGATTTTCTTTCTCAACCAATATAAGTGAATCTCTGCGCAAAGAAATTACATACTTAAGGCATAATTTCTGCCGAGAGTGTCAAACCAGGTCCAAGGAAACTTCATGCGGTAGAAAATTTTCTTACTCCAAAGTCAGAATGCAACAATCCAGAATCCAAGGACATCTAACAATTCTTAGGATTGACAAGGATCACATATTATCGTTGTTATCAGAGACTAGTTTGTTAACGCAAAATCATTGATTCAGCTGCTAGAAAAAGAAATCCGTTTGAAATGAACCGATGAACAATAGAAGTACTTTGAAAATCTGCAAGACGAAGGAAGCCTGCATAAAACTAGTACTACATTATCTAGATTTCAACCATCCAATCATGATCATTACCGACGCTTTAGATCATACAAATATTGCGTGCAGTATTGAGCCAAGATGAAATGGTCCCGATTTACCGGTTCCATATGGTTCTCGCAATTTATACACAGTCGGAAAGAATTATTCAGCAACTGAGAAGGAATGCCTGGCTATGATGTATGCTACGCAATATTTCCCGCCTTTTGTGCGTAAATTTGCACTCTTCACCCACTATCGACCCTTAGTCTAACTATATTCAGTCGAAAGATCCCATTTCAAGATTGGTAAAATGGAAATTAATATCGCTAGAGTACAAATGCAATATCGTACTCAAACCTCGAAAACGAAACAAAAACGCAATCGTGTGGTCTCGTAATTCAGTGGCCTTCTTTTAATCGCTCGCAAAGATAAGGAATTTAAGGAACGAAACGAAATCAAGGAGGGTTTACATAGAGCATACCTCCTTGCAATTCGAACGAAGGACCAATTACAGCGCCACGTCTATCCGTAGAAAGAGGAAAAGTTCACCAGGAAACAATCAACGCAACAACGAAAGACGTTGGCGCACCGTTCCTCAAAACCACATGGAAGGTGATATAAACTCATATACGATACATTCACTCTAATAGCACATTTTAACACTAACCAACGATCATCTTACGTTAAGTCTGAACAATAAATAAAATACTAATAATTCACAAAGGGATCTAATAACTAATAACGTTGGTCGAAGGAGAAACCGAAGAACCTACTTCACTTGAAAATCCCAGCCCATTGAGTGAAATAGAGAATTCACGCGATCAAAGTCTGCAATCTCATCTATCTCCTCAGCCTATAAGAATATAGACTCCACAAATTCTGAAAAGCACTTGAACGCAGTTGAGAAGTATTATTCCCAATTATTAAGAATCTGATACAGATATATCACTCTCCTAAGATTCACAACCCGAAGAAGGAGAAGGCAACAACGAGTCTTGTAAAATAAACATATCCGGAGAAATATTTATCGCTATAATGGAAAAAGATGTACATTTAATATGTACATTTAATAAGTCCGCAAATTGCTACTTAAAAGATGCCAGGGGAAGAATTCTTGCTGATGTCGGTTACTCTGAAAAGAGTCACCTGCTAAGGGGAATCCGCAGGAAGGACAATTAATCATCACTACCGTTCAGCCGTTCAGAATTTTTTCCATGAATCTAAAACAAATTTGTCATAAAATATATTTTTGAAGAACTGAAAGACGAAAATATCGTCACAGTACTACGAAACTTGAAAACTATATTCAAAGAAACGAGAACGACAGCCGTTATATTGTCATTGACAAAGAACCAGAATCAACCTATCATTCGAAAATACTAAACTCTCATCTGAAAAATACTCAAAAACACCAACGTCGAAATTACCCCATATACGGAAATAAGTATAGCACCTCCAGAGGATATTCGAAAAGAGTTTATGGAAGAAACACATAGCAGTATACAAACGAATCATCAAACCATAAAGATGTTTCAGAGTAAGATATTCATGACGAGGAATGAAAAACAATGTACAAGAATTAATGAGAAAATGCAAAAGCTGCGAGAAACAACAGTTGGTAAGAGCGAAAATCCCACAACTGATGTTTATTACAGACAATATATAGAAGAACCTGTCACATACCAACTTAACCAAAAACTGCATAGCTGTTGCGATACCGAACACCGGAGCCACAACAATAGCAGATGCCTTCTCAACGATTTTAATTCCTATCTTCGACACATCACGCGCAATCCTCACAGACAAAGGAACAAACTTTTCAGTTCAATTCGGAATCAGTCTTTTATTCGATTCAGGAGCAGTTATATTTTATGGGAAGTCAAATGTTTTATTACGGTGAAGTTTTGAATGGTACAAAGTCAAAACTGGTAATGGCGGTAACATAGCATGGTTCCACGGCGGCAAATGGGACGTAATAAGTTTTTGGTATCGGTCGAGCGGAAAGGGCACGTGGATCTCGCGATTGGCGCACATCAACGTAGAATATTATTCCACGTGAGAATCGCAGCATCGTGTTTTCAAATTATGGACAATCTCATGGAATTCACTTTTGTGAGTTAGACGTGATCAACAGTCGCGCAAGATGCGGCGAGAATCCAACGACGAAACGTTACCATTGATTGAAACGAACTTTACATAATGTGTCGGTATTAGTTTCTAGTGCGTTTTAACTAAATGTATTGCGCCCGTAAAAATACACACAACAATACGACACAAATAATAGTAAATTCCAGACCAAATTTAAAAAGTAGTATTTGTAACATCGTTACTATTTCGTGCTCTTCCATGTATGGAATTGACCGATATGTCTTTTAGGGAATTCGTATCATTGTTTTATATTATTATTATGTACATAACGTGTTACTATACTTACCCTTTTGCTATTAGTTTACTATTATCCTATTAGATTGCGTTAGAATAAGAGGATGGTAACCAGAATCTTGGTAATCTGTAGAGCAATCAACGAACTAATTATAATATTATTTTTGAAAACAGATTTGAATTAATGTCCAGCCTCATTGATATTTTTCATCGAGTCATGAATATTTGAAACACGTGCATTCTCGGTTCTCACACAGTCTGACAGGACGAAAGAAGGACATCTAATAGGGAAGAAGGAAATTAGTATATGAATGCGTGGTTCACTCACGATCGATCAAGGGAGAAAGTGCTTACGGGGGAGAATGTAGGGCGAGCGGAGAATGATGGGTAAGAATGGGAAACGGATCAGCCGAATGACTGGCAGTCAGAATAATAGGTCTGGCGAATTGTAAGTGCGCCGCGTTTTCATGTTAAAAACAATGCACATAGTAAAAGGGTAAATAGAGAAACGACCTTATAAATGATTTTTTGTCGATTACGCTTCTGTCAGGTTTGTTTACGAGCAAGACTATAGTAAGTGCTATTCTAGCAGAATGCAAGAAAATTATGGGTATCTATGTGGGTGTGACGTTTAACCGCAGTTTCATACAAAAATCTGAACTTTAGAGCGAGAACGTTGTTGTGGAAGTAATGATAAGTAGAGCGCAGATGTTTGTGCAAATTCATATTTTTATAAATTGAAAAAATGAAATCTGAGTAGACGATTGTTTTACTATAAATGTTATAACGAGTACTACTATATCTTGTATGTTTTATATTTCGTTCGATCTAATACTTCATATATAAAACCTATAGTGCTCATTATTATATATATTTATTTAATTAATATTTATAATAAAACAATTGTCTATATACGAAGCATAAAAGTTTCAGTAACGATATAGTACATGGCATTGGCATTATGTTAGGCATTATTTTACATTAGTCTTTGATTCCCGCTTTCTCGCTTGTGTGAAGGAAAAGGATTAGACTCTTACGTCGTTGGAATTGAAACTTAAATAACTCAATTTAATATTCCTTTGAAATTACTTGGCTTGTGATTTAGAGAGTACACGTAGATACCCCGACCATTACACTAAACAATTGTACGTCCCTGTTTATAAAATATGTGTCTCACACCCACAATGATATACCTTTGCCACTCGAGGTTTACCGATTAGTTGAACGTTATCACTTTGCTACTAATATTTCCTGCTTTCTGTTCGTTAGCCATAAGCCCGCGTCAATTTGTTTCCGCGCCTTGGCCATTCCTGTAGCTCCCGGCTATACGTCGCATCGATTCACCGTAAGTTGATTCGTCTTCGCATCTATTTTCTCAGCAGTCAGTGCAATTAACAACACAGAATTTGCCTGATTAGCAACTCCATAATCTAAGAATTAGCCCGGCTACATAGTCACTCCTGTAGCTCGTAACCATCTTCTATATTTTGTATTACGTTTAAATTTTTATTTACAGTCGTGCATGTAACTGAAACAATAATTATCTTTGCTACAAAGATATAATAATTATAAAAGGGGAGAAATTAAGTAACTATAAATAGCAGAATGTTCCATAGCATGAAACTTTTTATTTATATATTTTACTTTCCATTTCTTCGTAATACAAGAAATGGAGATAGTACATTTCATATATCTTCATCAAGTTCCTAAACTCCTCTTTGAAATTAATAATCCCGATTGAACGGTTAAGATGGTTACAGTTATTGGCGATTTTAATGAACTTGGATGAAGGTGGTCTTATTTGCGCCTTTTGACGTCATACGAGATTTTCTTATTTCACAAGATCTTTGCTAAGCGAATCCTTAAGACACGACCTTAAGATTAATCTTCAATCACAATTATGAAATCAAAAGACATCTGAAGACTGTTCTTGAGACGATCTTAAGTATAAGACTGGGGTATGAATATCGTCCATAGATTTATATGAAGCAGGTCATATGGAATGCAATTTTGAGCGTAAGAAACCTATCGTTATATAGGACATATTAGCAAAGTTCCATTTGTCAAATATAATATGTGAAAGACTAAGACATTGTAAAAGCAGGAATACCTTTTCGCATCTTTCTTTGTTAAAGTTAAAGTACCTGTTGAACTAATTACTTTTTGACATAAATAGGTTAATATCTTTTTGCAGGGAACGCTGATACGAATCAATTACTTTATTTAAAACTATATGATTCCATTAAAAAAAACGTATTTTGTCATCATATGATTTGCATCTGGCCATATACAAAAAAAATTATTATAGCAGATTATGTTTCCTTCGAAACTATTCATTTCTTGCCTAAAACATTTTTTCATACAGTGGATAGTATTTCAGTAATTTGCATACATTTTTTGTTATCAAACAACCTATATATATTTTAATGTTGAAAGTATAGCTAGAGAGAAAGAAATCTGTTTCTTATATTTTTTATTTCGTATTTTTCATCTATTTCTTATTTTCTATCAAATATTATAATTGATATTTATAATTCCCTAATTGAATTTCCAAATTAAATTGAAATTCCAAATGCAAAGTGACAATTTTTATTGCTAGGCTCCGTTTTCGAGAAAATCGACTATGCAGTTTGAAGTACGCGTGCACTTGAAAGGTAATGATTCGGTTGAACGAGTTTCTGCACACTTATTGTTAGATACCTTTCTGTTCTTAGCCAGCTAAGTTGACCACATAGCCACAGTTTTTTAAAATTATAACGTTTATTGCCCAAAGAAATACAAATTACGTATTTTACATCCTCAATAAACAAGAAATTTCGGTTCAGAAGTGGCTCTGACGAAAGTTAAAAAAGTCGTTAACGCAACGGTACGATGTAGTCATATAATATTTGATACAGGATTTACACATTTTTTACATTGATTGTATCAATGTTGATTCTATCAAAATTGCTCATAAGTGGTACCGTTACGACCGTTCGCGGAGACTTGCGTTAGCGAGGAAACGCGTCAACAAGAGGCGTAAATTCTCGCTTCGATTTTGATAGTCAACGTTGCTCATAAGTGGTACCGTTACGACCGTTCGCGGAGACTCGCGTTAGCGAGGAAGCGCGTCAACAAGAGGCGTAAATTCTCGCTTCGATTTTGATAGTCAACGCTGCTCATAAGTGGTACCGTTACGACCGTTCGCGGAGAGTCGCGTTTGTTTTCGCACGTTCGCGGGGAGACGCGATCTCGAAGAAACGCGGCCACGAACCAGACGATTCTCCTGTTTCGATTAGAATAACAGAGGTAGTTCAAATGATTATGACACTGAATTAACAGGATTAATATAATCTTCTATTTTTAACAATATTTAAAATTATAATTAACACGTTACAAATGATTTAACGATGATATATTTAGTTTATTATTATAATTCGACACCACTTTATAATATTTCTCGACGTATTCGTTCGACTAAGCGACCTTGATTTTGTTTCTATGAACCTTTCGATGCATTCGGTTTGAATCCTCGTATGATACTGATTGCCCTTCGATTTTTTCCTTTGTCTTCTTTTAAAGGCGACCCCCACCGCGCTCGGGCCACGCAACCGATCGCGCATATGATCACTTATGCCACCTTTTTTGTGTAGGTAAAATAACGGACCGAAGGCGAATCGATGTTTTTTAGAACTCGCTGCTTGATGAAAACTATGCGCTTATCGCTACACTGTGTATATCTTGTCACGTAAACTTGTGACTCAGATTATAAAAACAAGAAGGTTGAACCGTAACACAACTATTAACTTTCTTTTTATTACACTTTATTATGCACTTAATAATCGCAATTGAGTATACGCTGAATTGACACGTATAAATTATACTTTACTCTAACAATTTTATATAAATTAAGTAGGCTACTGATCTAAGGGTAGAATCCCGGTAAAGAGATGTTGACTGTTCGAAAGATGAAAAATCAGTCAAGTTTAGTGGCGAGGGAAATCTAGTGATAGGTGGGTCTAAGGACACGAAAAGAGCTGATTTGTTAAGGACAAGTTTTCATTAGGAGAGTAAGGGAAATAGACTTCGTTGTCAATTGGTTAATTTTATACGTTGGAGAGTGAGGAAGGATGCTAACCGCCACTGAGAGAAAGTTGCTAACGGAAGATACCGAACGCGAGAAAAACTAACTTTCCCGTATCTTCCCGTAGTAGGCAAAAATGTAAAGAACACGCGAAATAAAGGATGATTGTTTGGTCTGAAGGACCTTAACCATGAAAATTCCTTGTCTTTGTCTTCGGATTCATCTTTGGGTCCCCTTTCTTCAATAATTTTCTTATTGTTATCTACTCTATTTTCTTCAGTTTTATTTACTGCACCTTCAGGAACATTCTGTTCTTCAAGAATAATTTCTTCAGTCCCGGGTTCCGTATGAGTTTTAAGAAAGGTCACATTACGGCTTATCTTTACTTTATCCGTAGTTGTGTCAAGTAATCTATATGCTTTTGATTCTTCCGAATATCCGACAAACCTTAATTTTTCTACTTTCTCGTCTAATTTTCTTCGACACCCTTGAGATATATATGCATATGCTATAGTACCAAAAGAACGAAGATTTTTGACGTCAGGTAGTTTAGAGTACCATGATTCATACGGCGTCTTACCTGTGTGTTTTGTGGGTAGGATATTTTGCAGGTAGTTGGCTGTGTGTACTGCTTCACCCCAATACATCTCGTCCATGTCGGCGTCAATCAGCACACATTTAGCCACTTCTATCAATGAACGATACTTCCTTTCAGTGACACCATTTTGCTGCGATGAGTATCCTGCTGTATATTGAATCTTTATACCTTCATTATGTAAATAACCCCTCAGGTTGTTGTTGACTATTCCCTTCCTCGATCCGATCTTATTACTTTAGGTATCTTATTTAATTGATTTTTCATTGATTGCACAAATTCTTTAATGTATTTCGTGGTTTCATCTTCTGTTTCTATCAGATATATTTTTGTGAATTTACTGAAATCATCAATTATAGTTAAAACATACGTTTTGTTACCTTTTTTTT
>NT_176955.1:21224-30587 GCF_000188095.3 Bombus impatiens
AACGGTCTCCGTTCGATGGCTTCGACCTTCGCCGTCGACCAGCCTATGGCGACCTTTCCAGCCTGGGCCAGTTTCCTCACTGCACTGGCAGGGCCTCGTATCCACACGGTGCCAAGTCCGTTCCGGGCGGGGCGGATTTCTCCCAGCCGGATGTCCTCCGGCTTGCAGCCGCTCTCCCTCGCCAGGGTGTTCTGGATTTCCGCCTTGGTGGCCGCTATGTCTATCAGGGACACCCTTGCCTCCGCGGCTCGGAAGGGTGTCGCCACGCGGACCTCGTTCGGGTCCAGAGCCCGCGTCGTGCTGCGAGCGCTGCGGCCTTCTCCCTTCCCTGGTCCTCAGGGACCTCTAAGATGACGCCTCCGGTGATGGTTTTCCGCATTCTCATCGTATTGATGCCGACCTCGGTCAGGGAGAGTCCTTGGCCGCAGCCAGCACCTCCGCGTAGGATTGGCTCGATTTGTCCGTTAGGGTGATTGTTACCGCTGACGTTCGCGGTGTGCGTGGGAGGGGCCCCCTGCCTCCCCCTCTTCGTGCGTTCTCCAATCCACTCTCCGGGGTTTTCCTCTGGCTCTCCGCCCCTGTCTCGGGGATCAGCTTCGTCGGCTGCTTCTTCCCCTGTCTCCTTCTTCTTTCCGCTTCTTTTCCTTTCGACGGTCTGCCATTCCGTGACAGTTGTTCGGCCTCCCTTGGGTGCTGGGGCGTTTCTGGCTCCAGGCTCCATCCCTCTCGTGTTCGCGGTAGGAGCGACCTCCTTTCCTTCTCCTTTTTCTATTCTCTGCAGTCGTTCCTCCAGTCGGTGCAGCGAGGGTCTCATCTCCTCTACATGTTGTAGCTGTTCTCATTCCTTCAGCCGGGTCCGCGAGGAGTTCGGGGGATTCATTGGCCTTCTTTCTCTTCGCTCGGGGTGCTTCTCTGGCCGGGGTTTCCTCCTCCTCTGTTGTTTCTTCGGTCCATATTCCCTCCTTGTCCAGCGTGAAGCGGGAGGGTCCCTCCTTTGGCGGCATCGCCTTCGTCATGCTCCTGGTGCTGACGTGCGGCAGCTCCGCAGCCAGTTCCGTTTCCCTCCGTCCCCTAGCGTTTTCCTCTAACTCCTTCTCTTTCGCCATGGTTGCGTCTGTTTCCCCGTTGGGCGGGAAATGTCGCTCAGTCAGCACTTGCCACTCTGCCAGTCGCTGTCACTTTCGAGTGGCCCGCGCGACGCGCTTCGGGGCACTTGCCAATATGGCTGCCTCTGGGTAGTTCCTCGGGTAGCCCGTGTAGCGGCGCTGTTGTCACGCGTCCTAATATGGCTACTCCACCATCCTAACCTCACACTTGGTTGGTTTTGCTTTAACGCCTTGTCCAAGCCAGATTTCTTGTATCTACACCCGTTTTGCGTTCACAGGCACTAGTCCTCCACTCTGGTTACCTCCCTTGCCTAAGCTCTCCAGTTTTCCGGAGATTTCGATTACGCTCGCAGCTCCGTCCTCTCTACGTCTGCCTTCCATATATCCCCCCACCAGACTCCCATACGTTTTGTTACCTGGAGGTGCAGTTTGCATTGGGCCACAAACATCTGTATGTATAAGATCCAAAGTATTACTCGTCCTCGTCGTTGATTGTTTAGGGAAAGGTTTTTTCGTCATTTTTTCTTTTATAGAACACTCGCAAATTTCTCTTATGCCGCAGTCCCTTATCTTTATCCCCGTTACAAGTATGTCCTCTAATTGCTTTATTGCATCTATGTTTCTATGCCCGAAACGCTTAGGCCAGGTGTGTCGACAGTTTTCATTGTGTTCCTTCTCCTTAATTGTACATGCACTTTCGATGGTCATCAGTAGATATAAGTTGTTCGAGGCTGTAGCAAACACTTCTACTACTCCATCTTTTATAATACGACAACTGTCATACTCGAAACCTACTTTATAGCCGTCATTCGTTAATTTTTTCACCGAGAGTAAGTTCGAGCTTAGTCCAGGTATGTACAACACATTGTCAATATGCATGTTTATTATCTGACCGTTGCTTGGATACTTTATGATACCCGATCCTTTGCCTTTTACTTGAGCTGCCTTAACTTCGTCTGCTAGAAGTACAAAACCCTTTTCATCTGGATTGAAGCTGCTGGAAAAATTTCTGTCTGCCGTCATGTGGCTCGTAGCCCCTGAGACAATAATCCATACATCTGTACGTTTTCTGTCTTTATTACTCATTCAGAGGCGAAGTTCCTGGGAAATTTATCAGATGCCTTAATATTCTGTACTCACGAAAGCTTGCTGTTCTTCATCAGATGTATATTTCATCACCTTATTCACTTTATCTTTCTTTGTTTGCCATTTGGCGTATTTACGGCAATCCTTCTTCATGTGCCTGGGTTTCTTACAAAAGAAACATTTCGTCTTACTATTGCTACCATCACTTACATTCATTACCGTTTCATTTTGGTCTGTTGTTCATCCTGAACCTCTGCGCCGTTTATATTCGCCAATGAGCTTCCCTTTGATGAACTCGACGAGCTTCTCTTTGATGAATTCCATAGTGAGATCTGATTCCGGCCTACTTTCTAGACTGTTAATTAGAGGACTGTATGACTCTGGCAGACTACGTAGAATCATTGCGACTGACATCTCCTCATCCAAGGGTTTTCCTAATGCTGTTAGCTGATCGAACATGTTCAACATTTCTGTTACGTGTTCTTCCAAATTTCCGCCTTCAGCTAAGTTCATTCGACATATATCCTTGAGCAGAAATACTTTGTTTGATAACGATGCTCTCTGATGATAATTCTTTAGGGCCTCCATGCTTTCTGATGATAATTCTTTAGGGCCTCCCATGCTTGCTTCGCCGATTTTGCTCCCCGAATGTGAATAAGCTGACTATCCTCGACAAGTAACCCAATTGTCGCAGGAGCCTGATCGTCTTTATCTAGCCAATTTTGATCCATCTTGTCGGGCGCTGGAGTTGGATCTCTAATCACTGTCCAAACTTTATCTTTAATCAATAACAATGTTAGTTTATCTCTCCACGTCACGTAGTTGCTACCGTTAAGTCTTTGAATCTCGAAACGGTGCACTACCCGTCATTGTTAATTTGCTATAGTCCGCAATTATACACTTATACTTTACTTTCATACTTTCTGTTAATTGTTTAATATTTATTTTAGTCACGAACTTATTTCAACACTAGCACATTGGATCTGGACCCATAACCTGTTAGAACTTAATCTCGAAATTAAGATTAATAATCTGTAGAAGACACAATGTTTGTGTTCAAATAATATTATGTGATATTTATCAAACAAAAATTACAGGAAATATAAGTGAGCGTTGTGGAATGTTGACAGTTGGCTAGTTATTCTCAGACTAACTGACTTAGTGACCCATGGCCCTTGAAAAGATTTTGAACCCCCACTCTCTATGCAGTAAAGAGTGTGACCTGAGTAAATGTCTGTGTGGCGTCACGTGCCATGGAACCTTCTAGCAACTTCGCGATACAGAGCGCTACGCCGTCAAGGCGCCACACCGACGTGCCCAATGTTCCATCCATATCCTTACGCTTCTTCCGCCGAATTCTCGGAAGAGCATGCACACGCCAGCCGCCGCGGTACATCTCACGAACGCACGCTAGTGGGGATATCGCTGGGCAACGAAGGGAAGAATACGTTCGATCAATCACCTCATCTGTATGCGATTAATATCGTTGTATTCCAACATCAATAATTTAATTCACAGTGATATATTTCGAAGCAGGGGATGGCACACAATCCTTCATTACTGTTTTTACATTCATACGCAGTTCTTTGCCTTTCGCATGGCAAACGACACACCTTCTTCTTCGTGTCGTTCGTCTCGAACGATGTGACGAACGAGGGATCCGTGAACTAGGTGATGATCGTCCGTTGAATGATCGGTCGTTCGACGATCGACCGCTCGATGATAGGCCACGATATGTTCGTGATTTGCCATGACCTAGGTCTTGATGCAAATATGTGTGGTGTCGCTGTCTGCAGATGCGCCATGTACCGGCGGAGCATTGAGTAAGAGAGTATCCCTTGCCTAAGCAATTAGTACAGAACGACGCCCTTTTGGCTGTTTCAAGGCGATCCTTGGGCGACTTCGCCTTGAACACAGCACAATTCTATATTTCGTGTTGTCCTTGGCAAGTAGTCTGAGCGTGCAAGGGCTCGGCTTGAGGTCAACAGCGCCATTCCTCGAGTATAGATCTCATACTGGGCGTTACAGGTGTTCGTTAAATTATGGTTAAATTATTCAACCAGGCACGTTGAATTATCTCCGCTTCAATCAGATCTGGGCCAGGACATTTGCCCCTCTTCAGTCGCTTCACGGCGCCGCCGAGTTCTTCGAACCGGAACTCTGGGGTGTCTTCTTCGTTTGGAGGGATTATCATATTCCTCCTGATCTCTGCCTGCTCCGTCGTGTCCGTTTCTTCTTGGTCGTCTAGTACGATGGCGGACAGCATCGCGCCCGCAGTCGTACGCCAGTTGGAGGTATCTCCTTGTGGCGTCTGCAAGGTCGATCCTGCCACTTCTCCGCGAAGTTTACCCGCGACCGTTTTGTAAGCAATTCCCCAGAGTTCCTTATTGCCCTCTCTTGTGACAAATTCCTGCCAGCTCTGGATCTTGGCTCTGGTGATCCTCCTCGTATACTCTTTCCTAATTTCCCCGTGCCGCAGCTTCTCTTCTTCCCTCGTTGCAAGGTCCTTAGCCCCCTGGTACCTTCTTCTTGCCCCGTAGGCGTCCTTCTTTGCTCGTGTGAGCTCGGGCGTCCACCATGGTACCGACCTATAATGTCATATCTTCTTGGGAATGGCCGCGTCGCGGGCTCTTCTGAGGACGGCCTGCAATTGTTCGACCATTCGATCCACGTCTTCAGCTTGCTGGAGGGTGATCCCTCGGAGCGTCTCTATCTCCTCTATGACGATTCTTTGGAACACTTCCCAGTCGGCTTTTCGTGTGATGTAAAGTTTTTCCTCAAGCTGCCATTCGGTACTTCTTATCCCGAGAACCACGTGCGTCTCTGGGACTCTATGGTCGCTGGAGGTTCCGTCGTCTTGAACTCTCCATTCTTGTACGAGAGGTATTGCCCCTGGAGTCGTCAGGGTTACATCTATGTTCGACCACCCTCGAGTTGTCTCGAAGGTATAGGCCTGTCCTGGTTGATTAAGGACGCAGAGGCCGAATTGTGCTATAACAGCCTCTAAGGCTTCTCCTCTGTCGTCTATATACCTGCTATTCCATAATGGTGACTTAGCGTTGGAGTCCAGGCCGATAATGATCTTCTTACCTCTTAGACTTCTCAACACCTTCTCCAGTTGTTCTATGGCAACTCCAATGTCTTCAGTCGGCGGAAAATACTGAATTATCGCGTATAGCTCTGTTTGTCCATCACTTACCTGCACGCATATGCAGTGTGTTGTGCAGAGCCCAACAACTTTGAGTATCGTTAGGTGTTCGGATTTCACACCGACAGCTGCCATTGGTGGGTCCTCTTTTGACCCTCGAGAGTGTACTAGTGTACTTCAGTACCTATTACACCATTCCACCTCAAATTGGTGACCCCGACGTGATTGAAAGTTAAAGAGGTGACTGTGATAGTGATACTGAGACTCTAAACGCCGCGAATTGAAACTGCTGTACGATGGCAAATACCGACGGGATTGCGAAAAGTGCACGAGTTTACCAAATAATTAATATGCCTCCGCTGCAGCCGTCGGAGGTCACGGCGTGGTTTACGCTTCTGGAAATACAGTTCGAGGACATGGATCTTACGGACAACAAGCGAAAGTTCGTGACCCTCGCCAGGTGACTCGGCGGTCGGTACATATTGCATATCGAGGACGTGAGGAGAAGGATACCAGAGGCGGAACAATACGATAAGTTAAAAAACACGATCATTCGAGAGTTGGCAGATACAGCCAGCACGAGGTCACGCAAGCTGCTGACCTCCGAAGAGATGGGCGACCGAAAGCCGTCCCAATTCCATCAGCATCTGAGAAGACTAGCCGACCCCTACATGCCGGGTGATTTCCTCCTTACGTTCTGGAGCGAGCGACTCCCGGAATATATAGACACCGCCCTGGCCGCGGTGGATGAAACTGACGTAGAGAAGTCGACGCGGGCGGCCGACCGGATTTACGAAACACATTCGCTGACAAGACAGAGGGTCGCCGCTATCATGACCGAAAGTGCGGGAGGCGAACGACGAGATGCCCCCTAGAATCATCCACACCACCACCACAGGCTCTCCAGAATAGAGGCACAAATCGAGGCACTGCGCTTCGACCGGCGCCGCTATCAACGCCCAAACATGAGGCGGAACAGACCACGCCCGGGAAAAGATTCACAGAACTACGGTCTTTGCTATTATCATGCGACGTATCGAATGTCACAAGTAGTGTGAGCGTGCAAGGGCTCGGCTTTAAGGCCGACCACGCCATTCCTGGAGTATAGAACTCATACTGGCTTCGGCAAATAAGTGTTCGTTAATTATCCACGTCCACTGCCAATGCGTGCTACGCGAAAATTGGTAGCGACGCGCTTCGTCTGGCCGTCGGTAAATAAAGATTGCCGAACGTGGACGCGACAATGCATACCGTGTCAGCGCAACAAAGTCACCAGACACGTATCCTCGCCCGTCGGAACGTTCGGAACGTTAGCGGGCCGGTTTGAGCATATACACGTAAACATCATCACAATGCAATATTCGCAAGGATACCGTTATTGTCTAACGTGTATCGATCGTTTTTCGCGTTGGCCTGAAGCCATACCTATCGCCGATATCGAAGCGTCAACCGTGGCTTCGGCCCTCCTTTCTACCTGGATATCTCGTTTCGGCGTTCCCTTGAAAATTACGACTGATCAAGGACGTCAATTCGAATCGCGCTTATTCGAGGAATTATGCCGGTTGCTCGGCGTCAAACATTTGCGTACAACGGCCTACCATCCAGCGTCTAACGGGATCGTCTCATTAGGTATGAGAACCGCGATAAAGGAATCCGGGTCCCCCGCGGACTCGTCCCCCCGCCGCGTGTGACGTCCCACGCCTTCGCCGCGACCGTTGGCGGCGGAGGCTGTGCTTCCTGCGGACCCGGTAATCCTGCGGTATGTCCGATTTTTTTTTTCATCAAATTTATCCCTGCTCCGGTATCAGTAAGATGAACTCGTTCTCCTGCAATTCCTCTGAATGGTATTGTAAATGGTTGTCCGGCTGTTGTGTTAAACCTTGGTATTCCTGGTCTTCCGTTGTCGTTTCTTTCTGCTGATACTGATCCTCGTTCTCATCTGTTCCGATCTGCTTTGCCCGCGGAGGTGGTAGGTTTCTTTGGCTGGTTAATTGAAAATTTTGACACTGCGTTATCCCAATTCACCATATTTGAAACATTTTACTTGTTGTCGCTGAACAAGTGGTATACGTTCCGTTTTAAAAAATGATGACACATTTTTGTTGATTGGATTATTACGTGTGGCCGGTAGTGGTCGGTTGCTTGTCTGCATTAGTCTGTTACTAAGTCGGTTATACGTTGCTGTTGGTCGAGTAGCTGTCCTTCTCCATTCCTCTTGTTCTTCTCGTAAGTATCTTTCAATGTCAGCGGCTTTCTTTTCTGTTTCGATCAATGAAACTGGTTCGTTTGCTAACAGTATGCGTCCTATGTCGTGTCGAAGTCCTTTCAAATAAATTAGACTTACTTTTCTCATGGTGGTTTCAATCATTGTTTGTCGTGTAAGTGATTGTGGAGTTTCATTAGTTATTCCATAGGTAACTTTATTTAATATGCGACGGAATCGGATATTGAGACTTTGAACAGATTCGTCGCGTCCTTGTTTCAAATCGCGTAATTGTTCACCTTATTCGTCAGATGTTACTTGAACTCCTACGTTGGATCTCAAAGCGACATGTATATCTGCATAATTTTCAATACGTATGTTCCGAATACTTTGCGTGGCTGTACCAACTATTCTATCGATTTTAATGGCTTCCAATAACACATTTTTTTGTGAACAACGCATTCGCATAGCACGTACTTTTATGAAATCTTCCACTCCAACATCATTGTCACCGTTTGAAATTGGAATGTATCTGATGGCTGATAACATAATCGTGTTGTCGCAGTTCATTGTAGTCTTATTATTCGTCATCGTCGTCGCTTTCAGGGTCAAATATCATTTCGGGTGCGCTCGCTATTGGTATACGATCCCTACTTCTCGATTTCGCGGTTTCTTTTGTGGTGTTAGTTACAGATTCAAACTCTTTGGTCACAATGGTTCCCTGACTTCCAATGCCTAGCTTCAATTCGGCAACTGATTTTCCTAGCGTTGGGTTAATGACCCTCGGGCGTCGGGGTAATCGTGTCGCTCGGGTCACTGTCCTCGCCACTACTACCAACGTACAAATCCGCAGAAATGCGACTATCTGGCATTTTCCTCAACCTGTCGTGACTATACTTGTAAGAGCGTTTGCCGTCTAACGTTTTTAGAACATATCTGTCCCCCTCCAAAATCTCTGCTATCCTAAATGGACCCTTAAATTTCGGATCTAGTTTACATTGGTTTCTCTCTTCAAGTTTTCGTAGCACAAAATCACCGAGGTTGAACCTAACCACTTGCGCCTTAGTTTTGTCAAATCTGTCCTTGTCGTACTTGGCACTAGCCTCTCCCTCTATATTATCGAGTAGTGTCGAGTCGTATGACCTAGTTACTTTACCGATCAGTAGTTCCAACGGGCTTGATTTAGTTACGCGGTTGGTGGTGCAATTTAAAGCCAATTGTATTTCCCCGATCGCGTCTTGCCAAGACCGCCTGGTTGTTTCTATTGTCGTGAACATATTTTTTAGCGTTCTCATAATACGCTCTACCTGTCCGTTGGCCCTACTAACACCGGTTGCTATTAGGTGGAGCTGAATGTTCCTATCTTGGCAAAAATCTTGGAATTCTTTACCCGTAAAGCATCTTCCTTGATCCGCTATTATCCGGCAGGGACTGCCGAATAAAAATATGGCGTACTCTAGCGCTTTAATGGTATTCAGGGAATCTATCTTACGGGTATGGTACAAGTATACAAATTTGGTGAAGGCGTCGACTAACACAACGACATACTCCTTCGAGTCACTTTTACCGCTTAGTTTGCCCGTTATATCCACATGAATCGTATGCCAAGGTATGCTGGTCTTAGGTATAGGATGTAATTCCGCTTGTATTTTTCCTGAGCTTGCCTTTGAAACTCGACAAGCATGACAGTTCTCCACGCATTTGCGAACATACTTCGCCATTCCTTCGAACCAGTAATACTCGTAGAGCTTCTCCAGCGTTTTATCCCACCCTAAGTGCATAATGGACTGGTGCACGTGGCTTATAACGGACCACCTAAG
>NT_176955.1:31032-32280 GCF_000188095.3 Bombus impatiens
GTGCACGTGGCTTATAACGGACCACCTAAGGCCTCGCGGGACAATGGGCAAGCAGAGAGTTCTGCCCTTTCTTTGTATTCTACGATAAAGGGTGCCGGACCGGATTTCGTACGTGTTCGCGAGGTCTTCCGCGAGCTCTTCGTTCTGTAATTTATTGGCGATCTCAGAAATCTGTGGGTCGCGACGTTGTTCCGCTAGTAGCCAATCGCCGGAGATTTCGGCCAGGTTAATTTCCTTCTCGACTATGTTGCTGGTCGCACGGTAATCTAAGTTTACGGGGTTCCGCGAGAAGAAGTCTACGTGGGCCATTCGTTTACCTTCCCGATACATAATGTCAAAGGTAAAATTTTGCAGGTAAGCCCACCACCTGCAGACCTTGTCATTTAAATGTATCTTATTACTGGTTGCTTTCAAAGAATTGCAATCGGTGACTACAAGAAATTCTCGTCCGTGTAGATAGTGACGGAAATGCTTGACGGCGTTTACAACAGCTAAAGTCTCTAATTCGTACGAATGGTACCTAGATTCCGCGGGGCTTGTTCTCTTGCTGTAATACTCCACCACTCTATTTTTACCTTCGACCCTGTGCATTAAGATAGCCCCGAATCCCTCCGAACTGGCATCCGTATGTAATTCGATGGGGTAATTGGGGTCAAATATCATTAGCAACGGCGCGTCAGTCAGGACGGACATTACCTTATGTCTTATTTGTTCGTGTCTATCTGTCCAAGTTATATTCTTGCTACTAGACGTAAGTACATACAGGGGTTTCATTACTCGTGAAAATCTAGAGATGAATTTTCGGAAGTATGAGGCCAAACCTATGAACTGCCTAAGCTGTGTGACGGACGACGGTGCAGGTAAAGAACTCAGGGCTTGTATTTTACCCGGGTTTGGGCGGACTTCTCCATTATGAATTACAAATCCCAAATAGAGTGTCGATGTCTTTAGAAAGGAACATTTCGAAAAGTTAAAGGAGAATCCGGCTTTTACGAGAGTATCTAACACGGTGTGCAATCTCTCTAGCGCTTGATCTATCGAGTCGGCCAGTCGAGTCGATAATTAAGACGTCGTCCAGGTAAACAACAACGTACGAATAAGCAAGGTCGTCTAAGGCCTTGAGAATGGCTCTCTGAAAAACGGACGGTGCGTTCTTCAATCCAAACGGCATCGTTACGTATTCGTATTGACCGTCGGGGGTGACGAACGCGGTATACTCTGTCGAGTTCGGGTGAATGGGGATTTGGT
>NT_176955.1:34923-36046 GCF_000188095.3 Bombus impatiens
TGAAACCCACTGGCCATGTCCAGGCTAATGAAGTATTTCGCGTTTTGTAATCTCGCGATCTGATCTGCAATGAGGGGTAAGGGATATCGATCCGCGACAGTGTTTTTATTTAGTGCTCGAAAATCTACGCATAATCTATCCGTGCCGTCCTTCTTTTTCACGAGTATCATGGGGCTCGCGAACGGCGAATTGCTAGGTCTTACGATCTTTGCTCTAATCAATTCGCCTATCCTCTCACGTACTATCCTGCGCTCTTCCTCGCTAAGCCTGTAAGGGCTTCTTTGCACGGTGACGTTAGGGTCAATTAGCCGTATTTCTAGCTGGCCCGTACTTACGCGAGTACGCAGGAAACCCGTAATGAATGATTCTTTGAAACCTTCGAGAACGGAAATCAATCGATCTTTATCGTTACCAATCACGTCGGTGTCGACCTCACTAATATCGACCGCAACCTCCGCGACTTTACTACAAACGTTAACCACCTTGCTCTTGCAAATATCAACGCTGTTTCGTGTAATGTTTACGTCAAAACCTTGGCTTAAAATTTCACGACCAATCATGATATCGTATTTTAGGTTGCTGTCCACAAGGACGTGATCTCCAATGTAAGACCGTTAATACCTACGGTGGACAGAATCTGAGACGTACTTTTAATACAAGTGTTTCCTATTCCTCGCAGTGTTACTACGTGCGTTGTTCTTTTGTCGGACAATTTCGAGGCTGCAGACTCTTTAATTAGCGAACACTCGGCTCCGGAGTCAAAATAGAATGGGAACGACTCACCCCGCTGACTTAATCTATCGGTGGGGGCTTCCACCATGCAGGCGTCGACACGATGCTCTCCCTCGGGACGGCGTTTCCCTTCTCGCAGCAGCGGGCAATGCGGCGCGATGTGTCCCTGCTTATGGCATTTGAAGCACAATGTTTTTGGCGATGCGGCCGGTCGGCTTTCCTCCAGGCGTCGGGAGTCCTTCTTCGATTCCAACCTCATCCTTTTGCGGCATTCAGATATCGTATGTCCGTAAGTACCGCAGTGGCGGCACTTGTCCCGGGGGCGGGTGACCTGCTTCGTTTATTTCCGGGGCCCGATGATGACCTCCGTGGCGGAGACGTCCGCCTCTCC
>NT_176956.1:0-1869 GCF_000188095.3 Bombus impatiens
CCGGCCCGCTTCAATCCACCCCCGAGGCTAGAGGTGAGGGTAAGGGTGACGGCAGAGTAGGGTAGACCGACAGCCTCGAAGACGACCGGGCCTTCGACGCAGGGTCAGTCGGGTCGCGGACCTGCACCTTTGCGTTTTCGCGTCTCTGTCTCCTCGTGTTTCCGCCCTTGCCGTTCTTCCGCTTTTTGCCCTCTGCTCCTCCCTGCCTGCCCTTTCGCCTTCTTCCTTTCGCGCATCGTTGCTTTCGGCCTAACACACCTCGGTCATGACTCCTTCTTTCAACCCTTTTCGAACAAAAGTTCGTACGCCGGTTCCGTCCGATACCTTACGTACTCGCCTATCTACGATATTCCCGGATCGATTTAGCGATGCACCTTCGGTCGGGCCCATCGAACGAATAAAACTCGCCTCCGTCGTAGATAAACGACGTGGCATTTTTGCAGGCGCTGATTTCGAAGGAGGTTCGTCCTCGTCGTTCTTCGGGCCCGGCGAATTTACTTCGTTGCATCTAAATTCTACGACGTCCTCGAATTTACCGCTTCTTTCGGCCTCCGAATCGAGAAGAAACCGAAGAGATAGGGAAAAATCGCGCGGATAGATCGCCGACTGTCCTTCTTCTGCGAGGAACGCGAGCGTTTTCTGGTACCTGTCGCGCAAACCGTTCGATTACGCGCGTACATTTCCACGACAATCGCCGAGGAAAGAAATTCGAATCGGAACGGAGCGCGCTGATACGAACGACCAGGTGTGCGTACGAGTTAGCCTAATGGTCGCGATTCGCGAGTCGGCGAGTCTGTATCGCGTGTATCGCGAGAAGGATTCGAGGGTGGTAAATCTGTGGTCGCACGGAGTCGGATTGCGGGAGGGGGGAAGAGACGCAGGAGCGAACAGCTAGTAACGGGGAACGAGAGTCGCGCGAACAGAGAACAGAGAACAGAGAACAGAGAACAGAGAACAGAGAACAGAGAACAGAGAACAGAGAACAGAGAACAGAGAACAGAGAACAGAGAACAGAGAACAGAGAACAGAGAACAGAGAACAGAGAACAGAGAACAGAGAACAGAGAACAGAGAACAGAGAACAGAGAACAGAGAACAGAGAACAGAGAACAGAGAACAGAGAACAGAGAACAGAGAACAGAGAACAGAGAACAGAGAACAGAGAACAGAGAACAGAGAACAGAGAACAGAGAACAGAGAACAGAGAACAGAGAACAGAGAACAGAGAACAGAGAACAGAGAACAGAGAACAGAGAACAGAGAACAGAGAACAGAGAACAGAGAACAGAGAACAGAGAACAGAGAACAGAGAACAGAGAACAGAGAACAGAGAACAGAGAACAGAGAACAGAGAACAGAGAACAGAGAACAGAGAACAGAGAACAGAGAACAGAGAACAGAGAACAGAGAACAGAGAACAGAGAACGGGGAACGAGAACGTGAACGGGAACGGGGGACGGGGTTGGATGGCTGGGTACTGGGAATAGGGGGCAGTGGAGGAGCGCGAGGGGGCGGGGGTTGGCGCCGCGTACAAGTGCATATCGGTGAAGGGGTGGCCGAACAATGCGCTCGTTCAATGCGCTCTAGATATGATTACCGGAAACCATCCCATAATTACTTTTTGTACGTCGAAAACGTACCGAGCCCCCTCGTTTCGTTTCTTCCCCCCCTTTTCCCTTCGCCCCTGCTTCTCTCCACCGTTAAAACCACCAGTCTCCTCTCTCCGTTGTTCCTTCTGTTGCCCCCTGTCGGCTCGTCTCCCCTCCTCGCGTCGCTGTCCTTAAAACAGTCGGAACGCGCGCGCGGCCTTCTCCGCGTTTCAACCTGACACGCGCGATGCTTTTAAAGTGCCAGCCAACGTTAACGCCGC
>NT_176956.1:3795-4140 GCF_000188095.3 Bombus impatiens
GCTCGAGCCGGCTGCATTATGAGTGTGTTCATATTTCCTGCGTTGCCTCCTTCCTTCCCTTATCTGTCTTCCCTACCCTCCCCGAGCCCTTTTGTTCGCACTCTTTCGACTGTTAATGCCGCGAAATTAACTCCGGCAGGAGCGAGTTTAAGAACCGCTACAAGGTATATACGCGCTCCCGTTTCCGTCCAAAGAGCGCCCGAAGGCGATCTTCATTGTCCCGTCGGCGTATTATTTTAACATTATCTGTTAGTCGACTGCCGCTTAATTAATTTATTTATGAGCCGACGCGAACGAACCAGCCAGCCAAGGAACTCGGCACAACGAGCGGCAGAGCAATTCGTC
>NT_176956.1:4722-4994 GCF_000188095.3 Bombus impatiens
GTCGTCGTCGTCGTCGTCGTCGTTGTCGTGGTTGTCGTCGTTGTCCTCGTTGTCGAAGAAGGAGGGGGGAAACACCTCGCAAAGGGTGACACAGACCGAGAGGGTACGTTTTCTCATAGCGCGATCGCGATTACGCGTAATACGCGAAGCAACGTAAAAGACGGGTTCAAGTCGGACGAAAGGAACGCATGAAACGAGAAAGACGAGCAGGGAGCGTGTACCGACGTACTTTTGGAAACGCGTCGTCTCGCTCGCACCGGCCGCACCGTGAG
>NT_176956.1:5024-7477 GCF_000188095.3 Bombus impatiens
GGAAGCCGAGGTAGAGCCAGGATGGCGAGAGTCTTTGGAAAAGCGCGGAGATTATCGTGGAAAATCGGCCGATCGTTTCTATCGGAGATCGAGCGATATATCAAGCGATTCCCCCGAAGGGAGAAACCCCTCCGGAAAGGGAGTGAAGCATTTGCATAGGGGAAAGAGCGAAGCATCGCTTTGCAACTCGACCGGACACGCTGGTCAGTTGGCTGGTTCGGGATCACCTGTCCCACGATTATCCGGGGTCAAGATTGAGAGAGGGACTACCCCGGGAACGGCCCCCTGGCACCGATGTCTTCCGGACGTTCGAGTTTACGATAAATTAATGGTTTTTCGAGGGTCGACCTTCTTCGTAGCCGGTCTCACGCGAAAATTCAAATCGCCAACTGTCCTTTAATTATTTATGGTCGATCTCTCTTTTGTCGATCGCTCTCTGTTCGCACACGTTGTTCGTCGATCGTCGAGTAAACTCGTTGCCGAGCCTGTAACCGATAACGAAGGAGTTGACGGGGGAGAAAGAGAACTCGCGCGACACGGTGAAAATCGAAAGCGAACGCGAACCGACGACCCTTCGAACGGACGGCGTGCAACGTCGAGTCGAGAGGACGACGAAATTCGTGGACCGTTGGATCGTTTGCGATGTACCGTCGCAGAGAATGTCCGAAATCGGCCGGCGACGATCATCCATTAAACACGCTGCAGCCTATTCTATTTTACCCGTAACCGTCGAACCTAGTCCGAGACGAACAATGTCCGTAGGATCGTTAACGATTCAAAGTCGGGCTGCGAGTTTCGTAATCCCGTCGGAAGAAGGAGGAAGCGATACGCTGAACGCAACGCAGGTGGGACGCTAATGGTCTCGTGTCAAACATCGACTGACCGTTTAAAGGCTCGCCAAACTTTTCTGTCGTTTCATTAATCTCCCGTGAAATTTTCTCGTGTGTAAACAGCTTTATTGACAGCTTGCTCGATTTTCGGATCGTGCGAGCTCACCGAGTCGCAAAATTTCACGGAAAACCCGCTTTCGCGTATCGATCGACGACCGTGTCAGTCGCAGATGCCGTCTGCTCGCCTACTCTCCCTTATTCCTTCCGATCTCCTCTTTACGCGGGTTTCATCGTCGAACCTTCTTTCTTTCCCGATCCGAGACCTTTCTCGACGCGTATTTTTGCGAAAGAAAGGGCGCTCGAGGCGAGAGAAGCGGCGCTCTTCGCCTTCGCGAGTAGACCTGACAAATTGGGAAATGCCGATTTCGCTAGTCGATCGTACGTTTGACCGAGTCGCTTGTTTTTTCCAACAGACCGATAGCGACGGTCGAAACTCGATTCTTTTGAAAGAAGCCGACTAGCGGGGAGAACGCGTTCCATCCCGCAATGGCATCGAACTATACAAAAGGAAACGAGCACCGTTTTCCCCTCGATCGCGCGCGCACACGCGCGTCAACCGCGTTAGCCGCCTGACATATGGCCGATACCGATTGTTGGCGTTTTTACTCTCTCCACCGACGACATCGTTGTCGTGAATTCGTCTCTATGACGACCGTATTAACGCCCCGTGATTCGTATCCATTTTCGATCCGTGCTTTCTAGCCAGCGCAACGCGATGGGAATTGCAACGAAGCGGACCGCGGCTGCGAACGGAATAAGAATTCGAGATACGTAATTCGACGTCGCGGAGGATTCGTCGAACGGTGAGGCTACGAGGATATATAGGAAACGGTGGCCGGTGGAACGAGGTCGTCGTCGAGCAACAGCGAAGCAACGTCGGGTACGGCGAAATAGAAGACGCTTGGAAGGCGCGCGTTATAAAGCGCCGCTACGACGAATTAATTGCGCGGAAAGGAAATACCCGACACTAATGACATACGATGCGCTGGAGAATGAAAACGTATCCCGGAGGAAGGGTGATCGAAAGCACCTACGCGCAGCAACGGCAAAGAAAGGTACTACGAGGGTGGCGGGAGTCCCCTGGGGGACCTATTGTCCGGAATACCCTGATTAAAAACCCATTCCCTGGTTACGCGCTTTAGAAACTCGCTCGAACCTAAAATTTGAGTGTACCGCGCGATATCGTGTGTATACCGCGGTGCGATTCGTTTACGGACGATCGACCATCTATATATGTATATATAGATATATATAGATATATATAGATATATATGTTCTTCTTTTCCCCGTCTTACACGCTTTTTCGACTTCGCTGCGGAATATTTCTATTTCTGCTTATACGCGAGACGAGAGATAGAGGGGACGACGCGGGGAAGACGACGCGAAAGAATGGAAAAGCGAAAGTTGAATTCGGTCGGACGACCGAGAAAGAGTTCGGTGGACGGTTGAAAGGCGCGGCGTTAAAAGCCACTCGACGTGGTAATTAGCAACGGCAGCGATAACAGGGCCGCGCGTTACCCTTTGTCCGTGTTCGCTCCCCAAACGGGAGTCACGGCTCGAACC
>NT_176956.1:7561-8362 GCF_000188095.3 Bombus impatiens
ACCCGAAGACGGACTACAAGCCGTACCTGTACTCGAACACCGCTGTTTTTCTGGTCCATGAATCTTCTAACCGAGCACGGTTCGTTCGTCGAGGCGAGTCCCTCGCGTAGAAAACGGTAAGCGGATACGGTTGTTTGTCATCTACCTGTTCACCTGTGCGTTTTCTCGAGCACGCGAGTCGACGTCGACACCGAAAGGGGACGCGACACCGGTGTCTAAAAAGAAGGCGACTATTACCGCGACCCGACGCACCACCGCGTGTCGCGAATAACGATCGAACGAGTGTAGCCGGAAAATTCGATTGGAAAGGTGGAACGTCGAACGGTCGACGACGGTGTTTAGCGCTCGTGTTCGTCCGTTATTCGGCTGATACGTTTGGCCGCGTTGCGTTGATCAGAGAGTCGTTCGGGGGAGGTTCGCGGAGGCGGGCGAACCCATCGAATCGAGAGTCTGCGGATAGAATGTACACCGGTGCATCGAGTCAGACTCGATAATCATCGGAGAGACTGACGGTCAGCAGTTCGGGGGCCTATTCACGCGGCGTTACGCGGCCTTTCACGGATATCAGGTTGCCCATTAGCGACTAGAGAGGCTGTCCAGTAATTACGGCTTAATTAATCCTCCGAGGCTCGTCTCCGACTCGACTGATTAACGTGCGCCACGCTCAAAGGAAGAGCCGGCAATACGATGACCTTCCACGCCGAAAATCCGCTACCGTGACCCGTGCTCGCTTCTACGTTTCTACGTTTCTACGCTTCTGCGATCCGTTCGTTCTCGTCGCCGCTCCTGCACCCGCCTCGT
>NT_176956.1:8381-8631 GCF_000188095.3 Bombus impatiens
CCGCCTCGTCTCGTTCTCGTCCACCTTCATCTACCGATCAATTTCTCCGCTCTTCGCTCTTCCTTGCTCCGTGCCGCCGATCACGGCAACCAAGAAGATACTCGTTCGCGAGCCTTTGACGCGACGCGACCATCTTTTACGCCGCTACCGGTTAATTCTCGTGTTTCGAAGCACGGATCGGACAGACTCGGAATTTACGGTGGCGCGCGTTCAACCCGGCAATGCCGAAGGGAAGAAAAGCGGATCGGTC
>NT_176956.1:8700-10855 GCF_000188095.3 Bombus impatiens
GGTTCGACCGACCGCGAGAATACCGGCACGGCGACGATACGGAGAGCCGAGAACGACCGAGAAAAGATCCTGAAAGGTAATTACTCTGTGCTAGATGCAAACAATAGGTATCGTACCCTTTGCTTCGTGTGAGAAACAAAAACCGCCCCGTTAGCTGGTACGTGGCGTGGCGTCGCGTCGGGCCTCGCCGGGCCAGCCTGTTTCGTATACCTGTTCACGGTAACGGATGGAAAGCGAGGGTCACTGGAAACAGCGAGATCGTACCTTCAACGTCTTACCCAATGAATTACATAAGCATTAATCAACGGCGTTCCCCGAGGGTTCGTCGAAATCGGCCATAACCGTGACAGCTAGCTCGGCAGGAAAAGCTGTCTCGTCGAAAATCACCGTACCGTAGCTTCGTTACGATCGTTCGACGAACCAGGCATTCGGAATTTAGCCGGCAATCGCGACTTCTGTCTCGGGAAACGCGCGCAACGAGCGTCGTTAAATATTCACGGACCATCGGCGGCTTCCCATCCGACCAAGATTTTGTCCCGGCGATGAATGGGGACGGTGAAAACGGTTGCATACTAACCACCCACACGTTAATCGTCAATCCTGTTAGCGACACCGACAGGACGCCCTACCGCGGTAAAGGATCATCCCTTAATCTGTTCATTCGCATCCCTGCGGTTCTCTCGCGGTGCAACCGCGCGGAGAGAGGCGACGCGCTACGAACCAACGATTTCGAAACTCGCACCCCGTGCCAAAACTCCCCCACCTGCTGTCCTCACCTCGTCCCTTCCTCTTCTTCCGCGTCTCCTTCTTCGCTTCCTTCCGTGTCTCCTGCCTACGCTCTGTCTCCGGCCTTCCTACGTTTCCAATCTCCTTACCAACCTCCTTCCATCCTATTATATTTTCGTACCACGTGACGTTCTTCCTTGCGCGAAAGCGCGTAACTCGACGTGTCCCGTCGCATCGTGTCGTATCGTATCGTATCCTGTCGTATCATGTCGATCGTCCAACGTCGCGGTGGCGTTCGTTTCTCCCATCGTCCTGGTTCGTCGTTGGCGTTTGTCCCGTCACGTTCGACGCTGGAGCAAGGATCGACCTTCGACCCAGCGTGATGCCACCGATCCGGCGAAAATGAAAGGCGGCGGGCGATGCCTTAATAGACGCGTTTTACAACACGGGCCGACTCCGAAAGCCGCACGAGCCGGCACGTCGCGTCGGCCACGCGAGATGGGACGAGGAACACGTAGTTGAAAAGAAACGGACAGGTAACGACGGAAAGGCAGGTAGATCTCCGTTCTTACCGCCTGTTACCGTCTCTCGATTCTTCTCTGCTACTTTCCGTTCTCGCGCCACGACTAACGCCCTGCGCACAATGGATAAATGAGATTTTTTGCGAGCGATTGAGATCCGAGTGCGGTGGGTAGGGTGGCGAGGTAGACGGAGAAGCAAGCTCCGGAGTGCCGAGGGAGTAGGGGAGGAAACGAACGGGCATCGTTGTCTCCCCCGGGAAGGACAGAGAGTGTACCGATGATAGGGTGCATCCCCCGAGAGACCAAGGGCTCGAAGAAAGGGTTGACAGAGGAGGCTTTTAATACTTGCGGTATCGTTCTTCTATTGTCGATAAAACGCATCGACGGGATTACCATAAATACGACGCGATCGTGCAGCGAAATTGTCTCGAGCATCGCCGCGGCGTCGTTCGAGACGCCGAAAAACGCGTCCGTTTTTCTCTTCCTCGTCGACGACGAGCGTTCGTCTTCGCGATCGCGTTCCCGCGTTAACTTCGTCGACTTTGGCCACCTCTAACGTCTCCCACGACGCGACGAGCAACGGCGAGGGACGAGTCTCGCGCGCCACGAAATACACTTTGAAATTTTACCGTTATAAATGCGAGAGTCGCTCGGTCGGTGGTTTCGCGTTAGCAAATTGGCGAGCAGCTGACACCGTCCCACGAAACGAGCGCGAGCGGACAAGAAGCGACGAAACCGGTGCAAGGTTTCGACTCCGGAACGCGCGAGACTAGCGGACACGCCTAATTAGGGGTAGCCAAGCTCTTGCGTCACAGCGGGGTAATTAATTGAACGTGGATTAATACCGGTGGATTAATCTACACGCTCCCGCTCCCCTTTGCCATTTTCCCGTTGAAGCGAAGCGCGGC
>NT_176956.1:10878-11569 GCF_000188095.3 Bombus impatiens
CGCTCGTTCGTCCCAGAAACGTCCTCGATCTCGCGACGATCCGCGCGACCAACGCGTCTGTTCATCGCTGGAGTCGCGATCTCCGAAGATCCCTCTCGAACGTACTCGCTCGTCGTAGATGGAAATTCTTTCTTTGCGAGTCTCCGAAGAGAGTGTGCAGCGTGCGCGCTCGTCTGGAGGCAAGTGCCGTTGCCGTAACAAGGGCCACGAACGCGATCCTTAACACCGCTACGTCGCGTCGGTGCTATCGATGATGCCTAGCAACGCGGAAGCCATTAACCATATGGCATATACACCGTGCCACGCTACATCGCGACCTGCACTCCTGTCTGTCCGTTCTCCTCCGTCCATCCGACATCGCTGCAGCGGGCTCGCGCGATCCTGCCAGCAACGCTATGCCACGCCGCTCCTCCGTCCGACCGATCGGCTATCGGCTATCCTCCTTTCGATTCCATCCGATGCGACACGACGCGATGCACGCTGTGCTCGCCGTGGTATTAGAGGAAGCAGAATCGCGGCATCTATCGCGTAATTTTGGCGCAACGAAGCGACAGCTATCGCGAAACATCGCGTTTCGATATCGTTCGAAAAAATGCCGCGAATCTTTGTACTCGCAACGTATCCTTCGACGATATCGCGTGGTGTTTTACTCGATAATTCGAAGAACCGGCAGGCCATCGGATACATCGTC
>NT_176956.1:11683-12644 GCF_000188095.3 Bombus impatiens
GACGATGGTAGACGCGGAAACCGGCGAAACTACAAAGAATAAAAGGGCGACTAAGAACGTACCTAGCCGGAAAGATACGAAGCCGTAGCGATCGTTTCCTCCGGCGTATAAATATGCAACGCGTCGCCCATGGGTCAGCTCGGATTCCTCGACGATGCGATGAGAGCGTTCGCGATCGGTCGGGCGCGCACATCCATATCGGCTCGACGTATGCGTACACGCGTGCATACGTTAATCCTCCACAATAGGATCCTCCACAATGGCCTTTGTCCGCCGTGCTCACGGAAAGAAATGAAAAACGAGGCCCTCCTTCTCTCCCCTCCCTCCCCCGTTCCTCTCTTTTCCCCTCTTTTCCCCTCTTTTCCCCTCTTTCCTCCTCGATTCTCCGACGCTTACCATTTTTCTCGCTTTATCCACTCCGCTTCTCCCTTTTCTTCCGACTTCTCCGCTTACGTTAGTTTCTTCCAGCATCCCTCTCGGCTCCGCGTGCAACCGCGTCGCGTATCGCGCGACTACGATCGCTCGTCGAGAGTCCGATACCGGTAAACGCGTCGCTGGACGAGCAGCGCGCGTAATTTCGTCCAGTCTCTGTACGCTACGATCGGACGACGCGTTGAGAAGATGACGGGGAGATCGAAGATTTCGAAGGTTAGAATCGACGACAGAACCGAGTTCGTCGACCCACCGTTTTTCGTCGCGTAGAGGAGCGCGGTTCCGAGTAACAAAGTCGTTACGGATCGTTGAGGCATCGAGTGGAAAATTGAACGGGACCGTGGTAGGACTCGACTCCGGCCTCGAGCGCGACAAAAACCAGCGTGGATCTCGTTTAGGTTCTGCAGCGTCACGCAACGAGACGCGCAGAGAAAAAAAAAAAACGAATTTCCTCGTAGTCGCGAAGCGAAGGATGTCCGAGGGTCCTCCGGGCGATTTCACTGCCACGCGACTCGTCCGATCGCGAGCC
>NT_176956.1:12744-13079 GCF_000188095.3 Bombus impatiens
GCGAAGAATCGGTCGACGTCGTTCGCGAGGCAACGGTCGTACAGCTCGACGATCGTATTAGCCGTTAACGGTGCCTAATTCGGTGCAAAGCCGCTAATCCGGCAGAATTAATCCAGCTCGGTCGGTTGCTTTCCATCAATGTGTCGTCGTTCACGAAGCGCCGGGAGTACGGTGGGACAGGGCCAGCTTCGGCCCTTGATTCTCCACGGCCCCTGATTCTCGACCAACCCCTCTAACCTCCCTCCACCTCGACACCGATCCTGTTTCGCTTCGTCCCGACTCCTGACTCGGTCTTCGTCTCCGTCCCCGACCCCGTCATCCCCTTCGCCGCCGCC
>NT_176956.1:13630-14832 GCF_000188095.3 Bombus impatiens
GAGCCACTCGAAACGTAGCGTATTCTGCGCGGGATGCCGCGGGATCTGACATAATGCCTGCCTCTCCCACCCCCGTATCCCACTCTGCCAGCAACCTCAACCCCGGATAAATTCTCTCTCCCCCTTGGTCTCCCGCTCCCTCGGCCGGCCCGTGCTGCTCGAGAGTACGCGGTGGTTGCTACGGCGATGAGAGGGCCGACACCACGAAAACCATTCGGTTCCATTCTCCGGTGATCGGCTCTCGTTCGAGATCTCCCAGCGTGCACGGAAGTGCATTATTAAAAGCCGAACGAGTACTTTGTAACGAGTTACCCCCTACCACGAATCGGCTTCCCGCCGTTTCGCGTTGCCTCGTGTCTCGCCCGTCTCCGATCGTCCCCCAACCACCTATCGTCGCCGCTACGAACGCGAGTCGAAATCGCGACGCGAAATCTTCCGAATCCGAGAATTTCTCCTTTGAGCAGCGATCGGGTGTACTAGTCTCGCGTTCGTCGTCGACGACGATCGAGTTCGACGGTCGACCGATCGAAACGCTTTCCACGGATTACGAAGAACGAGACTTCGAAAGCATTAACGATTTACACGCACAATTTACACGGTTTACACACTTGCACATATTTAATATATCGAATATAGATCTATTTGAAAATTAAATTTGTACTTTTAAATTACGTTAAAATTGTATTTTTACGCGCGACTGACTTTCGTCGTTGCGATGACGCTCGGGATCGTATATTCTATTTTACCTCTTTCATTTAGCCAAATTTCCGCACACACGCGGATACCGACACCCCTCGATGCAAACATCGGTTTTTCTTCAAAAGCGTTTTCTCCGATCTGTATCGACGATTCGCTCATCGTTGGACTTGCCTAATTACTTTTTGCCTGGCCGCTGCCCTCCTCCCTTTCTTCCGTTTCTTCCGTTTTCAGCGGCAACTGCCGAGAAAGGAAGCTACGGACGACTTTCGTCGTTCCGATCGAATCGTTGCACGAGCACAGACGGTCTGGTCTGCTGACAAAAATCGGTCGATCGATTACGAACGCCTCGTTGTTCGTTATCGACGTGTAGGGGGGAGGGGTAAGGTTAATTCGTACAAAATAAGGCATGTTTTGTGAATTATTTGTGACGACACAGTTAAAATCTCTTTATCAAAACCAATAGTACGTTAAAGTATGACATGTTAAAGTATGACATTCGAAGA
>NT_176956.1:14839-26744 GCF_000188095.3 Bombus impatiens
TTAAAGTATGACATTCGAAGAATATTGTATAAAATTTTCACGGAGAAATATTAAAAAATACGGCGATGGCAGCAATTATTCGGACGTGTCTCGGAAAAAAGTAGAATTGCTCGTAACTTGGTGCTGGATCATCTGAAATCAAAAAATCAAAGTTCGTTCGTTAGGTAACAGTTTTCCCCAAGTAACGCTGGGAGAGTTTTTCGAAATTTCAATTTTTCACTTTTTTGGGACACTTTGAAGGGAAAATTAGCCGCAAATTTTTCAACAAATTTTCTCAAAATCGGCTGATTTTTCCTTCAAAGTGTTCCAAAAAAGTGAAAAATTGAAATTTCGAAAAACTCTCCCAGCGTTACTTGGGGAAAACTGTTACCTAACGAACGAACTTTGATTTTTTGATTTCAGATGATCCAGCACCAAGTTACGAGCAATTCTACTTTTTTCCGAGACACGTCCGAATAATTGCTGCCATCGCCGTATTTTTTAATATTTCTCCGTGAAAATTTTATACAATATTCTTCGAATGTCATACTTTAACGTACTATTGGTTTTGATAAAGAGATGTTAACTGTGTCGTCACTAATAATTCACAAAAACATGCCTTACTTTTGTACGAATTAACCTTAGCCCCCCCTTAAATTAATTCGATCGCTACTCCGTCCATCGCTGTCGATGGATCATGCTTCCGTTGCCGTCCATTTATCCAAATACGTATATCTGTCGCAACGGTTTAGATAAGAACGGAGAAGGTTCCGAGGCAAAGAGGGTTACGCGTCGAGTTACGAGTTCGAGCGGATGACAAAAAATTAAGTCGACGCGCGCCACGGTTTAATCGTTCGGTTTCTTTACGACGGTGCAACGTGGAAACCTCGGTCGCGAGAGAATCTCTGTTCGAAAAGAAACGAATACGCGCATTAACGAAATAGCGAGACGCTGGGGTGAGAGGGAAAATAATTCGATTTTTCGATTCGGCTGAATACCGCGATGATTGCCATTGCCAACGAAATGGAATTTAATCGAGCGACGAGCCACGAAAGATTTCTAGCGATTCGTCGAATTGATATTCCCGGTGCTCGTTCCGGAGACATGGCACGATAATGGCGTATTGTTTTACTAATTCTATTCGGAGGAGAGCAGACGTCTTAAACTGGCCGCCGAAAATCTACGATTTACTCGACGTCATATCCGTCGAACGATAGCACGATGCAACGACGAAACGACCAGATTCAAGGACATTTTCTTGTGCGAAATAAATGGCGGGGAAGGTTTGGAACGAGGAACCCCTAGAAACGTTCGCGATATATTTCGAAGAGAAAATTACGCGGACAACGATCGGAGCAGGACGTTCGATTGCAAATATTATACGAGTTTCGCTTCGTTTCGTCTCGCATCGATGAACGTCCGTATAAAGTGTATTCGATGGAATAGGGTCGAGCGCGGTCACCGAGCTTGGAATTAAAATCGGTGACTACCCCCGGTTGGTTCCGGTGGCGCGGTGCCGGTGCCGATGCCAGTGGATAACCGCAGGTTGCCTCTGTTCGTAGCTGACCGCGATTTCTTCTCCCCCTCTGTCTTTCGTTCTTCGATTCCACGAGACCCTCTTTCGTCGAATTTAAATTTTCCCGAATTTCGTTTAAAACGTTTATGATGCGTGTCCGAGGGTCGGTCGGTCGATCCCACGAGAGAGCAAGAGCGTCTCAGCCCCAAGTTTGCGCAGCCGGACAACGAGTTCCAGCGCAAGACCGACGAGCCGGTGACCAGGCCGACTAGACACTCGATCGACCTTCCCATATCCGACCGCGTACCTAATAAATTTATTTCCGATGCAAATAAAATTCCTTCCCTGGTACGAACGAACGTCGCGTGACAGAGAACGCCTCCTTCCAACCGTTCTCTCCTTTCTTTGCCTCCTTCGTACTCGAATGGAACGTGGAGCCCGCGCTCAACCAAATTCCTCGTTTACCCGAGAGATATCGTTATCGCTAAAAAGAAGCCGTATCTAAGGCTTAAAGAACCTACGAGAGAAAGTCGGCGCGAACGAAAGCGCTGTGTCGCGGATGATCGTATCCGCCTTTGTCGTCGATATCGCACGATTGGGAATTCCCACTGCGTAATCGAAATCGATTAACGCTCGTTACATAAGCCTCGACGCAAAGGGAAGTGGCGCGGAAAGCCATCAATATCAAATACGCAGAAGCGCGTGTACCGACGTTTACGATGTAAATATTGGTAAGTAGGTTATGCTACGAGTACGATACTCGGCGTGGCTATTTACGGCAACGACGATACTTACGAATGTATCGTGAATCGTGTAACAGGTGAAAACAAATGGCAGATACGCGGCGAAAAGGAGAAGATTTCCCACGATGGAGACGCGATCGATCGACCGATCGAAGAAAAAGCGGTGCGTGGTTAATCGATCGAACGACAGCACCTTTTGTGCCGTAGAAATCGTAGCACGGGCCGTGCGACCACAAAGCTCGCAGATAGCTGGATCGCGTCCAGCAGGGATCCGCAGGTAATAGTATATATAATGGGCAGTTAGCACCCTACTGTGGTCTGTAGTGGGTGTGTTGTGACACCGAGACCGGAACAAACAAACATCGTGTCCATTTTAGAAGGGTCCAGGACAAACTGGCGTTGACCAGCGGCCAGACAACCGCAAGTTTGCGGGTCTCGCGAACCTCTTCGAAACATCCCCCGCCTATTCCAGTTGCGTTTCGTTCTCGAAAACTCGGAGCCGTCGTCGTGCCGATGTTGCTGGCCGAATGCTGTACGTGTAGAGAGCGAGCGAAAGAGAGAGAGAGAGAGACGGGGCGAGGGGGAGGGAGAGGGAGAGAGAGTAAAACGAATCCGAGGGCGCTACCCTCGAGAACTCGACCACGACGCTAAATAGGAGAACGATACACTGCCACGATCGACTCGATTCCATTTTTCTCCTCCTTTACCGCACTCCGCTCGACTTTCTTCCGCGACATTACCTCTGACTCGTCCGTTATGTTACCTCTTAACGGATCCAGAGTAAACGTAAATTCAAAGTCGTCCGTCTTTCCAATCGGGTATCGCGATTTTCGAGCTTTGCCGTTACTTCTATGCCGTTTAAATCGTCCTGCCGGTTCTTCTCCCGTCTCCGAGATAACGAAACGCGCGGAAATTCTCCGGACGAGTTTCGGCCTTTGACCGGGCCAACTGCGAAACTATCTTGACGTAATAGTAAGCTTAATAGCCGTGCCGGCCAGGACGAGCGTACGTACGTACGAGTTTGCCAACGACTTTCTCGAACCAGTGGCGATCGAATCGCGTGGTTGCGTCGCTGCGTGTTCTCAGCCGGAAATCGAATCTGGATGGGAATACGAGTTTTGCTCGGGGAACTAGCCACGAAATCAAGTTTGTTCGTAGCGCGCACAATCCCACGAAACGCGAAACGTCGGCAAACGAGTTGCCGCGTCCGGGACATCCCGACTTCAAGGCTAGAAGAACTCGTTCTCGTCTAGTCTTTCGACCGTCGTTGACAAAAAGTTTGATATTCCAGTTTAAGCGTCTCGCTTCGTTGCCCCCGATGCGACAGAACGAGTTGTTTCGAGTACGTGCGCGCTTTCCCTTTCGAGATTCACGCAGCGCTGGACGAGTGGGTCGCACGCGAAGAATCGCGGGCACAGCGGAAGGTAAACTAACAGGAGGAAGTAATCGAACACCTTGCGGTGGCGATAGCGGTGGCAGTGGTGGTGTCGATGCGTAGGAGGACAAGCTCGTGGTTAAGAGCGAACTAGCCGGCTGTAGGCGACGCGCACTTGGAGCACCGAAACCCCGACGGTGTCGATGGGTCCGAGTGCCACTTTACGAACCAGCATGTGTTCCTGTCTCGGGTTTCGGATTCCATCCCTCTCTTTTTCCTTTTCGGGGAAGTCGATACGCTTTTTGCCTCAATTTCTAATCGAATCCAGCGTGAGCGGCTCGAATTAAAAACTCGCGATTTCATCCTTCGGACGTGTTTAAATCACATTCGCAAAAACGTAAAAGCGCGGATGAAGCGTTATTCCATTCCATGACCAACAGAGGCGACGGCGAAAGGCGTCCGAAACTGAAGAAATCGACGGGTGTGTGTTCCGCGCGAAGAATATTTACAAGCGTTGAAAGACGCGGTCTCACGGGTATTTCGGTTCTCCCCTCTTTCGGTGTCGTCTCGAATTCGGAAGAACGAGAATATAAATCATGAGACTGCGTTAAACGAATAGCTGGTGGACAGCGAGTCGGCAGCGCAGATGGGAAACCTACGAATTACAAACGAATGTTTCACGATTTCATCAGCAAGAACGTCGCTGAAGGTCTCGCGGATTACGATTCGCTCGGCCGCAAAACGATCGAAGAAACGACGACTGTAGTCTGAATCGTAACTTACGATCACCGAGGCAATTATTTAACTTGTAGCGTATAATTATAATTTAACTTTCTTCGTCCATCTTTTATACGCGTATTCGTATTTCCTCGTTCTCTTACATATTTTTCTGTTTTTTTTTTTTCTTTTACATCCATCGTTCGTTGTCGCGACTTTTTTTGTACTCTTCGTGCCATAGGGCACGTGACGGTGATTAGCTAAATAAATAAATAGATGTATCAAATACACGTGGAAGAGCAGAAGAGAGCAAAGGCTCGATTTCCACGTTAGCTTCCACGCGCACGCATATGCATACGCCGTAATAAATAATCATAAGCATAAACACAGAGAATAGGTAGAGCGAAAGAAGGAACGGTCTCACCCCCGTGGAAGCTTCCTCCGATTTAGAGTTTATACTTTAAAGGGACGGAGGAGTCTATGGTCACGCAGCTGTCCCATGCCCAGATGTCCGGTTTTCGGCCACGGGACCACGACTCACTGTGAGAAAACGAATCCTTAGGGTCCCTTCTTTCGTTGCCTTTCGCCTCTTTGTCTTCCTTCCTTCTGGCTAGTCCCGTCTTCCTCGTCGAATCCCCAATGCACATTAATTACCTCGCTCCAAGACTATCCTTCTGGATTATCCGAAATTTAATACACACGTCCGTACACCCGGTTACGTTCGTTCGCACACTATTGTATGTACGTACGTACATATATACAGGGTGCTCGGTAACTGGTGGTACAAGCTGAAAGGGGGTGATTCTACGCGAAAAAAGAATTTTTCGTTCGAGGCTTTGTTTTCGAGAAAATCGACTTTAAATCTTCGCTCGGTACGCGTGCACTTTATCGCGTCTCGTTCTAATTCATTCTAATTTATTCTATATTTTCGACTTCTTTTTTCGCGTAGAATCACCCCCTTTGCGCTGGTACCACCAGTTACCAACCACCCTGTATACAGATATCGTAATTGCAAAGAACGTTGCGACCTTCTCATCTTCCTTTTCAACTTTCCTCCTCCGTTGGACTTCGTTTCACAGCGATTCGTAATCTCGTGGAGAATTTATTACGCGATCGATCGTCGGCCGATGACGAGCATCTCGATGAAGGAAATAATCGTATTCGTAGGAAACGCGCGCCAGCTCGCGCGGCTATGCTAATTGAGTAAATGCGATCAAAGAGAATTTGTTGCGAGCAACGTGGCCATTACCTCGTTACCTCGTCTATCTTTCGTTTCCTTTATTTATTTCCAGCTGCCCATCGAACGCGTTTTTCGCTGGTAAATCACATGCGGCGAGTCGTTTGCCGACAAACTCTGTTCGTCAAACCGATCTCCATGATATTTTCGGTCGTCTTAACTTGAGCGAAGGAAAAGGCGCGCTCTTACGTTTCTTGCTTTCTAATTATTATCCATCGGACGATCGGACTGTAGTCTTAAAAACGGTAAAGCCGGATTACCGGTTTACGAGCGTGTGCGATATCGATTTTTATCGATGTCGTAATTTACTTTCTTATCTCGTCAGAGTCGTTCCACGACGAACGCCACCGAACAGGGGGCGTCGATAAAATCCCGGCTAGCGAGATACGAAACGCGTATGTAAAGTAGAAACCAAACTACCAATCGGCTAGAAGATTATCTTTCTCTTAGCAAATGAGCGCGATATACGTGTAGTATCCAGTTCGGAAGATTTTGGAGTCTCGATAAAAATTCGACGTTCCCGTCGACTTATCCGCTTCACGACTTTTTTCTTTAACCCCTTAAGTTTTACGAACGAGGCCATCCCGTCTCAAGTGCACCGTCCTATTTCCATTAATCGCTTATCGCTTATTCTCAAACGTCTATCTCTCCCGTTCTTCGCGTTATGAAATCCAAAATCAAGAAGGTTTCTACGAGATACGTATTTTTGTTTATTTATTTTATCGTGATTAGAGCTCGTAACACTCGTATTTTGTCCGTTGTTTATTATCACGAAATTAGTCCAAGTAGAACGAGCCCAATCGCAAATCGTAAAACGTTTCGATTCGGTCGGTCAGCGAACAAGTATTCGAATAAGTTCCGACGTCTTCTTTACCAATATCATATTTTCTTACGAAATAACAACCAGGGAAATAACAACTAGCAATAGCGAATGGGAATGAAAATTTAATAAATACACCTATCTTTTCACCGTGTTCCCGAAAAGAATGTACAGCTCGAGGGATCGAATTAAAGCGTCGATGCGAACCGAAACGGTAGTTTCGTAGTCGAATTTCGTGTAAAACCGTAACGCGTAACCTTCTTCCTTGGCGTTGCGTCGATAGTCGAACCCTCGCTGACTCGGAAAGCAAGACGTTCTCGCCATAGTCGACTATTAATTACGGTCCGCAACTCGGCGTAATTAGCCGACGCGTAATCAGATCAGCAAACGGAATTGATGCACGTCTAGTTACGCCTAACGATCCCCTTGGCAACAATACATTAAGATGTCACGAAACTGCTCTCGTATCTTTGCTCGTTTGCCGCGCCACGTTCTCGAGAAACGCAACTCTCGAATCGATAGCCTATCGAATCGACACCTGGTACACCGTTCTCGTTTTTACCGCGTTCGTCGGGTTATCGTTGCGAAGCGACGGAGGAACGTGGCCGAGGAAAGATCGCGCGAGAGGAAGAAACGAAGCGAATGCACCTGAAGCGAAAATTCGGCCGTGCCGATCTCCAGCGCAGCGAACGTTCCGAGTAGCAGCGTGAATTGGCAATCCGAAGGGCACTTATCCGCCCGGGCCAATTCTCGCGCTGATTAGTAATATTGTGGCCTGATGAACCGAGGGCTCGAGTCGTCGTCGGTCGAGTAGGAGATGAGTCCGTAACCTCGTTACCAACCCGCGGGCGATGCGACTACCCTAACTATAACGCGAGGATACGCTCTTCCTCTTCTCTGCCTCTCTGTCGACGCCGAATAGCGTAAGACGAAGACTCGAGAACCGAAGGAGCAACGAACTGGATAGGGACGAAAGGAGAAAGAGAGAACGAAAGGACGGCCAGCCGTCCGAGTGGCTAAATGGATGGACGAATGGATGGACGAACCACTGGATGGACAATGGACAAATAGAGACGAGAGTACGAGAGAGGAAAAAAAGAATGGGGGGAAGAACGCTTCGAGGAAACGGGTATATACCGCTCGACGAATAATTAGTCGAAAGTACGCGCTCCTTTAGGACTTTGGCGAACGATTTTTGGTAAACGTCGGTCGATTTTAACCTACTCCGTAAGTATTACGCGGGAAGGCGATTCGCGTTGGCAATGGGAGAGCGATTGGTCGCGCCCTACTAGCTGCGGGGTATCGCGTCGGTGCGGTATGGCGTGACAGGATACGTTAGAAAGGGGTAGCGAACGGTAGCAGTGGGCGGTGCGTGATTTCGAGGCGAAAGGTTACGATGAAAATCTTCACGATCGGTGAATCGGAAAATAATAACCGGTGGTGGTCTATTGAACGAGCGAGAAGCGGAAGCCGATACAAGGGTTGCGATTGCGGTACGCCACCGCACGCTACCATGCCGCTCTGTCGCGCACCATGCCACTACTGCACCATCGGTTACAAAAGAGGTAGAAATCGACGGGAGTAACCGTGGGGTGAGTCGCGACAATGCTCTAATCAAATGTCACGAATCAGCGCCATTATGCGCATCTGCGGTATGAATTCGTAAATACGCCTGGAGGCGCTCGCCTTTGCTCCCCGATGAATATCCATCGAAAGTGAGAGGTTTCCGAGCGGTCGCGGTCGCCGAGAACCATTTCGGTTTCACCGGTGTTAGCCTCGTTCGAAACCTAACGCCTACAGCCTCGCACGAATATCAACGAACGCGTGATCGCGATACGCCGCGTAACCGACTTTTCCTCGTTCCTCGTTCTTCCATCTTTCTCAACATCCTTACGAAACAATTATCTCCGGCTCGATGAAACGCGGTATTCGTTCGCGTTATCGTTCGCGTTCGGCGAACGCCACAGACTCGGCAGAAACGAAGAGCTCGATTATACGGTGGTTTTCCAAGTACGGCGACGTCATTCTTTGGGCGATTACAGCGAACGATCGATAGAATCTCGGCGTATTCGTCGATCGTCCGACACCGGAGTTTATCGGCGTTTTTGGACGCGAGCGCGTAAATCCCGACGACAAAAGCTGCGAAGCCACCACGTTCCGGCACAGCGGAATCAAAAAGAAAAAAAGGACGTTCGAAAATACGGTCGTGAAACTTTCCGTCCTCGTAGAGACCGGTGGACTGTAAATAAAATAATACCACGTTCTAATCCGAAAACTGAAAATCCTATTCGCCAGCGAAACCGAGTTTTAGACGGCAAACGGCCGCCTTCGCGCGGCTCTCCCTTTTTCCTAGAGAGCTTGGCAAAAAAATTCCCAGGGATTAAGAGCCCGTGCGGCGACGCTAGGTAGCTTCTAAACGGAACGTACCGGCTTCGTTCGGCTTCCGAACCCTACGTTCGTTCTCTCGTATTTCTCTTTACTTCGATCGCGTCGGTCGATCGTTGGATTAGAAATTTACGCGACCGCCGAACGTGCTTCGAGTACGATCTTTGCCGATAAACTATCCGCGCGATCGCAGCGTTATTTTCGTCGACGATAGCGTACGAGGATGCCGACAATGGGTATTACACGTGGACAAAAGCCAAGTATCGAACGTACATACTTGGAGGAAACACGGTTGACAGGATCGTGTACGCGTGCGGGGAAACGCGCAGAAAATACGTACATCGCACGCTACGTAAATAAGCTTAATGCGCACAGACTAAAAGTGTTGTTTCCGATTTTTCGTTCCACTCTTCTAACCTATCGGTAGACCTTTCGACCTCTTTCGGCGATAACCTAAAAGTCAAGGGTACTCGCTCGCGCCAAAGTCCCGAGGATTCGATAATCTTTGGTAAAGGGGAGAGCGAAGGAAAAGAGGAAGCGGCAGCGGGGAGAGAAAGGGAAGAGAGAGAGAGAGAGAGAGAGAGAGAGAGAGAGAGAGAGAGAGAGAGAGAGAGAGAGAGAGAGAGAGAGAGAGAGAGAGAGAGAGAGAGAGAGAGAGAGAGAGAGAGAGAGAGAGAGAGAGAGAGAGAGAGAGAGAGAGAGAGAGAGAGAGAGAGAGAGAGAGAGAGAGAGAGAGAGAGAGAGAGAGAGAGAGAGAGAGAGAGAGAGAGAGAGAGAGAGAGAGAGAGAGAGAGAGAGAGAGAGAGAGAGAGAGAGAGAGAGAGAGAGAGAGAGAGAGAGAGAGAGAGAGAGAGAGAGAGAGAGAGAGAGAGAGAGAGAGAGAGAGAGAGAGAGAGAGAGAGAGAGAGAGAGAGAGAGAGAGAGAGAGAGAGAGAGAGAGAGAGAGAGAGAGAGAGAGAGAGAGAGAGAGAGAGAGAACGCAAAACTCGAGCTGCTCGACGAGCTCGAAGAGGATTCGAGACGATGTAGATATTTTTTCTCGCGGTAAATCGCGGTCGGCGTTTTAACCAGTCGTACGCCAAATGCTTTCGGCCGGGGCGTTTAAACGCGAACGAACGCGCCCGCCCGAAAACGAACCACCCGTTCCATTACCCGCTTTGTGGTCGCCATGCTCTTTTGATCTACCCCATAATTAATCCGCGGAGGTAACCGGAGACGCGTATGGGCGCACCGGGCGGACCGACGGCTCATTCATCGTCAAAACTCTGGACCGAGTCATTGAAAGGGTATCGGATCAGAGAGGGGAGCAGCGAGAAAGAGACGCAAAGTTTGAGAGAGAGAGAGAGAGAGAGCGCGTAACGGAACAAAGAGGGGAACCGATGATTAACATTTTCATCAAGCCAAGTCACGTGCCGCGCGTTTCGTATCTTTTAAACGTAATGATCGCCACGACAATGCGGCAACCCGAACGACCGAATATCTGATCATCGTCAGAAATCGCTGTCTAAATCCGTTACGCTCGCTAAATCCATCCACGGAAAGCTTCGAATCGAAATCGATGTAATCGACGTGAGAGTACTCGGATGACATCTGGATTACGATTACTTGGAAATAAATCAACATGGAGCGGAAATAAATCAAATTCACGCGGATTAAAGTAAAATCCAAGTAAATAAATCGAATCGAAAGGAAAAAGAAGAATGAAATGCAGCGGATTTCCGCCATGGATCGGTGATCGCAATCGTTTCGGCGTTAATTTCGCGTTCGGCGAGCAACGTCGTTAACGCACAGCTGCGTGGCATCTCGTTTTCCCTCGCGGTTCCTCTCTCCTCCTCCAACGCGTCCGACCGCGTTCTTTCCAAATTGGCGAAAGAAATTTCCAAGCGATGATCATTTCGATGCCATCTGCCGAGCCGTAGCTCTATACGTGTCGGGATATTAACAAATCGGCCGTGTCTCGCGTCGCGTGTCGTCTCCCGACAACGATATCCATCGCTAAATCGCATCCAACGTGTTCTCATCGAGATATTTGCATCGGTCGCAGCTGCAACCGGTCGGTAACTCGAACGTTTTTACGAGGCGGGTCAAAGTGCTACGAGCGTTGCCTCTCGTCCGATTCCGCTTACTCGGACCTGTCGCGTCGGCCGGTCTCCTTCGTTTCTCTTTTCTTCGTTAGGAAACTCGCGATATTATAAACTCGCGTTCGGATATCCGGCGAAGAAAGCATCGCTTGGAGAACGAAGGAAACGAAACGCGCGGCAACCTAGTATAATCGTGGCGGACGAGAAAAACAGAGTAGCGCAGCGATTTGAAATCTCGCATAGAGACCACGCGGCTAGTTGCGCAATCGAGGAGAAAAGGTCGCGGACGCGTTTGCCACGACGTCGCGACACGACGCGACGTGTGTCGAAGTAACGCGAGATTAACGCAAAAACATCCATTTATGCGGTACTCGTTCGGATCACGCTCGCGACCTCGTAACGCTTATCGGCTTGACCTGTACGCGTCTTTTTCTTTTCCACTTTACTCGCCATCCTCCGACACTTCGGAAACCAAAACTCGGCTTCGTCGTATGACGTAAGAATCGTGCTACATATAACAGCGTTTATCTTCCCTCTATTCCCGTCCATTTCTTAGTTTCCATCGTTATTTTTCCAACATATCCCGGTATCTTCGAAATATACGTAAAAATACGTCCGACGTAAATGGTTTACAAAGACCGATCGATAAACCGCGATTATACAAAATTTTATTCCTTCTTACGTAACAGATGTTTCTACGATGCGAAGCGTTTCTGTAACGATCTCTACGACACGTACGACGATGAACGCGAATTAATTTCGCGAATCGGTGCAATTTTTTAGTTTCGATCCCTCACGTACATAGGTATACAACGTACTGCTTGCAATTGCGCTGATATACAGGGTGGTTGGTAACTGGTGGTACAAGCGGAAAGGGGGTGATTCTACGCGAAAAAAGAAGACGAAAATATAGAATAAAAAATATAGAATAAAAATTTATAGAATAAAAAAAGAAACGTCAATCGAGACAACGATCTACAGTGAGATCCGTTATAACGAGATAAAGTGCACGCGTTCTTTTTTCGCGTAGAATCACCCCCTTTCACCTTGTA
>NT_176956.1:27619-28497 GCF_000188095.3 Bombus impatiens
AAAGTGCACGCGTTCTTTTTTCGCGTAGAATCACCCCCTTTCCGCTTGTACCGCCAGTTACCAACCACCCTGTATATGTCGGGAAGACAAATTATACACCCGTAAACGAAGGAACAGGCAAAGGCGAGGTAAAGTTTCTCGTATATTTCTCGAAGCATGCATCGGTCGTGAATGAAAAACCGAGTTCGATTCTTCTTCGTACGTACGTACGTTCAGATACAACGAAAAAGGTAAGGGAAGAAAGAAAAAAAAGAGGAAAAAGAAATCGATAGGAGGAACTTTTAGTTTCCAATTCGGGAGTACTGGTATCGGATGGTGCACGTGTTTCTAGCGTTATCATTGGCTAGTAAATCTTGGCGAGACAGCTTAGAATCCCCTTGACCTGCGCTGCTCGATGAAAAACATCTGTCGTTCGTAGCGTACGGCAAAGGCAGGCCTTCGATTTCGTTCGGTCTTTTGCACGCTCCGTTAAGTCGAAACACGAACGCGTACAAAGGTTCGCGTATAAACGAAACAAGTTTTCCAACGAGGTTTCCGCGCAAGGTGGAATGAACGGGAACGGAACGTAACGGAAGGGAGCGGAAGAGAACGGAAGGGAACGGAGTAGACGAGTAGGAAAAGGAGCGTCTAGGAGGCAAAAAGTGGTAAGCAGATCTCGGAAGGAAGGCGAGTCGCGAACGAAGAGGAAAGACACTGAAACGGCGCGAGAGAGTGCGGCTGGCAGAGGAACGAGAGAAGCGGAAGGGAGGGGAAAGAGAAAGGGAGAGAGTACGCCTAAAATAGGGAGCAATAAATTGTCCACTATCTTCGCTGGGTTAAACACATTAAAGCGTCTTGAGATAAGGCTGGCTGGCGGCCCGTTTGTTCACGGGGTTCCT
>NT_176956.1:28563-29752 GCF_000188095.3 Bombus impatiens
TTCACGGGGTTCCTGCCGACCGGCATGAAGGACTGCAACGTGTTATCCGCGCCAGGAAAAGAGAGAAGAACAGGGTGCAAGAGCGACGCCACTCCTCGCGAAGGGGACAACCCGGTTCTCTCGTCGGGAGGTGGGAGCGAAGAAGCGGGCCGATGGAATTTTTCGTATTCGCGATCCACGAAAACATTGGGATACGTAGATCGCCTTGTCGTCGTATAGATTTCTCGCGACGCGAACGACGAAACGCCGACGAGTGAAAGCCGGTTTGCTTCGACGAATCGGCGTACGCGTACGTAAAAACCGTTCGCTTCGAGCGTAGATCGCGAGAGTCTTTGCAGGTGGCGAGCAAAGCGAGGCGAAGCGAGACGAAAGGAGCGAGAGGAACGGCGCGTGGAAGGTAGTTTTTCCAACGTTCGAGAGGTTAAGCGTCCAAGTTCGTGAGAATAATGGAAGCGACAGACGGCGACAGTTTAAGAGAGCTTCGTGGAGAGGAAGGAGCGCGTTGGCTTCCCTCTCGAATTTGCAATTACTCTGCAATTAAGAAACGATTATTTTGCATAGACGAGAGCCTGCTCGAGGCTGGAAGCGCGAATCGTGCCGCGTGTCACCAAGAACTTACGCCTGACTAATATTTTAACGAGCCTCGTAAACCGATTCCAAGACCGAGCCGAGATCTCTCTCGCTTGCCGCTGCTCGCCCCTCCGCTCCCGTCGCGCTTCTTCCCTCCGACTCCTCGAGAAAGCTGTTCCAGGAAAAACGTACTTTGCATATTCACCCCGTTGCCTCGCCTAATATCTTCGGAACGATCGAGCCTTCGTCGTAGTTGCTACCCACTCGATCGTCCAACGATCCTACCAGTTTTCCACGTTCGCGAATTTCGCTGGCGAAACGCGACTCGCGCGAGCCTCCGAGCTTTCGCGTATCTTTCGCTCCGTAAACGGCTTTTCGGCGAAGGGACGAGGCTTCCGAGTTTCCTCGCAACTTTCCTCGTCCGGATATTAACGTCAGATTTTTTACTGCTTCCGCGAAAAGAGGGTGCTCGCGTCTCGTCGCGATCCGCTACGACGCGTTCCGTCGAGATACGCCGCGCGTCGCGAAAATATGACAAAGTCCACGAATCGGCGTCAAACTCTCGCGCTTCCCGGGATTTCCGCTACGACTTTTAACGGCCGTGCTCGATTCGTCGACG
>NT_176956.1:30039-30329 GCF_000188095.3 Bombus impatiens
ACCGACGGTAGAAGAGTCGGCCGACGTTCGACGAATCGAGTTTGACGGGACGACGAGTTCGCCGCTCGACAGAGTCGGACAGAGTATCATCGTTATTCTCGGAGAGCTCGTCGAGACCCAGAGGTTGCACCAAGACGAATCAATTACGCGGTGGGCACGTACAACCGTTACGACTGGCGGCCGTAAACGTGACTCGCGCAAAGCGCTCGTGACAGATATGGAGCAACTGGCACGTTCGAACGCGGATCCGGTGCGCGCCACGCTGCTTCGCCTTCTCTCCTACGCCAACC
>NT_176956.1:30357-30961 GCF_000188095.3 Bombus impatiens
GTCCACTCCATTAATTAGCCGTAATAAACCGTGCAAACTGCGCGACCGACTCGCAAACTGTCTCGGCCCGACCCCTCTGCGACACCGCGGCCTTCGTTTTTACCTTTTCCCGTTATCCGTGCGTTCTCCGCTCGGATCTCGTTGAGAAAATTTCAGAGCGATTTGAAAAGGTCGATAACCGTGACGATGGATCGGAAAAGGGGAAAGGGAGGAAGGTGGCGAGCGAGAGGCGTAGGTGGGCGAAAGGAAGAGAAGAAAGGAAGAAAAGAGAGCAGGGAAAGAAAGAAGCACTCGACGGAACGCGACGCGACGACGCGACGATGGTTCGTTGAAAACGCGGTCGGTCGGTACCGGGAGGCAGAGTCGGCCGGAGGGTTACCGCTAAACAGGCAATTACGAGACTCCTCGGTAGAAGATGCTCGTAAAAGTTAAAGCGAACGGACGAACGAGAAGAGAGGTCTTTGAGGAGCGAAAAGGGACGAGATGAGAATAGAACGGAAGAGCAGAGAGGAAAGTCGAGAGCGAGAAAAGGGAAAAAGGAAGAGAGGAGAGGAGAGGAGGAGAGGAGAGAAGAGATAGAGAATAGAGAGGCAGAGCGAGCAAA
>NT_176956.1:31191-32087 GCF_000188095.3 Bombus impatiens
GGGGGAGTGACGCACGCTCGATATTCCGCCACGAAGTCGATAGCTACGTATAGATAATCTCGCAACGTACACCGACTTTTCGAGACGCGAGCCTCCTCCGAGATTCTCGCAGAGAGACGAAGACGGAGGATAGTTGGAAGGGGAAGAGGGGGTGTCACAGAAGATACCGAGCTCGGACCGAGGGTAGTGGACGACCAAGGGTGGATTGATCCGTGGTCATCGTGCGACTCTCTCGATACATCCCCTCTCTCGCTCTTGCCGTCTCTCTTCAGCTCCCTCTTTCCCCTTTGCTCATTTTCCTTCCGTACCCTCGGTTTTCACGACCCTCTTGCCCGAACCTTGCTCGTTTCGCTTCCTTCGTCTCCGAGGCCAACGTCTCCGAAACCACGCACATATACATACATTACATATATAGGTATGTCGGTTAGAAGCACTCGGGGTTCTTCGGTTCGTGTTATACCAGCCAGTCACCGGTCCACCCACTTCATTACAACCACCCGAGGAGAACGACAATGACAACGAGGATGCTACCGCTACGTCTCTTATACGACCAACCGCTATCCGTCGAAACTTTCCCTTCGACTGCGCCCTTAAGTGAAATCCTGGCATCAATCTTGCTAACGACCTAGGATTAGCGCTAATTTGTCGACCGCGCGATATTGCCGAATCGCCGAGATATCTCTGTCGGCTCTCCCTCGGCTTCTCTTCTCCATCTTCCTTCCGTTCCGTTCCTTTCTTCTCGCTCTCCGTGTCTTCGCCGTCTCTTGCCTTTCAACGTTTTAACGCGCGATTCCCGATCTCCAGCCTAGGCGACCGCGACCGACGATCAAGAAAGAACGCCGAAGAATTCGCGATTCCCTCGTTCGTCGTCGCGACGGCGGGAATACACGTGGCTC